>NC_081414.1:521943802-522300469 GCF_030272615.1 Cryptomeria japonica | reverse complement strand
TCATTACCAAATACACATTGAACCAGGTACTCATCAAGAAAGGTAAGGATAAAACACCTTATGAGTATTGGATTGGTAAGACTCTTGTGGTAAGCTATTTTAGAGTGTTTGGTAGCAAGTGTTATATCAAGAGGAGCGAACACCAGAGCAAGTTTGATGCAAAATGTGATGAGGGAATATTCCTAAGATATTCCACCAAGAGAAAAGATCTCAAGTGTTTCAACAATAGGACTTAGAGAATTGTTGAAAGTATCAATGTTAGAGTTGATGAAACCTCTGAGAAACCTAAGGAAACTGGCAATGAGCAAGTGATAGATGAACCAGTTGTAACCTTCTGGGAACTGGTTGCAAAACAACCGAGTACCAGTAATAGTGATCCTACATCGGTAGATGTTGATGCTGATGAAGATGAGAATGAAGAAGAAAAGTAAGGGGAATCTATTAAGATCATTCCTAGGTATGTAAAGTTGAATCATGATCCAAAGGAGATCATAGGAGATAAGGATGCAAGAATTCTTACAAGAAGAAAGGTCAGAGAAAATTCTTGCATGATCTCTAAATTTGAGCCTAAAACATTTAAAGAGGCACATAAAGATGAAGACTAGATCAAGGCTATGGAAGAGGAACTTGACCAGATAGACAAGAATGGTACATAGTCTATGGTACCCAAACCTGAGCACAGAAATGTTTCTGGCACCAAATGGGTTTTTAGAAACAAGCTAAATGAAGATGGCACAGTAATAAGAAACAAAGCCAGACTGGTATGTAAGGGATATGCTCAAGAAGAAGGAGAAGACTATGGAGAAACCTTTGCTCCAGTAGCTAGATTGGAAGGAATTTGAATGGTTCTTGCATATGCAACCTTCAAGGGATTCAAAGTGTATCAGATGGATGTAAAATCTGCATTCCTGAATGGAATACTTGAAGAGGAGGTGTATATAGAGAAACCATATGGGTTTTCCCTATCAAAAAACAACGACATGGTGTGTAGGCTACATAAAGCCTTGTATGGATTGAAGCAGGCACCTAGAGCATGGTATGAATGTTTACACTCCCATCTTGTGAAGATTGGATTTGAAAGAACAAGTGAAGATAGCAATAACTATCTGAAGTTAGAAGGATATTAGATTCAGATCTGTGAAGTATTTGTTGATGACATAATTTTTGGTGGAGATGACAAGATGAGTCATGATTTTGCAAATGAGATGAAGAAGGAATTTGAGATGTCACTAATTGGAGAGATTAAGTTCTTCATTGGACTACAGATCCAAAAAATGAAAGACAATATCTTTATCACTCATTCCAAGTATGTCAAAGAGGTTTTGAAGACCTTTGGCATGGAAGATAGCAAACTGGTTAGTACATCGATGGTGACCAGTTGTAAATTGTCAAAAGAAGATGACTCAACATTGGTAAATGAGAAGGAATACCGATCAATGATTGGTAAGTTGCACTATGTAGTACATAGTAGACCAGACATTGCATGTGCAGTGGGCATTGCTGCACCTTTCCAAAAAAGTCCAAGAGAATCCCACTTGGTGTTAGTCAAGTAGATTCTTAGATATTTGAAGGGAACTATAGATTATGGATTGTTGTATCCATATAGTAATGATTTCAACCTCAAAGTGTTTACAGATGCCGATTGGGTTGGTAATGTGGATGACCGGAAGAGCACAACCAGTGGTACATTCTTTCTTGGTGGTAGACTAGTCTCATGGATGAGTAAGAAGTAGAGTTGTATCTCTCAGTCTACAACAAAAGCAGAATATGTGGCAGCATTTATGAACTACACTCAGACAATTTGGATGAAGCATGTCTTAAGTGGTTTCAAAGTCCCTGTATCTGAACTGATGAGTATTTTTTGTGACAAAACAAGTTCAATTAATATTTCCAAGAATCCGGTTTTGCATGCTAGAACCAAGCTCTTCGAGCTCAAGTATCATTTCTTGAGGAAAAAGGTTCAGAACAAAGAAGTTGTATTGGAACATGTTTCTAGTAAGGAGCAGTTAGTGGACATATTCACCAAGCCTCTACCGAAGGCTACATGTACCTATTTAAGAGGTAAATTAGGGTTTTTGCCCCTTCAAGAGGTGAACTAAAGGTATGTCCTCCACATCAGTCAGGTATTGTATTGTCAAATATTTTAAGGATTGATGTGTTGAAGGATGCTACTCCTCAAGGGAGCAGCATAGTGGAACATGGAGATCTGTGCCTCCACTTTGGCATTGTTGTCAAAGGGGGAGAAGATGTGAAGCGAAAAAGATATCTGCAGTATTAAGGAGACCATGTGAAGCAGATAGATATCTTTGTATATTTCCATCAATGCCAAAGGGGGAGATTGTTGGCATATGTGCAAAGCTTGATGACATGATGATATTGTATGTTGCCATTGATGTCAATATACTGAAGTATGAACTGGTATATTGAAGTAAGCAAACTGGCAAGAGAACCGGTATGATGATGTTGATGAATACTAAGAGGGGGGGTGAATTAGTATACCAAAAAATACTAAACTTAAACACTTAAATAGTTTAACAGTCAACCGATATAATAGATTTACTAATAAATTGGTTAAGACAAATGCAAACCAAATAGTAGATAAGGCATTCACCCACAAGAGCACAATCACCATAACACAAGAAGTTTTGATGTGGAAACCCAAATGGGAAAAACCACAGTGAGCAGAAACTCACAAGTAACTATCTGCAGAATAAAAACTAGACCGGTTAAGGTCAGACCGATTAAGGTCATACAATGTTCTTCACCAAAATAGATCCTGTTAGGAATCTAGATCTTTGTTAGGAGATAAGTCTTGTTAAAGACTACCTTGTGAGAGGATTTAAGATTCATAGATGTGAACCACCTTATTAGAGGATTTACAAAGGCTTTTCAGGGCCTACCCGGTTAAGGGTTTCAAACTTATCGAAGATGTGAGTAATCAAGAAGTGAGTGAACTAGATACTAGCACAATATGCTTGGTTAGATCCTTGATAGCTCATTGTTAATGCACATTTAGCATTACTTCAGTCTTCAATAACTCCACACTCTATTTCTTCACACAGACCTAATCTTCTCTTCTATATTCGCATGTACAAAAACCTCATCCACTCCTAAAACCCTAGACATGATGTCCTTATAAAGGAATCTGATTTCATGTCGGTCCAATAGGATTACATTGCAAGTTCCTAGGTACAGTGCATCTAGGTACATTTGGTAACATGACACAGAATCACCGCCAAAGTGTCAGTGGATGATAACTCATCATAGAAATACCAGTTGGTAACTCATCACAGAGTAATACCAGTTCATACATTTAACCGATTACCAGTTGTCAAAATGAAGACTGGGAAAAATGATAACTGCTGCTTTATTCCTTCATTCCACTTGAGATCCTCGAACTGCTTAAGGTCTTCATACTGCTATGGGTCTTCAATCAATTTGTGTCTTCATACCACTTGAGACCGGTAAAACACAATCTACAAAACACCAATAGTCTAAAGACTATATTACATGATACCGGTTGGGACAAATATCAGTTGAGCATAACTCATACATACAAAAAGTGATCACAAAACAAGTGTGTGTCCATCAATGACAATCACAACATCATGAAAATGCCAACAGATGTGAACCAGTATATGTGAATAAGTGAAGCAATATGTTGGAATGTGAACCAGTATGTGGAAAGTTTTGTATCAGGGTTTCATTTGGTATGACTACCGGTTGGTAGTCTCAGCTTCAGGGTGTAGCGTCGTAAAATTGTGACACTTGCAATTTTGACTGCATTTGGGTCTTCACAATGGCGGCGCAACATTGAACCTGAATGGAGACCCTGAAACCTGTTTACGACATCAAAACTACATCTTTCTGCACCTTGGCCTGATCCTCCTTGCACCCTGCTGTCCCGAGAGGTGGGACCATGGCGCCCAGTGCCCTGGTCCTTTAGGACCATGGCATCTAGCTCCCTGGTCCCTCAGGACCATGGCGCCCAGTGCCCTGGTCCCTGACCCTATTTTGGGCCCGGTCTCTTGTTGGGCATCGGGTCTTCAAGTTTGCAATTTGGAAAATAATGCTCCTAGGTCGGCCTAAGGTCAAAAAAATCAGTCTCCTAACCCTAATTGACAAGTATATAAACTACATTTCCCCTCCCAAAAAAAGGAGAAAAAAACATATGTGTGCAAGAGGCGGAAGCGATAGGCAAACATTCAAACATTCAAGCATTCAAGCATTCCTTCAAGCAATTGAGCATTCTAGGTCTCCATTCAAGGCTAGGTGTTGCATTCAAGGCTAGGATTCAACCATTGAAGAGGAGATCACCTACAACCTACAACATACAACATCATTACACCTTTGCATGTAATAATACAAACATTCTTACAACAAGGTATCAATGCTTGATTACATTACAAACATTTACATTTACAGCATTCTCATTTCTTGGTTAATTCCAAAAACTAGGGTTTGACCTGAAGGCAAACCCCTAATCCCTAACCCCCCAATTGTCCTCTCTTTTCTATGTGTAGATTGCAGGTACGCGGCTGTAATTGAAGATCTGGAATCCTTGTGTAGAGACAAACACATCCCCCTTCGTTTCACAGATTTTTCGGAGGACCGTGTGCACTCCGGGTGCCATCATCCCGTCAACTTTCACTCAAACTTGTAGGACAGCATCGTCTCAACATTTTACTACTAATTTCAGGTCCGTAGCTTCATCTCGTGTCCCTATCTCCATCTACAAGCAAATCTTTCTTACTTTTACATACACTCCTAGTTCAATCCTTCTATCTACATTCTTTACAAAAGAGGGTATCCTTGTTGTCTCAACCCTTGAAACTCATTTAGAATTCAATCTTGCATTGTGTGGGATTGGATCTTGTGAGTTTCAACCCCTCTTTTGAATGTAAAGTCTCTCCTAAGTGAAAACCGTCAATCCTAGTGACCTCCTTTCTCTCTCCTTGGAGTGGGGGAACACCTAGGGTTCGATTTTCCACTTTACACAGGGTTTCCGGTTCATGCATTCCAAGTCTGTGTGATTCGACCGATGATATTCTATGATGAGTTAGCATTGCAATGAAGATCAGATCATGTTGCCACATCAACCTTGAGTGTGTGAAGGATTTCCTTGAGGATCTTGCATGAATAAGATTGATCATATCTACCTCGAAAATGTGTGAAGTCTCAGTAAATGGTGGAGAGCGCATGATGGTTTATCAGTTTCTAAACGTGGCAAAGAATGAACAATGGAGAACATCTTGAGATCTGTTCAAGACTATTTTATACAATGCAATGTGTTTTGAATGGTCAGGATTGGACCGACTGTATTGATAACCTAAATGTTGAGGGTTTGGGGTTTATGCTACCAACCTATCTATTTCCTATAAGGTCGGTGATGATTTGCATTGTGAAGTTGTTGGCAAATGTTGTGTGTGTGTGTATCCAAGTGAAGAGATACTTGATTCTTGCCAGATCGGAGAAGTGTGTAGATACCTGTAGAGTGTGATTGTAGAAGTAAAGGAACTTAAGTGGATCTATCTTGGCATTTAGTGTTGTTATAAGATCAGTGTATTACCTGTTGACTTCTAACCATTTTAGCAGTTGGAAAATCCTTTAACTGAGTAGCTTTAATAGGCTCTCTATAAATCCTTTAACAGGGTGACTCAAATTCATTGAGTTCTTCAAATCCTCTTGCAAGGTAACCTTTAGCAAGGTTCTAACCTTTAACCAGGTATTTAGCCATCCCTTAACTGGGTGATACCAAGTAGGATTGGTTCTTAGTAGAACCTGTTGTTCTTAAAATCTGATTCCCTTCTATCCTCCCTATGAGAAATGTAATGGACTCTATTTTCATATGAAGAGGACACCAAGAAAATTAAGACTCCATAATAACATATAACAAGGTTTCAACAAAACCTTCTACACTTCAAACATATCCAAAGCTCAGGTGGGTATACCTTCTGTGAAAACTTTCACACTTTAAAATTTGAGACCCATAGTAAACCAATGCTAAAAACCTATGGACTTCATCACCTTAATAGAATTGAAACAATAAAGGAAAAACATATGCTCATTTTTAGTATTGATCCCCAAGAGATATAGAAAGAAATCCACAACTGATACCAATGCCTTATCCAGGCTACAGAGTCACCTAAGTCAAGCAAGGATTCCAAAAATTAAACATTCCCATACATTTCATCACTTTAGCTTTTATTAATCCTATACATGCCTGACATATATAAGAATTATTTCTTGTTAAACTAGATATTGTTTATCAAATTCATAGTAGCAAACAAGTAATTTATTGATAGAGATGTTTTAGGCATATTTAATTCCTCTTTTGAAGAGAAAAGTTAAAAACATATCCATAAGATTGCATTACAATCCATGTTCAACTGAATAACCCTAGACTATTAAAATGAAACCAGCAAAACATTGAAATGCACACCAGAAGACAACACACATTTTAGGCTCAAAAAGTTCTGATTTGTATATTCATATTCATTTATGAGAAAATCTTACATAACTCAAAGTATTCTCTGTAATAGCCAGAAAAAACCCTAGATATTTTTTAGTAGGGTTTCTTTACAAGTTCTTGTGATCCCTTTTTCCTAAGTCCCGGTATCCATTTATAACAACATGGATGCAAAAAAAACTTTGGACATTCCTAAGGATAATTTGTTGTAATTGCAATTTCCTTCAAAAAGCAGTTACAAGTCCTTTTCAGTCTCAGTAGCCTTTTTAGTTTGTTGCTCCACTGCAACATCTTCTAACTATTCTAGGATTTCCTCTTCTTGCACCACATACATTTTGGTCCACTCTTGAAACACATCATCATTAGGCCATGAGTAGCTAACAATTTTCTTCTTCAATTTAACTAACCTTTTCCAAGAGTTTCTTACTTTCCTAACCTTTGATTCCAAAAAGCCGTAGTGTGACTTTATCTTTTCTATTTCTTGAACTGTCTTAACAAATAGAGATGTGTCATCTTTATTGATGATTTCATTCACCCTTAAAGACAAGTTAGCTCCTAGCTCATCAAGCCATACGTGTTTGTCCTTCAACTTATTTGGGCTAACAAAACCCCCAGGAAACAATTCAAATTTATGCTCAGTATATTCCTTCCTGTATAAGTTAGCCTTCCTCTCTACACTAGCTCTTCCTTTTGCTAGCTTGGACATGCATTTTGCTAATTCACATGTGGATTTAATAATGGCATCAGACCCTGCCTCATCATAGGATGCACAGATAAGTTCTAGATCCACTTCCCTAGGCATCCACTTCTCTAAATTGACCCTAAAATAGCCTTGTCTTCAATCAACTCACTCAAAGTATCCAAAATTCTTTTCATATTAGTGTGCACAATGGAGGCTTCTATTGTATCAGCAAAACTCAAAATTGTGGCCTTTACCTTCTCTTCATATTTATTTGCAAATAGGGCTTGAGCCTATTTTAACTTCTCCAATTCATATTGAATGGTCTCAGCCGGTTGAAAACTAGAAGGCATAGGAGAAGGAGGAAATTCAACAATAGGACTGGTGGGTGGAGGTCTTGTTGGAGAAGATGCAATCATTAGAGTAGAGGATTCCCCTCCTTGGTATTGTCCTGCCAATTGACTTTGCAGTCTAGCAATAATATTGTCCCTGTTGACTACCTCTTTTTTGGCTTCATTGTAAGCCTTCAGAACTATTTCTATTTTCACTTGGAGATCAGCTCTCTCCTTTGCTTCTTTCTCAGCCACAGCCATAGCCACATTAAATTTTATAGTTTCTAGAACTATGCTGGCAGCTTCCACCACTCCTATGTCTTGGACTCTTTTAACAATCATACCTCCTAAGAAATTGGATTTTGAGGTATCCTTTCTTCTTCTACTCTCATCCCTCTTTAAGGACCACATGACCAAAGTAGCATTATCCTTGTTGAATGTCACTCCCTCCACAGGCTTGGTTTCTCTTCTGACTACTTCAAGTACCAAGGAATCTGCTATATCCCATTTAGGGAGGATTAAAACACCAGCCTTTGACACCATTTCTCTTCCAACTTCAGGAGTGATGACTTTAAATTCTGTAGTCATTTCTTGCTTTACTTCTTCCTCCAACAAAGTTGCATCTTTGTGAGGCTACTCACTCTTCCTCTTTTCACACCTTGCCTTGAATTTCTCTATGTTTTTCTTCCAGAGAAATTGCAAGAAGGCCCCTATCGTGACAAAATTGCTATCAGCCAGGAACTCCTCACTGGCTTGCTTGATAGTAGGGTCTAACTCCTTACCTTTGAACTCATCTATAGTTAAGTTTATTTTGGCACTAGGTGGCTCCTCTGGCATCCCCTCTTGTGTCTCCTCATATGTGTAAGCAATCTCTTCGAGACTCCCTAACTACAACAATTGTTCTACTACTGCCTGTTCATCTCCTATATGGATAAGGGATTGAGATGGAGAGTATAGAGACTCACTTGTTTGCACTTCCTTCCCCACCTTTTGCCTTTTAGGGGAGTCTTGGATGTCAATGACATCTTCAATTGCTCTCTTCCCTCTTGAAGTAGAGGGCTTACCTTTTACTGGCATCAACACACTATATTTTGACCTCTTATGCATTACATAGTTACCCAGAGGGATGGCCTTAGCAAAGGCAAGCTTGGCTAGAATCATCTTAGCCTTATCAGGATTATCTCTTATTATAGCTTCCCTCTTTTCCTTCAAAGTTTGCATTAAATCTTCAAAATAAAGAATTAAGAATTTGATCTTTTCCTCAAAAGGATTAAAGATAGATAGAGGGTCATAACTACTACCAAATTGATGAATGAATTCCAGAGCCTTTTTGTATGCCACTCACTTTTCTTTCCTTAATTCTTGCTCATCCAATTTGAACTCATTTCTAATTAAATCCTTTAGGAAATGGAATTGGTGTGGCCTACCTTTACATACTGCTCTCTTCTTGAACATGCCATTGAAAAAAAACCTCAAGATCAACAAACCTTATTACTGCAGTAGGCAACATGGTTGAAAGAAGTCATCAAAGTATTTCCAACCACCCTTCATAATCATAAATTGATGGGCCATGGTGACAGTTCAGAAAATAGTCCATTTTCCTCTATTTGTTAGCTCTGCCTCTTGCACACCTCCAATTTGCCTTAGGACCTCTACAATTCCTATCTTTAATGGGACTTTATAGGGCAATAAATATGGAGTGCCTCTGAAACCATAAACTCTAAAAACTATAGAGACAGGGTAGAAGTATATGTCACCCCAGTTGTGCATGATCTTGATGCCTTCAGCAAATTCCTTTGGCCTAAGGAATTCTAAGAGAGCTTTGGGGATCCTAGCGTTCTTTGAACATAAGAGAATCCTAATCTTAGATGCAAAGCATCTGTCAAACTTTAGGTAGCTAGCATCCTCTCTATCCCAGGACAAAATGGTGCTCCATAGTTGTACATGCATCTCTTCACCGTCCTTCTCCTTAACTAGATCCATTTCACTAGCAAAGTAATCAAAACCTTTAAATAAAAACATGTGCATGAGAAGGGAGTATTGTTCAAATGCTCTATCCACCTTACCACTTTTTATATCCACCAGCACTACATGAATTGCATTAGTGAGGTAAGGTGCATAATCAAAGGTTACTGCCCGAGAGGGGTTTAGAATCTGTGCTATCATTAACATGTAATGAGTTGGCATGGTGGTTTCAACATCTTCCCCAAAAACCTAACATAGTGACCAATACATGCCTTTAGCCCTTAGACTAAACAAATTCAGGGAGAAAGGCTCCATGGTTCTAGGGCCTACAACAGTTAACCCTCCTATTTTAACAAAAAACTCTTTCAAAGGTCCACTCCTGAGGTGATCCATTTGTACATTGTAAACCTGGGCTAACGTTTCAAAATTGATAGGCTCTAGGTAATTTCATACCTCACTAAGCTTAAACACCTTCCTAAATTCATCGTCATTAATCTCAATTAAGGCTCTTCCATTCACATTCTTGATACATTTAGCCACAGGGTCATAATTGTGTGGAACTTGGGTTAACAAATCTACATCCATGAAAACCTCAAGGACTATGAGCTTTCCTATGTCTAATTCCCATATGCTATTCATTGGGGCAAGGGCATGTCTCTGATTCAATCCTACTTTGAAAAGACCAAAACTTGATATCCCTATCTATGGATCTCTCAACTAGTTGCCTTTTTCATACAAACTATCTCCAATTCTTAGACAGGGGGCTTTAGGTACCAATTCTTTAAATTTGGCCATGGCATTTGTGGACATAGTCAGATGTTCCAATAAATCATGTTTCTATCCTGATAATTCACCTTCCCCGTGAAATCCCTTCTTGGTGCCATCCCGGAATCACAACTATATTAATTAAAATTCTGACTAACCTCTGAGAAAATGAGCATGCAATGATCCAAATTCAAGTAGTAACAATCAAGAAACATGCAGAAACTCACTGGTTGTTTGAAGAAATTCACTCTGTGCACCAATTCCTCTACAGAACTCTTCAAAATGATGCTAACATCCAATTAATGTGAAGCTAAATATGGCAATAGAGCAATGAATTGAAGCATTTAAAACCGCATGCTTCGGCAATCAACTCAGAATTGAATTCACAGCCGAATTCAAAAAATGGCTCCAACAAATCATAACATTTTCTACGTGTTTCTCCTTTCGTTGTTTCGTAGAGGTTAAAATCCACACACCTTTTCATTGCAAAACCTACACGTCTTATACCTTACCTAGGTCAAGCTGCTTAAAATCGGGCCCTACCTTCCTTTCGGTGTTTCATGGAGCATAAACCTTATGCATCTTCTCCATGCAAAACAATGTTATTCATCAGATCTTCTGTTATCTGGTCGACTTTTACTCCACATGGTGACTGCTTGTCTTTTCACTAATCGTAGGGAATCACTACCATTAACAATTTTCATTGCTTCATGAAGTCTAAAGACCTTGCATCTCCGGGCTAAAAAATAGCACTCATCATTGGATCACCTTTGAGACACATGGCCTTTAACACCTTTTAACCTTCAAAGTGGGCCCTCTGCATAGAGTCCACGTGCCCCTTTTATTTCTGGTGGATAGCTCTAACGTGTCAACCATCAATTCATCCAAGAACTCTATCGGACTCCGCAACTTTAATGGCCATGTGTTTTATCTTGGCCATGCATTTCATCACCATTTCTGCCCAATCAAAATGGGCCATCCACAATCTACTTGGAACCGTGCGTCACACTGACAAATCATCACTTGCCCTGGCAAGACATCTAGTTGTTCCACCACATCATCTATCGTGCAACTACCACTTCATTTTGCTATTTCACGAAAGGTAAACTTCATGTTATTTCACCCAGTGAAACAATGCCGGTCATTAGATCTTGATCCAAATGCTCAACTTTTAGCTTCATTCTTTAACCTAGCCACCCGGGTCCACCATCTCTTTCGCTACTTCACAGACTTTAAGCCTTTGGCAACTTTTCTTCTCTAACCAACACGAACCATTAGATCAACTTGGAGATGCACCTTCTTTACCTGTCATGTCACCCTCTTCACCGGGCCCATTACCTTTTTGCTATTTCATGAAAGGTAAGTTTTGCACATCTTTCCGTTGCAAATCAACGTAGACCACCCAATCAATCCTGAGTTGATTGGTCTTTAACCAAAGGATCTGCTTACTTCACTGGGCCCGCTAGCTTTTTGCCATTTCGTGAAACATAAAACCCAACAACTCCTCTTCGTGAATCAATGCAGACTATTAGATCCTTTCTGAGATGATTATTTGTTAACCCTTTCATGACCACCTTACCCAGGCCTGCAACCTTTTCGCTATTTCGTGGAAGGTAAACATCAGACCACTTTCAGCTGTGAATCCATGCGCACTGTTGGATCAACTCCAAGTTGATTGGCTTTTATCCAAAGTATCCACTTACTTCTAGGACCCGCCTATCCTTTCACTACTTCGTGAAAGGTAAAGCTTGCACATATTTCCTTAGCGAGACTGCGCACACCATTAGAATTGTTGGGACTTGCATGTATTTTATGGGGCCCAACAAAGAACTCAAAACTTAGGGAAAGGGCACAAATAATTAAAATTTAATAAAGACCCACCTAAGGCAATTTGTAAAGGGGGGAACCTTTCATGACAAATGTACCCTTCCAGTTAAGTAGAAAAAGGTAACACAAAAATAGAATGCAAGGGCTTACAGAACATAGGAAAGGTTAAAATTCAAAAACCCTAAACCCTTTTTGACCCAAGAACTCAAAGGCAACATGAAATGCTTAAGCACTACCCTACAAATTTTAGCCGATTATAAAACAATATTACCCAAGTTCAAAATAGTGATAATAGAACTTATTGTAAATTCCTTAACCGGATTAGGCTTCTAATAGAGAAAACTTCAAAAGAGTTCAAAGAACAACTTGTGGGTATTCATACCCGCCGTGGTTTTTCCCAGTTGGGTTTCCACATGAAAAATCAGTGTGTCATGTGTGATTCTTTTTCATGTGATGATTAGTATTTTTTGTTAAGTGGTAATGCATGTTGATCTAGTGGTCTTTATATTTATGGTGTATTACTTGTTTATGCATATGGGTGAAGTGGAAAGGAGAGATTAGGTTTTGTGAAGATCTAAGTGTTACTGGTTTATGTGTTTCATAGTCTCACTGTGTTTTACCGGTAGTGCCCTATTTTAGACCGGTGACACGTTTTACCAGTTTGTGCAGTCTTTACAGTCAAAGTGGTTTAAGGAAGTTTTTGTCTATACTGATTAACTCCCCCCCTCTCAATATCTGTTGAGTACTTACTATTCATCATTATTCATCATAAAGTCTAAATTGTAGGGGAAGAATTTTTTGTAGGTCAGACTTTAAAGTCTGATCTGTAGGGGAAAACAAACCTTTGCACATCGGAATTTAAAGTCTAATGTGCAATTCCTTTTGGAAAGAAGAAACCCTGCAGGTCAGACTCGAGAAAACTGCAAATCTTAAAAACTTAAAAAATAATAAAAATGAAAAGCGAAAAGCTAAATGAGCTAACCGATGGAGTCCATCAAGCTCTCCCAGATGTCCTAAGGTATGAAACAAACCAGTTTCGTAGGGTTGCCTCACAATTTTGGCTATGCTAAAATTGAGGACAACAGCTTGTTCTAACTGGGGAACAAGCTACACCACTTGAAGCTTGTAGAATCCAGAACTCCGAGTGTCTGTATCCATTGGGCTATAGAGTCAAGTGACAAAAAGACTTAAAAAGAAAATATTATACAAATTTTACAATAAGTACAAGTCCCTTTAAATTTCTCTTTATTGAGTAAAGAGCTTCAAATGTTCTCCACTATGAGGTAGAGAGAATGAGGTACCATCCACATATGCAAGTAAGTAGCTATGCTCACCACATATTTCATGAATAGTGAAGGGACCTATCCATAAGGAGTCAAACTTTCCATGCAAACCCTTTGGTTCCCTCCTATTGTTTTCTTATCAAACAACACCTTCACTTAGATTTTGTGTGCATAAATCCTATCAACCACTTCTACTCTTGTTTCTTCCAACTGAGAAAGAAACATAATCCGCTTATCCAGTGAATCTTGATAGGTTTCATCTTCAATGGCCTTGGCGAGCTTTAAAGCTAGAAGTTCCACAGTGATTAGAATCTTGACATTCAACCCATACAGAAGTTGAAAAGGAGACATATTGATTACTCTTTTTGGAGTTATATGATCTTCCCATAGCACATCATAAAGAGCTTTATGCCAAGTCTATTGTCGCTCATCAACAAGCTTCCTCATAATAGTAACCAGATTCTTGTTGCTTGACTTGTCTTGACCATTTCCTTGCGGATAATAGTCAGATAAGTGTGAAAGATTAATACCATGAACAAAGAAAAATTCAATGATCTCATAAGATGAAAAACATTAATCATTATCAGCTACTATCTTATGAGGAACACCAAACTTTGAAATGAGGTTTTCGTTCAAAAATTGACAAACCACTGCCGAGGTAGATTGCTTGGTTGGGATTGCCTCCACCTACTTGGTGAAGTAATATGTCACTATGAGAATGTATATGTGACCTACACTAGATGTTGGATTGACATGTTCGATGAAGTTCAATCCCCACTGTTGAAAGGGCTCTTCAATTACAACCGGTTTAAGAGGGAGTGTAGCTAGTTTAGGCTTACCCACAAATTGCTAACATTGCTCACATTTACGAACCCAACTGTATGTGTCTTTAAACAATGTTTCCCAATAGTATCTAGCACACAATATTTTGTGTGTAGTAATAGGGGCAGAAAAATGTCCACCACAAGCAAGATCATGAAAATCTTGAAGTAATCTTACTTCTTGTTGTTTGTCCACGTAGCGCAAGAAATTATCGTCTAGACATTTCTTATACAAACCATTGTCCCATAGGACAAAATTTACCACTTTAAGGTTCAGGGTTTTCCTTTCATTATGTGATAGGTGTGTAGGATAGTCTCCATATGTTAAGAGATATGCTAAGTCAGAATACCACTCATCAATGGTGTTGGCAAATAGAACCTTGGGAAGATCTTGATTCATACTTTTATTTTCCAACACCACTTCATCAATTGATTTATTTTCAGCTATCAACTGACATAGACCTTTTCCATGAACCAACTTAGTGGGCTTTATTTCCATATCATATTCCTGAATCATGGCAACCCAATTGCCCCTTTTAGTTCCAAACTCTTGTTGCGTCAAAATTGACTTGACAACAGCATCAGGAACAAGAGCGATGACATATGAATTCAGAATATAAAACCTGAAATGTTTCACCACTTTTACCATGGCAAAAGAATGCTTCTCAATTTTGGATTACTTCAACTCATGAGCCTTTAGCGAATAACTCATGAATACAATAGGTGATTCCATACCTTCATGATTTTTCTGCATCAGTATGGCCAAACAGGTATGATCTGATGCATAGCTATACATGATAAACTATTTTGTATAATCAGGGCATACCAAGACTGGGGCATTTGCCATGGCCTCTTTGATTTGATGGAAAGCTTTCTTTCCTTCAGGAGTCCACTTGAAAAGAGAATTTCCTTTCATCATGTTAACTATGTGACAAGTTTGTTCAGCAAATTTTGGAATAAATCTTTGCAAAAAACTTACTTTGCCTAAGAATGAATGAACAACAGTCTTACTAGTTGGCATGGAAAGATCACAAATAGCTTTCACTCTTTTAGCATCAATTTTTATATGTTCTTTTAAAACAATATGCCCAAGTAACTTACCTTTAGTAACCCCAAAAATAGATTTCTTGGGATTGAGGGAAATTCCATGCTGACGACACTTACTCAAAACTTGTTGCAAGTGATAGAAATGATCTTGACATTTCTTAGAATAAATAGTCAAATCATCCAAATAGACTACAATGAACATACCAAGGAAACTTCAGAAGGCCAATTCCATTGCGCATTGGAAAGTTGCTCCTACGCTTATCAACCCAAAAGGCATTATGTGATATACAAAAGTGCCCCAAGGTGTGGTAAATGCAGTTTTGTGTTGATCTTTTTCAAGAACCTCTACTTGGTTGTAACCTAAAAAACCTCACCAACATTGACATCATCTCTATTCCAGTAACAGCTTGTAGGACATGATCCATGACAGGTAAAGGGTAGTTATCTTGTAAGGATGCCTGGTTCAAATTCCAGAAATCAACACATATCTAGATATCACCATTCTTCTTACGTACAGGTACAATATTGGCTATCTAATAAGAATAATGAATGGGGAAGATTATCCTTGCTTTCAACATCTTTTGAACTTTAGCAAAGATAGTATCGGAGATCTTTGGGTGTACTGCCTTTTCTTCTGATGAAAAGGCATAATACTCAGCTTTAATGGAATGCCATGATGGACTTCTTCGGGATGAAAAGACTTTAGATCTTCATAGGAGTAGGCCAAAACATCAACATATTGCTCCAATAATGTAACAAATTTCTGTCTTTCTTCTTGTGAACAACATTTTCCAATGTTGATCATTTTTGGATTGCCTTCAATCCCGATATTTACTTGCTCATATTTCATTGAGCCTGCAATTGATCTTTGTTTCTTTTCTACATAATGGTCATGTTTATCAAAAATCTTTTCTAAAGAAACTAGACCTTTGGGTATCTTGTTTCCTTTCAATCATAGAAATTTCTCTCCTGTTTCTGCATCAATACTTTCAATTGCATCCTTGGAAGGTCAATGACTACCTTCAAAATATAGATCATCAAAATTGTCAGTCATCTGCAAGAAATTAATTACATGATAATCATCATTAAACACTTGCCAATGATCAGAGTTGTCAAGAACACTTGGTCGAAAGACCAATTCAACAATGTATGTTGACCCCAAAAAATCTCTGAGGAACCAAAGAGGTTGTTGATACTGCTAATGAGTCTGCTCTGTCATTAAATTCATGGGCAACCACCAATATATCAAAAGCATCAAATGCCTCTATTAGATCCCATACAAGGTTACGATAATGTCATAGCCTATCGCTCCTCATTTGATATATGTTCCTGACTTGACAAACTATCAACTCAGCATCCCCTTGAGCATGTACATTTTTAATCCCCTTCGTTTGGGAAACACTCATCCCCAAAAGAAGAGATTCATACTCGCCAATGTTATTTGTGTTGCCAAACTGCAATTTGAAGGAGAAAGGGAAGAAATTTCCATTAGAAAAACTAACACAACATTGGCTCCTAATCTAGTAGAAGAAAAACTGCCATCAAATTCTAGCATCCAAACATCATCTAGACTACCAATGCTGATGGTATCAAAATTGATAATTTCTTATTGTGAAGTTGAAGATCTTTCTGATTCCATAATAATACTTTCACAATCAACTAGAACATCATTTAGTGGAATGGAATCTTCACTCTTAGGAACCACCTCTAAACCATCATTAGCATGCAAGAAATAATTACCCATACCTGACGATTCGAAAAGAATTTGTGCCTGCTGATCATCAAACTTGACAATGGTGTATTTTGATTCTTTTTCTGGAAGCAACTTTTGGATAACTCCTTTAACAGGAATACAAACCTCAGGCATATCCATGTTTAACTCACCTCCCACATCTTTACAAAAATTTCTTCCCAATAATAGACCATAGGAAGCCGACACATCGGCTACCAATACTGTCATCTTAATCTTCTTTTCTAGGAATGAAGCAAAAGAAAATTATGTGTCCTTGATCTAACCTATCAAGGGGACTTGCTTGTTATCCATAGAGAAACATCTTCCAAATGTTTTAGTCAAATTTAAGCCAAGGGAATTAGCAACTTTTGACAGCATAACATTATCAGATGTCCCAGAATCGATTACATAGTTACTAAGCTTATAACCATTTATCAACAAAGAGATATAGAATGGTTCTATCTTTTCTATAGGAGAAGGGGAAGTTACTAAGTTATTTTGAACTGAGTTAGACTTGGGAAGATGACTAGGGGTAGTATCTTTTTCTTTAATAAACTTGACCAAATGGTCAAATTGATCTGGATTAGATCTCAAAAATTCAACCTCAGACATTTGTATTTTGGTTTTCTAAGCATGGTCTAAAATATCAAATGACTAAGAGGAATTCATCAAATACTGATTTGGGTTCTAATTTTGAGAACTTTAAATATTAGGTACACTAGTCTTCGATGCAGGTGTAGAAGAATTGACAGGTGTGGAAAAATTTACAATAGTTGAAGAATCACTTACACTTTTATCCTTCGCGGCATCCATTGAGATAGCATTATCTTTTGCAGGATTTGGTATGGGAGTCCAACACTTTGCAATAGAAACTGACAAACGTTGAGAATCCTTGATTTGAATAGGATCATCACTCTTCGCAATGACAGGTGGCTGGGCTACCTGTGCTTGCGAATGGGTGAATACTGCAAAGACATCCCTATCACGTGTGTCTGGCGTATCATCTTCTTGATATTGCATAAACCTGATATTAGAGTCACCAGCCAACTCTGCATCATCTTCTTGATGCAAATTGGCATCTTCTTCACCAAAAGGGGGAAGATCATTATGTTCAGCTTCATAATATCTTGTAGCTAAATTTTGGGGTGGTGCTTCCAATGCAAGCCTCTCTAGAGCAGGAGGCAATTTATTTTGATTAGGCATGGCGTAATTGGAAGCATTATTTGGATAAGTCCTTCTCAGAACATCACGATAAGAAGTATGTCCTTGTGAGGAAATTTTCTTCTTAAGTGCTAACAACTTATTTGCTAACTTTTGTATCATGGGATCAACATAATTCATTGAAAGAATAGATGAACCAGCAATTTGATTATTCCTAACCTTGTTAGGGTCTCTCCTTATCTTACCGGTAAGGATAAGATTATCTTCGACCGATATAGCCAATTGTTGTGTAGTGGCCAAATCTGTAGGATTATTCCTTCACAAAAGAAAGCTCACCTCTAGTAATTGAGCATTGATAAAGAAGCATTTCAAGTTTCCAACGGTTGGTCATGAAGCAACTGGAATGCGATTGTGCAATCTGTTAAACTTTGCTACAAACTCATGCATAGCTTCTTGAGGTTCTTTGTTCATTTGAGTTAACTGAGCCAGCAATGCATGATCATCTTCGGCATACTTGAACCTTTCTTCAAACAGTGTTCTGAGAATTGCCCAATTTTTGATACAAGCATTCAAAAGATGATATAACCAATCAGCAACAGCTCCATGCAAGGTCTCAATGAAAAATCTCACTAAAACATCTTCATGCTCAACACCTAGGACTTCACATGCAATGTAGAAGGCATAAATGTGTTTGTCCAGGTGTTGAGAATCATCCCCCAAAAAATTGGGTATTTTTTTTCGCGTGCCTTTATGAAGTTCATGCAAAGGTGCAGTCAAGTTCAAAGGACCAAAAGCGGTACCCCAAGGGCCAGCAACAACCATCCTTAATAGATTATATGGTGGTATTACAAAATGACTTGCAAGTGAAACAAATAAGACTTGCAAACTTGACACCTCACTTCGTATGGGAGATTGTCGTGCAGAAGGAGGAAAACTTCGTTTCTACTACAAAGGAGAATGAATCTATGGAGGTATCACAAAAGGAATATTATGTTGCTACAAAAACTCAAAAGTAGGATCAACAATTCCCGCTAATAGTTGCCCACGAGTGTAACTTCGATCAGCCAAATTATGATTTTTGAGAAAATCAGAAAAATGGATATTACAATGAAAAGAGCACAGCAACCAAAAGGGAAAATACTGGTTCCACATCGCTCCCTAGTAGAGTCACCAAAAAACTGTTGGGTGAATTTTTATCACTAGCATACCAATGATAAAATATAT
Organism: Cryptomeria japonica; assembly: GCF_030272615.1. NCBI lineage: Eukaryota > Viridiplantae > Streptophyta > Pinopsida > Cupressales > Cupressaceae > Cryptomeria > Cryptomeria japonica. The sequence goes on along the minus strand of NC_081414.1, from coordinate 522,281,164 downwards.
GATTCACTCATAGCTATATTGAGAAATTATTCTCTCCTCTCATCAAGGGGAGGTTTCCTTTGAAATTTATTCTCTAATTAATAAGAAATTAAAATCTGTGGGTTAGTGTTGGGAATATAACTCTCTTTTTTCAGAGTTAATGTATTCTCCCTTCACTTTGTTACAATTTCCCTATCACTTCGATACTTAAGGTGTTGGTATATGGACACTCTAATGAGACATTGTGTGTGATTGAAGGTTTAGTCATTGATGGCAACCTTGCAATCCTATGGCACCAGCAAGACATTATACCGGCTAAGCATTACACAGGCAACCTTGCAATCCTATGGCACTAGCAAGACATTCTACTGACAAAGCATTGTTCAAGTAAGATAGTGCACCAGCATCAGCAAGACCACTCTACACCGGCACCGACATAGAAGAAAAGATGTATACTGACATAGAGGCCGACAGGATTTTTTTTTATGTAATATTTTGTTTATAATTGTAAGCAGACTTGGCAAATTGTAAAATGACTCTTGTATATAAAAGAGATCATTGTAGACATTTGTAGGATATGGATAGGAAGCATAAAGAAAATTATTAGGCAAACCTAATGTGCAAATTATAGGTCAAGGGTATATGTAAAGAACAGAGCAAGAACCAGTACTGAATCTAGCATTGAAGATGCTATTGTAAAGCAATACAGAATATTGGATTTGTATAATCCTCATTGTAAGTCAGTGTGACTTCTTATTGAGTAGTGTGCTCTAAGCAGTTGGCCTTCCTGCATGTGTAGGCCCCTATTGTAAGTAATATTCTCTCATTGGCCAGTAAGTGAATATTGTGGGTCACAAATCCTACCGAGGTTTTTCCCACACCGAGTTTCCTTGTTAAACATCTTTTGTTATGGTGTTCTTTTCATGTGGATGTTTTTTATTCTATTAATTAAATTAATTCTTGCATACCGGTATACTATTACTTTATGTTCTGCATGTTTTGTTTCAAGAAAATCTCATTACCGATCAGATACTGATTAACCCCCCCCCTCTCAGTATCTATGGGAACCCTAACAATTGGTATTAGAGCTTGGTTCTCTATTTTCAGAAGCCTAACAGCTTGAGGAAGATCTTGACATCAGTAAAGATGGAAAATCTGATGAAGCAACTTGAAGGAGCTCTTACTGACTATGATGCAGAGAAGTTGAAAAATATCAAATTAGAAGATGATTTAAAAGCAGCTCAGGACATTATTTAGGCACTTCAAGAAAATCTTACTATTACAAGAAATAAGAGAAGAGAACTTTGTGAAAAATTGCAAAATGAGAATGATGAAAAGGAATCACTTAATGATATGATAAGCAAATTGAAACAAGAAATTTTGACAACAAAAAATGAAATGCAGGATATGACTATGATATTTTGCAAAGAGATTAAGGACAGAAAGAAGAATGAAGAAGAATTGACCAGAAGACTAAGTGATGCAGCAAATGAGAACACAAGACTTAGCTATGAAAATGACATGTTGAAAATAGATCTGATGCATACTCAGAATGACTCAAATGAACTAATGAGACAAAAAGAAATCTTGGAAAGGGAATTGGAAACTACAAATCAACACAAAGAAAAATTCAAGAAAAGCTTAGAAGAACTTGGTACCTTATTGAAGAATCAAAAACCCAAAGGTGACACTTCTGGAATTGGATTTGAAGTTGGAGAAAGCTCCAGTACTGCAAATACTTAGGATCACAGCAAACCGGTAAGACCTCCTAATACTTACAAATTCAATGGAAAATGCTTTAACTGTAATAAATATGGTCATAGGGCAAATGAATGTAGATCTAGGAATTATCAGAATATCAATCCTCCCACCGGTCAATGCTCCAAATGCAACAAAATTGGTCATAACTCTGAAAACTGCAGAATGAATGTAAGATGTTATGTTTGTGGAAGATTTGGACATTTATCAAATCAATGCAGAACACAAACCGACACAAGTTATGGGAAAGCTATTCAGAAAAATAATGTAACTTGTTATGCATGTAAGAAGATTGGTCATATTGCTAAATTTTGTAGAAGTAAAGGTACACCGATAGACAACAAAAGTACTAGCTTGAAAGGTAAAGAAAAGGTTGAAGAGGTTAAGCAAGAATTTTCAAAGAAATGGATTAGAAAAGCTGATCTAAATATTGGGGATACTCCTCCACCGGTAGAACCAACAAATGCTCGACCGGCAGGACAATATGATGCTCCACCGGCAGGATAGAGCAGTGCTCTACTGGTAGGAAGTTCTTCATCTAATTGAAGAAAATTATCTTGAGGGTTTGGCAATCTAATGACACATGTGCTATTATTTGCTCGGTTAGAGAAAAGAAGTTGAAAATCACTCATTACCGGCAAATAAAGTTAAGCTAATACATTACCAGAAAGCAATTAATGTGTTAGGTAGCAGAAAAGACTTTATAAAATAAGGTTTTGGATCCATTACACTTCATCGAGCATTCAAACTTTCAGAGAGCGCGAAGATTTCTGAGCTAAGACATTTCGAGCAAAGAGGCAAAGCATTTCAGCAATCAATCCATCCAAAGGCAGAAAAAGGTATTTATCATCATGGCATCCTCCTCTGCACCTGAATTCATAGCAAACCCTACAGTAGTCAAGGCTATAAAATGCCCTAGGCCCATGTTTTAGCTAGTTCCTGAGGTAGCTAAGAAAGATGAAAATACAGGTACTTTTTCCAAAATTCCAAAAGGAGTTGTTTATGTAGAAGACCCTAGAATGTATATCCATTGCAACATAGAGGAATTAGGTGATGAAGAAATTAAAAACATGTATAAGACTATTATATGTGACAATTTCAAAAATGTAAAACTTGAATATAAAATTGTTTAAACCCTAGGATTCACTGAAATCCTCTGCATTCCTGAATTTCCCAAGGAAGTGATTAGGATAGTTTTAAGCAGGGTACATGGTTCATTCTTTTGGCTTGATTCAGTTCACAAAATTACAAAGGAAGTTGTGAAAGTAGTTGCAGGGTTACCTTCCACTAGTAATAGACCTAACAAGACTAAGAAGGTCTCCAATGACCTAGTAATGAACTTAACTGGTGCAACATCAGACAGAAGGTCTTTAAGGGTTAATGATGTGACCGATATAAATGTTAGATTTTTAGCATGATTTTAGGGTACAAAGCAGCTTATGCAAAAAGACTTAACTCAGTTTCCAGTTTATGTATTAAGAGTGCTCATGATATGGTAAAAGAAAATGTGAAATTTGATGTATGTGAATGGTTAAAGAATGAGTTGATTGATAACTTAGGCAAAATCAAGAAGGATAAGAAAGGAACTTTTAGGTTTGGAAATTTGTTAGTATGTCTGATGCTACACATAACAAAGCAGGTTCCCGGTATAGGCAACAAAGATTTTGGATTTGACATACCGGTAGGAAAACAATTATCAGACTTATTCAACAACATGGGTGAAAACAAGGAAAATAATATCAATGAGTATTTTCAAGCACTAAAGGTCAAAATGAACAAAAGAATCAGACTATCATAGGAAATTGTCAACAAATACAAGGATGATATATGTTTTGTAATAAAAAAGGATGAGATCTGGATGGAAGCAGTCATCCCGAGAACAATTTGGGTAACAGAGATGGGTTATGAGACCGATGATCATATCATTGAAACTTATGCTAAAGCACTTCTGGAAGCACCTAGGGAACCAAAAGAAAAAGTATTTGGTAGTGCTGAGACCATAGAAAGTCAAATTAAATCTAAGAAGAGAGTGAAGAAAGTTGAGGCATTTATGAGGAAAGGATCCAGACAAGCAAAAGCTATAAAGGAAGATATATTAAAGAAAACCGGCATAATTGAAGATGAGTTAGCATCCCAACAACCTAAAGCTCATCTATCACCGGTAGGTACTTCCTCAGAAGGAGATATGCCAGCAACTTTTAAAAGAGTTGTTAGGAAAAGAGATCCCTCACCGGCAACCACTCCTTCACCTAGAAGGACAAGGTAGAAGCAGCAAGCTGTGAGATCTCCGGTCAGAAAGGTCACACCTAAATAGAAGTTGACACCCAAAAAGAAGAAAAAGACAAACACAGACTTGGCCCCTCTTGATATATCACTGAATGAGATCACAGAGGAAGGTAAATTGAAGAACATAGGGAAAATTTATGACACCCTATCGGATGATGAGAAAGGGCAAGTTGAGGAGAGTGTAATATTACACATGGACATGTTTAAAAAGTTTTTGATGCAAGTCTTAAATGAAATTCTTGATGACCTATACAAAAGACTTGAGGCCAGAAGGCAAGGAATAATTGAATTGGATAAGAAAATAAAAATAGAAAAACTACTTGCAGTATATCCTATAAACTCCCCAAAAGAAATTGATGATCTGATAGCTCAAGCTAACCAGACAATTTTTTCCACTGGACACTGGCAAATTTCACTAATGGCAGGTAGAGTTATAGAGGTTTCAGAGGAAATAGAAAATGGTTGGGACATATTTTTGGTTGAAAAAGAAAAACAAGAAGAATATAGGATTCCCAAGCCTATTATGGTATATCAGAAGGACAAGGGGAAAGGTAAAGTTGGTGGACCACCAAGTATCAAGGTTAGAGACAACTTACCCCCACCTCCTTTAAATACTCCACCTGTAAAATCAACAACCACTGAAGATCAACCGACGGCTGAGAGTATGGATACAGAGGATAATAATCCTAATCCTGAAGTCCTATATACTGTGAATGTTGATACTGAGAAGATCAACATAGTGGTAGATAAGGATATAACAGATAAATCAAGTATAGCCAAAGAGTCTCTGGTAACAAGAAATACAGAGCAACCGGTAGCAGATACAAGGAAAAAGATGGAATCTGAAACACAAATAGAGAAACCAACAGAGCTAAAATCTCTAGAACAGATGCCACCGGTAAGAAATGAAGCAGGAAAACCAGTGCTTAAAGAAATGCAGACACAAACAGACCTACCAGAGGTCAATACAAGCTTGTTCACTTCCACCAGTACTCAGTTTGTTGGGTCACCATCAAATGTGACTGAGGTATTACTTGATTCCATCAATAAAATAATTGATTATAGCTCACAAGCTTACAAAGCAATAGATGATTCAATCCCATTTTTGAAATCAATAGCTCCTAATTGTAATATAGACAATAAAGATTCTTTAGGATAGTTGGATACACTTTTTAAATACATTTCTAGAAATTTTGAGCAAATAAAGGTAGAATCTGTAAAGGAAATTGTAGAAAAGGAGAAACAAAAATTCTTTGAGGAAGGAATAAAGAAGTGTAACAGAGAGTTTGACACACTTCTACCAAAACTGTGTAATTTGTTAAAAGAGTACAAAAACCTGTATAAAGATACATGTAAAACAAATTTTTTGACTATAGATATTGACAAGAAAATAAGCAAGGCACAAGATGAGATAAATAAACTTGCAGACAATTTTGTCAACTCACCTGATTCATTATTAGTTTTTGAAGAGAAGATAGCAAATTTTGAGGAAGAACTGCTCAAATTGGAAAGAGAGAAAGAGAAAATAATAAACAAGGCAAAACTTTTGAGATCTAAACTAAGTCCAAGATTGGACTATTTAGCATCTCTGCAGAAGGAAATTTCAGAGGCATTAACACAGGGAAGAAAAACACCAGTAGAGCACTTGCAGTATCTCACCGGTACAGTAAAAAGAACTGAGACAACAATAAAAGATAGGAAGAAGTTTATGGATGGTATAAAGTTAATTTTGGTAGATCTTCTTCAAATAATAACTACCCAACTACAAGGTTGAGGTTATGGACTGGTACAACTACAAACTCTACTAACCTTTGTCATTGATGCCAAAGGGGGAGTAGTAGGATGAGAAAATTCAAAACACAGGGATCATATGCTCAAGGGGAGCTCTCAAATTTTTGGTAAACATTTTTGGTCTACACATTTTTGGATATCTTTTTGAAATTTCTCATGAGTGTTGCCATCAATGCCAAAGGGGGAGATTGTTGGCATATGGACACTCCAATGAGACATTGTGTGTGATTGAAGGTTTTGTCATTGATGGAAACCTTGCAATCCTATGGCACCGACAAGACATTATACTGGCTAAGCATTACATAGGAAACCTTGCAATCCTATGGCACCGGCAAGACATTCTACCGACAAAGCATTATTCAAGCAAGACAGTGCACCGACATCAGCAAGACCACTCTACACTAGCACCAGCACAGAAGAAAAGATGTATACCGACATAGAGGCTGATAAGATTTTTTATATATGTAATATTTTGTTTATTATTGTAAGCCGACTTGGCAAATTGTAAAATGACTCTTGTATATAAAAGAGATCATTGTAGACATTCGTAGGATATGGATAGGAAGCATAAAGAAAATTATTAGGTAGACCTAATGTGAAAATTATAGGTCAAGGGTATATGTAAAGAATAGAGCAAGAACCGGTACTGAATCTGGCATTGAAGATGCTATTGTAAAGCAGTACAAAATATTGGATTTGTATAATCCTCATTGTAAGTCAGTGTGACTTCTTATTGAGCAGTGTGCTCTAGGCAGTTGGCCTTCCTGCATGTGCAGGCCCCTATTGTAAGTAATATTCTCTTATTGGCCAGTAAGTGAATATTGTGGGTCACAAATCCCATCAAGGTTTTTCCCACACTGGGTTTCCTCATTAAACATCTTGTGTTATGGTGTTCTTTTCATGTGGATTTTTTTGATTCTGTTAATTACATTAATTCTTGCATACCGGTATACTGTTACTTTATGTTTTGCATGTTCTGTTTCAAGAAAATCTCATTACCGGTCAGATACTGATTCACCCCCACCCCCCCTCTCAGTATCTATGGGAACCCTAACATAAGGAAATTAACAAATTTATCCAATAAACTACATCAAGATTTTATAAACAAGAAGCACAAAGTCTTTCTTGAATATAACACCAACTAAACTAATTATCACAATGATAAGGAATTCAACTTGCAGCTCAAAGTCCTCAAGTATAATTCCTTAATCCTAAAAACTACAAGCAATAGTAGCAATACAAAGCCTACTACTAATCACTTAACAATAAAAAATTTCTCAAATATTCAAGGAGCACGAAGTCTACTTTCACAATTCAAGAGCTCTTTAATCCGCTTAACAATACTTCCTATATCAAGAAATTCAAGAACATGTATAAGTCATGAACGTAAAAATATTAACTCATATAAGCAATTATTTTTAAACACAACACAAAGTTTGGGATCCAATAAAATCGCTTTCTTTATTTGCTTGATCAAATTTTCACAACAAAGCTCAAAGTCTTAGTTGAGGCAAAGATTTAACAGAGTTTTGTTTACCATAATCCAAGATAAAAGTATACAAATGAGGGTCCCCATTATATATAAGAAAAGTGGAGAAAAATGTGGTCAAATTTGACTAATTCAACTCCACAGTCCCACTTGACTACAGCTACAATGGAAAGAAAATATGTAGCTATGAGAAAAATTGCAGCATCTAACAATACAACTTCATGGAAAGAAAATGCCAAAGAGAGACACTTTATTCATTTTTCTCCTCCTCGTTTGATTTGTGGAATTCCTTGAACCTAGTCAGGATGGCCTCCATCTCTGCTTGGTTTAGTATCTAGGTAGAATCTATGATCACACAAACATGGGAGATTGTATCCTCAGCCTCTACATATTTCCTTTTCCCATCCTTCAGCATGGATGCGAGGACCTCAAAACTGACTTGGATTTCTAGTAACTTGTCAAATGCAACAAGTGAGAAGTCTTGTACAGTGCAGTTATCTATTAAGGATAGAAATTCCTGTCTGATGGCATCACTAGTAACAAGATTCTAATTGTCATCATATAGATAACAAGGAAGGTTAGCAATCTTGGCAGAAATGAGATCAATCTTATCAACACCTTCCTTCCATTCTTGAGCTAGCTCTGCTATCATCAACTTTATTGTCTCTTTCCTGTAAGACAATACCGACAAGATTTGGATATATTTTTCCCTTGAAGGAACCACTTTATTTTCAATGAGGATGTGTATTCTGAAGTCCTCCATTTTGCTCCAAAGGGTTGTAAATTTTTCAATATTTTTAATCTCCTGAGATAATGAAGTTTTGACACTTTGCATTTGACTTTCGATCACTTAAAAATCCATCAATAACCCAACTATTGAACTTAGGAAATGAGACCCTTCTGAATTCAATAGTGCAATCCACTCATCCACCACTCAGCCCTTGGCTCCTACCTATTCAATTTTATTGAGAGATTTAGTGTCCATTGAGAATCCTATGGGATCAACTTCCTGGGAGGATTGGGTAACTTTCAGAAGAACATTAGTCAATTGTTCAAATTTCTGTTTTAATTCATTCTTCTCATCCCTCTCTTGGTCAAGTCTTCGTAACAAAGAGTTTAAAGTCATCTAAGAATCCAGCTTAACACTCTCATGTGTCTCCTCCCCAAGCTCTAAAGTTTTCATGATGTAATCCTCAGGTTGTATATCATCTTTATTCTTATCCGATAATGGCACCATGCCCTCAGCATACCTCCTTTTAGAGGTCGGGTCTACTAACACCTAGGAAATAGTCTTTGTCTTCTTTGTTCCCTTGGGCTTTGGAGGAACCAACTACTGAAAGTCAAACTCATCAAGCAAAATCACATATTTCTTCCTCTTAGGTGCTACTACCTCCATCCAAGGTGGTAATTTAGGATTGGCCGGTGGAGTAGTAGCTTCTTGCTAAGTCTCACTTGGTATTTTAGGAGCATAGTCACTTGAACTGGCAGTGGTTGTAGATGTTGTGATTGATATCAATGCTAAAGTATCCAGTGATATACCTACTGATGTAGAAATAGCTACTAATGCTAACCCTTCTTTAGTTACGACCATAGAGTAGAAAGTAGAAGGTGCAATGGAAACAACTTGAGTAGTAACCAGAGGTGGAATTTCTGTTATAACTGTCGTAGTAGAAATAACTTCAGTGCTTACCAGAGATGGAATCTCTGTTATGACCACCGTAGAAGGTAAAGTCATCATTTTTTGTTCCATGAATGCTTTCTCCATAGCTTCAGGAAACTCCAATATTGAATATTCAATGGTGGTTGAAGGAATATCATCCAGGCTAGAAAAGTTCGATAATGCAAAGAATTGCTGAGCAATCTCTGACTAAGTCATGCCCATGCCCAAGTCCTCATCATCAAATTCCTATTCGTCTTGATTAGAATCAGAATTGATGGAATGGATAATCATTTCTGAATGAGTTGGTGCTTGTGAAGTGGGTGGAACATTAACTTCACCAAGATGTGATGTTTCTTTAACCTGTGTTGACTCTTGTCGAGCAATTTCACCCTTTTTTGTCTCTTTCTCTTTTCCAGTATCTCTAGCAATCTGTTGTTTTGGTTCCTTCATGGCTGTATCCTGTACTGCTAAAGATAATTCAGCTTTCTTGGACCATTTAATTGTGAACTTGATTTTGGGTCCTTACCCCTTGGATTGCATTGCAGGAGCTTAGGATAATTCTTGTGAATCTGCCTTGCCCTTAGTTCTTATTTCAGTTGTAGTTGTCTTACCAACCAGGCCATCACTATTATCATCATCTCCAGAAATAGCAGGAAATTGTTTCATTCTAAAATTCTTTTTTAGCAACCATGCATTGGTGTTTGGAAAAATAGGAGAGATTCTTTGATTGATAGATTTACTTTCCTTTTTTAACCATTGCACCAGTGGGAGTGGAGAGTCGGCAATCTTCTTTTCATAATAGAAAGGGTCTATTATGTCATCTGTGTCTTCCATGTTCATTGGGATCTTTGCCAAATCCAAGTTTTCAATCTATTCCAGGGTAAGATGACTGAAATCCATCCTTCTTATATCTTCTTCATTTTGACAGTCTACCCATACATCTTCAAACCTCTAAACATGGGTGTAACTCCTCTTGATCTTGTTCTTCATGCCACAAAAATCAAAATTGTTTCATTCCTTGAATCTTATCATAGTATTCCATTGCATGACACAACTCCATGAGAATGATCTTATCAGAAGGAGACCTTGGTAGAATGAAGGGTTCACCTGAGAAACATCTGATCTGGATGTAAGTGAATGTTGAGAACTGAAGAAAAATGCATCCAAAATGAGACACCCTGTTATATGTAGCCTCTGATAATCTTTTCTTCTGTAGGATTTTATCAAACATGCACTTCCACATAGCGAAGAAGGCATCATAAACTCTTCTAAAGTGGCTACCTTTATTCTTGATCGTGAGTTGATCATAGTATTCCTAGAAAGGGACTAATCTCATGTCACCTTTAGTAGACAAACCTAGATATTGCCTCATGGAAGCGATTGCATAAACCAGGTAAGAAGTCATATAAAATTTCAATGTCACTTTGACTTCTTTCAATTGTGCCCAGAGTGCATCACTGATCTGTTCACCCCAATCAATCCTAGCAGCCCCTTTCCTGATTATATTTATGTAATAACACATCAAGCTTTGAAAGTAGTGAGAGTCCTTCAAACCCTTAACTCTTGATAACATGGTGACCATATCGTTGTACTCCTTGTTGAAGTCACTCCTGTGAAAATAATTGGGCCATCACGAGGTGGTAGAATTTCTGGCAGCAGAGAGGTACACAGTATTGATCACATTCTTGCATTTGACCTCATTTTTCTCATAGTACTCTTGAGCACTTTCTTGAGAAATGTCAGCTACTTCCTCAACTGGACAACCTTTGAAAATATTGTTGAAGAAAACACTATCCAGAGTCATGATGACACTTTGATCAACATCCCTAACCTAACTTGTATTCGGATCGAAGTGATCCACTACTGCAAGTACAAAATCCGGATCATGAGGTGCAACTAGGAAGGATGCATATTTATGCAACTCGGATTTGATCAATTTTGTTAGGCGGGCATGGGCTTTCTCAACTCTATTAGTAAACTCCTGTATACTGACATGTCCAATTTCTGTATCTTTGATCTCCTTTATGTTTGAGTCTACTAAACTTTTCGGGTACAAATTCAAGTACTTATCATACTTGTACTTCATCTTTTTTGCTGATGTTTCACCCAGAGAAGATTCCAACTGACTTAAAGAAGGCTCTAATTTGTCATGAGAGGGATTCCACATTTACAAATGACTGCATTCAACATTGAGGATTAGATTCTTTGATATTTATCATCATCAATAAAATCAAATTTTATCAATCAGATTAGAAAATTGGACTCAGAATAGGCTTGCAAGAAAAACTGTCAAAAATGGCAAGTCAGGGAAAATAGTCGGATCTACACCTTAGGAGCCAAAATTTGCACATCGAACTTTAAAGTTTGATGTGCAAAGATAAAACAGCTTTACATGCATATCTAACTTTAAAGTCCAATGTGCAAGTTGGGAAAGATCATTAGCACATCAGACTTTGCTGGTGTAGAACATTGTAAAAAGACCAGCACATCGGACTTTAAAATCCGATGTGCTCGGGAAGAACAACCGATTGACATGTCGAGTTTTAAAACTCACCATGTCAATCTAACAATCTCCCCTCACAAATCAGACTTTAAAGACTGATATGCAAGGTTTACCCTCCTGCATATCGGACTTTAAAGTTCGATATGTGAAGAGATCTTCGCACAAAGCCTATAGATCAGTTTTTAAAACCCATTGTGTAGGCGAGGAAAAAGGGAAAAGAAAGTGGATTTCTTCATCCAATATGCCTAAAATTGATAGAAAACCTAAAGGAAGAAGGTGAAGAAGAAGGAAATATAAAATGAAGCAAAAGGGGAAAACCCTGAAATAAAAAGAAATAAAACCAAAACCCTACATCAATCCACCATGGTCAGATAAAAATTTGATGGAGACTCGATAAATCCACAAGGTTGGCGAGCTAAAAATAGAGGAGAAAAGAGGAGGCACGCAAAGAGGGGAAATCACAAACAAAAATAAAGAAATAAACTCTAAAAGTTAATAAATAACCCCTAAATTAGCAATTAATGCGGCCATTAATTACTAGTTACGCTAAGCATGTCAGATTTTAAAGTCTGACATGTAGGAATAAAACCCTTGCAAGTCAGACTTTAAAGTCTAACATGCAACTTTTTGACCAAACTTGTAGATCAGACTTTAAAGTCCAAATTGCAGGGGAAGGATTACCTACAGGTCAGAATTTAAAGTCCGATCTACAGGGGAAAACAAACCTTTTCACATCGGACTTTAAAGTCCGATGTGCAATTCCTTTTGGAAAGAAGAAACCCTACAGGTTGGACTTTAATTTCTGACCTGCAAGAAAAACTGCAAATCTTAAAAACCTAGAAAACAATAAAAATGAAAAGTGAAAAGCTAAATGAGCTAACCGACAGAGTCAATCAAGCTCTCCCGGAGGTCATAAGGTATGAAACAGACCAGTTTCGTAGGGTTGTCTCATGATTTTGGCCACGCTGAAATCGAGGACAACATGATGATATGAGTATGAAATTTATCGGTGATATGCAAAAAGAATTGTAGATGTCTATGATTGGTGAGATGAAATTTTTCTTAGGTTTGTAGATTGCACAGACAAGAAAAGGTATCTTTATATCTCAAACTAAGTATGTCAAGGAACTATTGAAGAAGTTTGGATTAGATGATTTCAAACCAGTTGGAACTCCTATCATGGCTAGCTATAAATTGTTTAAAAATGGTGAATCTCCTAAATCTAATCAGAGTTTGTACAAATATATGGTTGGTGGACTATTATATCTCACTCAAACTAAGCCTCACACTATGCATGTTGTGTGTATGGAAGCTAGATATCAAGTTGATCCAAAGGAAAATCATGTCACTACTATTAAAACAATATTCAAATATATAAAAAGAACTGAAGATTATGGTTTATGGTATCCAAAGAATGATGATTTTATGTTGTGTGCTTACACTGATGCAAATTGGGCAGGTGATGTTGATGACCGAAAGAGTACTATCGGTGGAGCATTCTTTTTAGGTAAGAATTTGATTTAATGGTCTAGCAAGAAACAAGATTCAGTATCTTTATCTACTATTGAAGCTGAGTACATTGTTGCTGCTAGTAATTGCACTCAGATAGTTTGGATGAAGCAAGTGTTGAAAGATACCAGAAATATTTATGATGAGCCTACTGTTATATATTATGATAATTCTAGTGCTACAAACATGTCTAATAATGTGGTGCAACATTCAAAGACTAAGCATGTATCAATCAAATATAAATACTTGAGAGAGAAAGTCAATGAACAGAAGGTGAAGTTGTAATATGTATCTGTGAGCCCTACCCCGACTCATCCTATCATGTAGTACCCCGTTTTGATCGGACTTATTAGACTGATTTTGTGTTTCAGTTTACTTTTCAGTTGGCACTTGATTGCTCGTCATTTTGCAGACGTATTTGATATTATATCATGTTTATCTGGATATTGGATGCATGAGTTACTTTCAGTATTTCAGTATTGGTGATTTCTAGTGTTTCGTGGATTATTGCTCGTACTGACATTTTACTTTATCTAGTTGATGTGTCATATATATATGTTGCGTGTTTGCTATTGTATTGGATGCAAGGGGACGATTTTCCTTCACTCGTTTCGATGAGACAGGGAACGTCGCGATTCTCCTTCATCGGTGTGTGTGCCGTGTATTCTATATCTATATGCATGTATGTGTGCTTCGGTGATGCAGGATATTGCAGGTACAAGTACCGGGTAGGTACGGGGTATCGTGTCCACCTGGCTTCACAGGTCTGAGCGTGCCTTATATGTCCGATGGGAGTGGAGGAGATAGCTTTTGACCCTAGTCATTACCTCAGTCTGTTATTGTGAGTGCCGTCAGTCGGTCGTTCATCCCCTTTGTCTGAATTTCGAGTCTTTTTACTTTTCCTCGATTTGCGTGCCTTGGTGGTTCGGTTAATTATTTAAGTTTAAGTTGTCATTATTGTTGACTTGAGCGATTCATTCCTTATTATGCCTTATGTTTTGAATCAAGCGAAATTGATTAGTTATTAAATTTTAACTGTTAGTTGCTTATTGGAAAAGAAATCGTGTTTAGATCCAACGAAAGAAATGGAATAGATTAGTTAATTGCTTTTGAATATATTCAATTAAGTTAACTCATTGCTTTCTTATTTAGTAGAAAAAATGGATTAAATTGATACTTATGAAAATGTAATTTTCAAAAAAAGAGAATTTTTCATTTATTGTTTTGAGAAATTTGAAAAAGGAAAAATAGAAAAAAAAAGAAAAGAAAGTCAATGGGGGATTTTAATATTTTTTTTTTAATAGAAATTTTGGGCAACCTAGAAAATTAGGTTAAGAGATTTTTCTTCTAAGCCATTTTGGAGGAGATTTTGGGGGTCATGCTTATTTTGGAGGAGGAGAAAGGAATTTTGGAAAATTGGCTTGAAGGGAGGATTTGGGTGTGAACCAGTTGGGATTCTTGCTTGGAAATCAAAAGGTTGGTTGAATCCTTGCTTATTGCAACAAAAAAATCATTGCTTTCCTTCCTCTTGCTGTTAATTGTTTAAAATCTTGAAGTGTTTGTTTGTTATGGGTTATGGAGGAAGAATTCAACTATTTTGGTTATCAAATTTAAACTTAATTTCTCCCATGAAGTTTCCTTAACTGAATTCTTAATGTTTCATCTTGCTATGCAAGAAATTTCTTGGTTTATCATGCTGTATGTAATTAGGAATTTTGATGGATTTTGGTAGTGTTATGCTGGCAAAATTTTGCCAGGCATTCATAAAATATCTTCCCTAAAAATTTCCAGTTTTAAAAATAATGGTTATGAATCAAATTTCCTTGTTCATGCTTGATTGGGAGCAAATGAATTCAATTGGGGTTTGGGGATTAAGAGTATTCTCATTTTATTAAATTTTTAAAGCCAACTGGGTTGTGTTGGATGAAATTTTATTCCCCCTGTTTTGTCTCAGAGGATTTGGTTATTGCTGGTAAAAGAAAAAAAAAAAGATCAGCCATTTTAGTGACTGGAAAATTGGTTTTTAATTGTTTTTGTTTGGTTGAATGTTGTGACTGGAAAATTGATTTTTAAATGTTTGTTTAACAGAGATATTTGCCTCTGTGTCATGAGTTTTTGTTTCCTTTTTTTTTAACCTCTGTCGTTTTATTTAAAAACGAGTTTTAAACTGTTAATTTAAACAAAAAAAATTTGATTAAGTTCGAAATTAAATTCATTGGGAGGCGGTGGTGGGGAGCTGGGCTCGACCCAGCCACGCACCCCTCCCTTTCCTCGCGCTCGCTTGCAGTTTCCCCAGTTTGGGGTTAGCAGCAAGCGCTGCTTTCCCCAGACTGAGGATGCAGCAAGCGCTGCATTCCCCAGTCTGGGAAAAGCAGCCTTGCTGCCGTGGGTGCTTGGGGGCCCCACGTAGTATGTGTTAAAAACTGTTTTTTTTAATATTTTTTTTTAAAAAAGTTTTAAATCAAGGAAATAATATTATAATGTTGTTAAGTGGTTTAAATGAATTCAATAAGTGTTAATTTTGTGTTTAATGTTAAGTAATGATATATTGTTATTTAAACAATAATAACAATATGTTGTTATTTAATATTAAATAATAATAATAATATGTTAATTGTAGTATGTAACGATGTTGAGCCTATTTAATAATTTTTCGATTTTAGTAATGAGGATATTTGCCTGGTATCGTGAAAATAAATCAAATGATTTAGAGGTTAGTAGTAATGTTGATATTAAAGAAAGTCGGACTAAATTTAATATTGGTGTTTGTTATCCAAGTATTATAAAATAGTTGTATGAGGATTGTATTCGTCAAATAGATGTTATTTTGGAATTATTTTATAATAGCTTGTATACATTTGTTCAAATTGATTTAAATGTTGACTGCTCAAAGAAAGATTGTTTGTAGTGTTTTTATCATTGCAGTCTAGTCGTTTTAATGTCGTCGCATTATGTTTAAAATGGTCATTATGTTGTCGATGTTTGCCCTTGGTCAGGTGTCGTTGTTCAAACCTTGAGGAAGTGGGCTTTTATGTGATATGTCCCTTATGGTTAACCCTGGGTTTGTGACTGTGAGTCCTACACCTGTATTAGGTCTGGATAATTTATGGTTGTAGTCCACCATAGAGTTCTCATAGATAGCCTTATCCAGTTAGTGACCTAGTAGAGAGAGTGGCTTTCGGGCGGGGGCCGCACCCGAAGTGGATGGCAGGATAACCCCTCGAAAGTCAGCTATTAAGTGATAACCTAATAATTGTTTAGGGGGTGGGTAGTTATTAATTTAATTAAGATAATACACCCCGTACACGGTTGAGTGCTTGTATAGGCTCAAGGTGTTTGGGAAGGCCTGGAATGGCAAACCTACCACCTTGTCTTCACGAAAGGATGGTAGGGTCCGCATGATGCTTAGATGGAGCCGGGGGTTCGGGAGAGGTTACCAGGATAACCCATGATGGGGGCCGGGACCTATGGAGACCTTCCTAGGGTAACCATGTTAAGCCATGTGATGACACTCTCTCTCTAGGGTCGCTAATGTTTTGTGAGTCGAGTCACTTGTGTACTGCGGAGTCGTTTGTACTGTTGTTCTTTTCTTGCTTGCTTGAGGGTCGTCAGCTATCTCCTAGCACGGTGGGGTGGTTCCATTATGGGATCACATGGTCGGGTGGTAGTGCCACTTCCCATCGGATATCCTGTTCCTACCTTCACGCGAGGATTGGCTTCGCCGGTGCATCTTGGTTCGTGCTTCTTGTAGCACTTATATTCTTGATTTTGTACTTTGAGGCCGTGTGGTCATTGTATCAACAACTTGTAAAAATTGTAATTTATTGTTCTATGGAAGCCATGTAATTTTATGGAATATTGTAATTTAAGTCATGGGATGTATATTGTTTCAGTTATCTTTCCTATTTGTATAAATGAATCTTTGGAAGTATGTATGTTGTAATTCTGTAAGCCTGTCTTTTGAAGATCAAATTTATGAATATGAATTATTTAATCGTTATTGGCTTTCCTTAATTTAAATGGAAGATTGGATTAATATTGTGATGTGGTTTTTATTTTGAAGTAATCTTCGTTGGTAACCCTTTAGGATGTAATGTTAGTCTTCCGCTTATGTTAATTATTGAGCAAAGTTATGATTATTTCCCTTAATCAAAAAAAAAATTTATTGCGCCTTTTAGTTGCCTTATTGTGTTGCTATCCTTTAGGGTTCCTGGCGGGGCATTACATTTGGTATCAGAGCCCATGTTTCAACATTGGGTACTCTGGGATTGTAGTGATCCCATTCAGTTTGACCTTGTGTGTAGATCTTAGTGTTTGGATTTCCCTTGCTATATCCTTGTCATTGATCTGAACCGTTTTCTCTTTGCAGTTTTGGTCATGGTTAGCAAAGCTAGGGGTGTTGGCCGTGTCGGTGGCCGCAATAGAGGTAGAGGTGGGAGACGGGGCCGAGGTTCAGACCGCCATAGTCCTTCACTACCTCCTGCTCATGTGAGTGTGGATCAGGAACAGTCAGTGCATCAGGAGTTACCGCATGTAGAAGAGTCGGTTCCCGAAAGGGAAGAGCTGAGGCAGATGTTTCAGGAAGTTCTAGCTAGGCTAGGCCCCAGGCCTGAAGGTGAGCAGCCCATCCATGCTCAGGTTGGGGAGTCGTATCAGCATGTTTCAGAGGAGAGAGAGAGAGAGAGGTCTCCTAGGAGGAGAGAGGTTCCAGTTGGTCATGATTCAGCTCCCTCGAGTCACATCAAGGATCTTTTGAGGACCAACCCTCCTTTCTTCGATGGTCGAGGCACAGGTCTCGAGGCAGAGACTTGGTTGATTAGTTTGGATAGGTGTTTCGCTATGTTTCCATACAGTAGCAACACCCGAGCGAGATGTGCGATCATGCGTCTCGATGATTTTGCTTCTATATGGTGGAAGTTAGAGGAAGAGAAGATTGGTCTGAATATCAATACTGTTTCTTGGGAGATCTTCTTAGAGAGGTTCAGAGCACGGTTTCTTTCACCATAGTGGAGACAGACTCGGGCAGATGAGTTCTATTCATTGCGGCAGTTTGGTATGTCAGTTGACTAGTTCGAGCATAGATTCTATGAGCTGAAGCAGTATGCCGGGATTGGCAACGATGAGGCTATGCTCGTACAACATTTCTTGAGAGGTCTCAACGACCGCATTAGTGGAGGGGTTAGAGTTTTTGAGCTAGTTTCAGTGGAGGCAGCGGTGGCGAAAGCCAGATTGGTTGAGCAGAACCTCATCCGTGCGCATGGTGGACAGGCAGGAGTTCAGATAGGGAGTGTTCCTTCCAGTGGGAACAGAGCTCGTGGGAATCAGTCCCAGTCAGCGGCACCATTCAGGACTCCTCAGGCACCCACTAAGGGTGGACAGCAGCAGCAGCAGCAGCCGCAACAGCAACCCCAGCAGCAGAAACCGAAACAGTCTCAGGGCCAGCAGGGTGGCAACCCTCCTCATAGAAGAAACAGGAACTGGCGGAGAAGCAAACAGGGTTTTCCAGGACAGTCTTCTCAGAGTGCATCACAGGCCCCTAGTAGGGGAAGCTTTCAGCAATCCGGTGGGCCGACTGGAGGTAGAGGACCTGGTAGAGGAGCTTGCTACTCTTGTGGGCAGTATGGTCATATAGCCGTGCAGTGTCCTCAGCGTATCCACCAGACAGGGAATCAGGGGCCAGTTGCATCAGAGCCTACAGTAGGGGATGCCGGTAGGACCCACAGAGTGTTTGCAGCGGTTGATAACCGCCAGGCTGAGCATCAGGGGACAGTTATTGAGGCCGCAGGTGTGTTGTGTGGTATCCCTATCTCAGTGCTTTTTGACTCCGGTGCATCGGATTCTTTTATTTCTTCATCCATTGTGGAGCGGTGTGGACTCACGTCTGCTAAGCAGGCGGATAGGTGGCAGGTAGAGTTGGCTACCGGGGTGCGCGTGGTCGTAGATGCCTTTGTTCCTAGTTGTGAGTTGGATCTAGGTCCCTTTGTGACTTTTGTTGACCTTCGTGTCATTCCTTTGGGATCCTATGGAGTAGTGTTGGGGATGGATTGGTTATCATCTCACAGTGCTCATGTGGACTGTCGTCAGAAGATAGTAGAGTGTTTAGATGACCATGGCAGGAAAGTGGGGATCGTTGGAGTTCAGAGATCGATATCCTTACGTATGATTTCCGCTATGCAACTTAAGCGGTGTATGCGTAGAGGATGTCAGCTTTTTGCAGTAACTCTTGAGGATATGGATGAGGGAGAGAGTCGAGAAATCGCTCTTGATGGTCACCCTATTCTTCGAGAGTTTACTGATGTGTTTCCTTTGGAGATTCCTGGTATGCCTCCGAAGCGAGACATAGATTTCCGCATTGATTTGGTTCCTGGTGCAGAACCTATTTCGAGAGCTCCATATCGGATGACTACTCAGGAGTTGAGTGAGTTGAAGTTGCAGGTGGAAGAATTGTTGGCCAAGGGATTCATTCGTCCTAGTGTCTCTCCTTGGGGTGCGCCTGTTATCTTCGTAAAGAAGAAAGATGGTTCTCTTCGGTTATGCATTGATTACCGACAGCTGAATAAGGTAACCATCCGGAATCGATATCCATTGCCTCGTATTGACGATCTTTTCGATCAGGTGAAGGGAGCCATGGTGTTCTCTAAGATTGATCTGAAATTCGGGTACCATCAGTTGCGCATTCATGATGCAGACATTCATAAGACAGCGTTTCGCACTCGTTATGGTCACTATGAGTTCACAGTAGTACCATTTGGGTTGACAAACGCGCCTTCAGTTTTCATGTGCCTCATGAATGGGGTTTTCCGTGCATACCTGGATCATTTTGTCCTTGTGTTCTTGGATGATATATTGATTTATTCCAGATCTATGGAAGAGCATGAGGGTCACTTGCGTCTAGTTTTGCAGTGTTTGAGGGAGAATCAGCTTTATGCCAATTTGGCGAAGTGTGATTTCTTCCAGACTGAGGTGAAATATCTTGGTCATGTGGTTTCAGGAGAGGGTGTATCTGTGGATCCTTCGAAGATCCAAGCCATCGTGGATTGGCCAGCGCCGACCAATGTTTCAGAGGTTCGGAGCTTTATGGGATTGGCCAGATATTACCGCCGCTTTGTTAAGGATTTTTCCCGTATAGGTCACCCGATTACTTCTCTTTAGAGGAAAGGGAAGAAGTTTGTTTGGTCAGAGCAGTGTGAGTCAGCGTTTCGTGCCTTGAAGGAACTCCTTGTCAGTGCTCCGATTTTGGCAGTCCCTGATCCATCCAGAGAGTTTATGGTATGCACAGATGCCTCTTTAGAAGGTATAGGTGCGGTGCTTATGCAGGATGGACGTGTGGTTGCCTATGAGTCTCGCAAACTCAAGGACCACGAGTTGAACTATCCAGTTCATGATTTGGAGTTGGCAGCTGTAGTGCATGCGTTGGTTAGGTGGCGTCACTTTCTGTTAGGGCGTCGGTTTGAGCTGCATAGTGATCACCGCAGTTTGCAATATATCTTCACGCAGCCGAACTTGAATGCTCGACAGCGAAGGTGGATGGAATTCCTCTGCGAGTATGATTTTGAGGTTCGATACATTCAGGGGAAGGAGAATGTAGTGGCTGATGCCTTGAGTCGTAGGCGGCATGAAGTTTCAGCTTTGTCCCTTGGAGTGGACTTGAGACAGAGAATTCTGGGAGTTCTTCCTCAGGACTCTTGGTATCAGGATGTTAGAGCCGTGTTGGAGTCCGGAAGGCCCTTAGAGGGTAGATTCGCTGGGTATAGTCTTGAGGCGGATGGCATTCTACGTCATCGTGGTCGGATCTATGTACCTCCTTTGGAGGGTCTTCGCACTTTGATCATGACTGAGGCCCATCGTGCACCTTATTCGGCACACCCAGGTGTCAAGAAGATGCATGCAGATCTTAGACAGATTTATCATTGGGCTGGTATGAAGCGTGACATTGCCGATTTTGTGTCGAAGTGTTTGGAATGTCAGCGAGTGAAGGCGGAGCATCAGCACCCAGCAGGGCTTTTACAGCCTAATTTAGTACCGGATTGGAAATGGGACATCATTTCCATGGATTTCATTGTTGGGTTGCCTGTTTCTTCACGTCGTCATGATGCCATCATGGTCATTGTTGACAGGTTGACGAAGGTTGCTCATTTTGTTCCTATCCGAGCTTCCTATACAGCAGCAGTGGTGGCTCGTGTCTTCTTGGAAGATGTGGTGAGATTGCATGGGATTCCGAGGCGGATAATCTCTGATAGAGATCCAGTCTTTACCTCAGCATTGTGGACCTCACTTCAGCATGCTTTGGGAACTCAGTTGAACTTCAGTTCAGCTTATCACCCAGAGAAGGATGGTCAGACTGAGCGTGTGAATCAGGTTTTAGAGGACATGCTTCGCATGTATGTTATGGACCAGCAGTCGCGTTGGGAGGATTATATTTATCTTGTGGAGTTTGCTTATAACAACGGATATCATAGCTCCATAGGTATGTCACCCTTTCAGGCTTTGTATGGTTGTCCTTGCCGTACTCCGTTGAGTTGGGATCGGTTAGAGGACAGGGTGCTCATAGGCCCGGATATCCTTCGAGAGATGGAGCAGCAGGTAGAGCGGATTCGTGAGCATTTGGTAGCTGCACAGGATAGGCAGAAGAAGTATGCAGATGCTCACAGGGTAGATCGTCACTTTTCTGTTGGCGACCGTGTATTCTTGAGAGTGCGTCCGCGTAAGAGTCCGATCCGTTATGGAAAGGGTTCTAAGTTGGCGCCTCATTTTGTTGGCCCGTTTGAGATCCTTGAGAGGATAGGACCTGTTGCCTACCGTCTTGCTTTACCACCGAGTCTATCCCGCATCCATGATGTCTTTCATGTTTCAGTTCTTCGGCCTTATCACCCAGATGTGACTCATGTTCTTGATTGGAACGCTCTGCAGGTCGAGGACGGGCAGCTTTCTATGGAGCCCGTGCGCATTCTTCAGCGTCGGGATTTGACCCTCAGGGGACGCACCATCGACCAGGTAAGGGTCCTATGGGACCCAAATGATGAGACCTCGGCGACATGGGAGGATGCAGCAAAGATGAGAGAGCTCTATCCTTATCTGTTTTAGGCTTCCAGGAGTAAGCCTAGTTTTGTGGGGGAGAATGTAGTACCCCGTTTTGATCGGACTTATTAGACTGATTTTGTGTTTCAGTTTACTTTTCAGTTGGCACTTGATTGCTCGTCATTTTGCAGACGTATTTGATATTATATCATGTTTATCTGGATATTGGATGCATGAGTTACTTTCAGTATTTCAGTATTGGTGATTTCTAGTGTTTCGTGGATTATTGCTCGTACTGACATTTTACTTTATCTAGTTGATGTGTCATATATATATGTTGCGTGTTTGCTATTGTATTGGATGCAAGGGGACGATTTTCCTTCACTCGTTTCGATGAGACAGGGAACGTCGCGATTCTCCTTCATCGGTGTGTGTGCCGTGTATTCTATATCTATATGCATGTATGTGTGCTTCGGTGATGCAGGATATTGCAGGTACAAGTACCGGGTAGGTACGGGGTATCGTGTCCACCTGGCTTCACAGGTCTGAGCATGCCTTATATGTCCGATGGGAGTGGAGGAGATAGCTTTTGACCCTAGTCATTACCTCAGTCTGTTATTGTGAGTGCCGTCAGTCGGTCGTTCATCCCCTTTGTCTGAATTTCGAGTCTTTTTACTTTTCCTCGATTTGCGTGCCTTGGTGGTTCGGTTAATTATTTAAGTTTAAGTTGTCATTATTGTTGACTTGAGCGATTCATTCCTTATTATGCCTTATGTTTTGAATCAAGCGAAATTGATTAGTTATTAAATTTTAACTGTTAGTTGCTTATTGGAAAAGAAATCGTGTTTAGATCCAACGAAAGAAATGGAATAGATTAGTTAATTGCTTTTGAATATATTCAATTAAGTTAACTCATTGCTTTCTTATTTAGTAGAAAAAATGGATTAAATTGATACTTATGAAAATGTAATTTTCAAAAAAAGAGAATTTTTCATTTATTGTTTTGAGAAATTTGAAAAAGGAAAAATAGAAAAAAAAAGAAAAGAAAGTCAATGGGGGATTT
This sequence comes from Cryptomeria japonica, assembly GCF_030272615.1. Classification (NCBI taxonomy): domain Eukaryota; kingdom Viridiplantae; phylum Streptophyta; class Pinopsida; order Cupressales; family Cupressaceae; genus Cryptomeria; species Cryptomeria japonica. Next base: position 522,258,108 of record NC_081414.1, on the reverse strand, counting down.
TAATATTTTTTTTTTAATAGAAATTTTGGGCAACCTAGAAAATTAGGTTAAGAGATTTTTCTTCTAAGCCATTTTGGAGGAGATTTTGGGGGTCATGCTTATTTTGGAGGAGGAGAAAGGAATTTTGGAAAATTGGCTTGAAGGGAGGATTTGGGTGTGAACCAGTTGGGATTCTTGCTTGGAAATCAAAAGGTTGGTTGAATCCTTGCTTATTGCAACAAAAAAATCATTGCTTTCCTTCCTCTTGCTGTTAATTGTTTAAAATCTTGAAGTGTTTGTTTGTTATGGGTTATGGAGGAAGAATTCAACTATTTTGGTTATCAAATTTAAACTTAATTTCTCCCATGAAGTTTCCTTAACTGAATTCTTAATGTTTCATCTTGCTATGCAAGAAATTTCTTGGTTTATCATGCTGTATGTAATTAGGAATTTTGATGGATTTTGGTAGTGTTATGCTGGCAAAATTTTGCCAGGCATTCATAAAATATCTTCCCTAAAAATTTCCAGTTTTAAAAATAATGGTTATGAATCAAATTTCCTTGTTCATGCTTGATTGGGAGCAAATGAATTCAATTGGGGTTTGGGGATTAAGAGTATTCTCATTTTATTAAATTTTTAAAGCCAACTGGGTTGTGTTGGATGAAATTTTATTCCCCCTGTTTTGTCTCAGAGGATTTGGTTATTGCTGGTAAAAGAAAAAAAAAAAGATCAGCCATTTTAGTGACTGGAAAATTGGTTTTTAATTGTTTTTGTTTGGTTGAATGTTGTGACTGGAAAATTGATTTTTAAATGTTTGTTTAACAGAGATATTTGCCTCTGTGTCATGAGTTTTTGTTTCCTTTTTTTTTAACCTCTGTCGTTTTATTTAAAAACGAGTTTTAAACTGTTAATTTAAACAAAAAAAATTTGATTAAGTTCGAAATTAAATTCATTGGGAGGCGGTGGCGGGGAGCTGGGCTCGACCCAGCCACGCACCCCTCCCTTTCCTCGCGCTCGCTTGCAGTTTCCCCAGTTTGGGGTTAGCAGCAAGCGCTGCTTTCCCCAGACTGAGGATGCAGCAAGCGCTGCATTCCCCAGTCTGGGAAAAGCAGCCTTGCTGCCGTGGGTGCTTGGGGGCCCCACGTAGTATGTGTTAAAAACTGTTTTTTTTAATATTTTTTTTTAAAAAAGTTTTAAATCAAGGAAATAATATTATAATGTTGTTAAGTGGTTTAAATGAATTCAATAAGTGTTAATTTTGTGTTTAATGTTAAGTAATGATATATTGTTATTTAAACAATAATAACAATATGTTGTTATTTAATATTAAATAATAATAATAATATGTTAATTGTAGTATGTAACGATGTTGAGCCTATTTAATAATTTTTCGATTTTAGTAATGAGGATATTTGCCTGGTATCGTGAAAATAAATCAAATGATTTAGAGGTTAGTAGTAATGTTGATATTAAAGAAAGTCGGACTAAATTTAATATTGGTGTTTGTTATCCAAGTATTATAAAATAGTTGTATGAGGATTGTATTCGTCAAATAGATGTTATTTTGGAATTATTTTATAATAGCTTGTATACATTTGTTCAAATTGATTTAAATGTTGACTGCTCAAAGAAAGATTGTTTGTAGTGTTTTTATCATTGCAGTCTAGTCGTTTTAATGTCGTCGCATTATGTTTAAAATGGTCATTATGTTGTCGATGTTTGCCCTTGGTCAGGTGTCGTTGTTCAAACCTTGAGGAAGTGGGCTTTTATGTGATATGTCCCTTATGGTTAACCCTGGGTTTGTGACTGTGAGTCCTACACCTGTGTTAGGTCTGGATAATTTATGGTTGTAGTCCACCATAGAGTTCTCATAGATAGCCTTATCCAGTTAGTGACCTAGTAGAGAGAGTGGCTTTCGGGCGGGGGCCGCACCCGAAGTGGATGGCAGGATAACCCCTCGAAAGTCAGCTATTAAGTGATAACCTAATAATTGTTTAGGGGGTGGGTAGTTATTAATTTAATTAAGATAATACACCCCGTACACGGTTGAGTGCTTGTATAGGCTCAAGGTGTTTGGGAAGGCCTGGAATGGCAAACCTACCACCTTGTCTTCACGAAAGGATGGTAGGGTCCGCATGATGCTTAGATGGAGCCGGGGGTTCGGGAGAGGTTACCAGGATAACCCATGATGGGGGCCGGGACCTATGGAGACCTTCCTAGGGTAACCATGTTAAGCCATGTGATGACACTCTCTCTCTAGGGTCGCTAATGTTTTGTGAGTCGAGTCACTTGTGTACTGCGGAGTCGTTTGTACTGTTGTTCTTTTCTTGCTTGCTTGAGGGTCGTCAGCTATCTCCTAGCACGGTGGGGTGGTTCCATTATGGGATCACATGGTCGGGTGGTAGTGCCACTTCCCATCGGATATCCTGTTCCTACCTTCACGCGAGGATTGGCTTCGCCGGTGCATCTTGGTTCGTGCTTCTTGTAGCACTTATATTCTTGATTTTGTACTTTGAGGCCGTGTGGTCATTGTATCAACAACTTGTAAAAATTGTAATTTATTGTTCTATGGAAGCCATGTAATTTTATGGAATATTGTAATTTAAGTCATGGGATGTATATTGTTTCAGTTATCTTTCCTATTTGTATAAATGAATCTTTGGAAGTATGTATGTTGTAATTCTGTAAGCCTGTCTTTTGAAGATCAAATTTATGAATATGAATTATTTAATCGTTATTGGCTTTCCTTAATTTAAATGGAAGATTGGATTAATATTGTGATGTGGTTTTTATTTTGAAGTAATCTTCGTTGGTAACCCTTTAGGATGTAATGTTAGTCTTCCGCTTATGTTAATTATTGAGCAAAGTTATGATTATTTCCCTTAATCAAAAAAAAAATTTATTGCGCCTTTTAGTTGCCTTATTGTGTTGCTATCCTTTAGGGTTCCTGGCGGGGCATTACATATCATTTCAATGTTTTTCATGTTGAGACTATTATGGATGCTTTATTTTTATGCATTATGGATTTAGAACTTATATGATTCCATGATTTGGATAATATTGATATATATGGATGCTTCATTTCTATGCATTATAGATATAGAACTCTATATGATTCTAGAATAGGATAAACTTGAGATGATGTATGTCATTATTGGATTTGCAAGACTTTACTATGATGATAGAAATAGGATGCATGTTTTATGTATGGATCAAAATTATGAGGATTATGATAATTGCTTATGTGGATTTATTTGGATATAAGATATATCAATTTGTTTAAATGTAAATTGTATGCAGAGTGTTTGATGTGTATTCTTATTCATGTGTTTAATATTATATGAGGTTATTGGGAATTATTAATGTGTAATTGAGATGCACAGGAAAATTATCCATGTGACCATGGAAATATTATGGAGAACCAAACCTAGACCTATGTATGTTCATAAAGCCAGGGATTGTCTATTTGGAGAGACAACACCCCGTATGTGCCATATTTTATTTGTGAAAGTAAATGTTGCATGTGTGTTAAATTAAATTTATTAATTTGTGTAAATCCAACAAGAGACAAATTTCATGTGAAAATTTGTAATGTATTTTATTGTATCACTTGACACATGTGTTGATTTATGTCTTGATTTTTGACTTGTCTCTTGGAGGGAGTTGTTCCAACCATAGCTTTTTCAAACATTTGAATGTGGTTCCAAATTTTCCTTGGGTAGAGAGTCTTTGGAGTGGTCAACTCAGGTTTGACCCGAAAGTTAACTTCAAATGGGTTTATAAGGGGTCAAATGGACTCCTAGGGGTAGTTTAAAGGTGTTTCCTAAAGTCCATAAGGTATACCTATGGGTTAGGAGTATTTTTAGGCATGTGTCTACTCCCATGTGACTATTTAGTCACCTCAAAAAGTGGGTTTCCTAAGGTGAGCGAAAATTGAAATTAGAAGGTGTCATCTAGGTTAGATAACCTTCCTTTTTGATGTGAGATCCTTTTTCCACTTTCTCTTACTTTTTCCTTTTTTCAGTTTTAGAAACCTGTGAGAACTCTCACTGAGGTCTTTTTAGGAAAGAATGAGAGACTTTGTGGGTAATCACCCACTCTCCATTTTTGGAGATCATGCAATTTTGAAAAGAGTAGTTTTGGGATAGAATTTTGGCTAAGTGTAGAAGAAAGGTTTTGTGGAATTGAGCTGCTCATCCTCAAACTAGTTCTAGAAAACCTTTGGGCATATTGAAGGTTGGTTCATCTTCTCCTTTTGTTTCTTTTTACGTTGCATGTTTATGTTGGAAAGATTATTTGTATGTAAAAAAAAATTTCTTGTATTTTCTTTTGTGAAAATTATTATGTGACCTATCTTTTATTCTTTTATGCATTTCCTATGATTTGGGAGTAACCAAGGCCTTCTACTCTTGGGAGAGTAGGATGGTCTTGCAGGTGGTAGGAGTTTGATAGCCCTCGAGTGAGAGGCTCTCATTATGAGAGTGATCTCAAGGGGTGTATATGTGACCCTTGCTGCATGGCCTGGTTTATGCATTTGGGGGTCATAAGGAGGGAAAGTATGGCATGAATGCCTTGGGGGGGCATAAGGATGTGGGGTTAATGAACTTATGATATATCTTTGTTTGCCATGAGGTGGCTTTGTGATCTACCATTGTTGCAGTCTCCTCAGGGTATTTGGTCCACTACCACCCATGTAAAAACATCACATTTTGTGATGAAGTGTAGCCTTGGTTGGGAAAGTGTTGTTGTGTGTTTTTTTCCTTGCTTGTTGTGTTTGCATGTGTATAACTTGTCTAGGGCTTGGTTCTCCAAGCTCGGAGGTGGCTTCTAGTAAGCCTAGGTTGGGAGGTGAGCTCTCCATGGTCAAAACCTTATGATTTATTTGTAGGTTGCTAGGAAAGAAAAGAAAAAGACAAGCTAGGAGTTGTTGGTTTTACTTGATTTGCAGAAAAAGATTTGGAAATGGGATATTATGTTTTAGTTGCAGTAATTTAAAAGAAAAGCTATGTGTTGTATTTATTTTGAAAAGAAATGTATTTATTTGTTTGAGCCTCGTTTGATAGTAAAGAGAGGCTAAGAGGGGTTTTCTTCCCCTTTGTATAAGTTACTATTTTGGGAATGATTATAATTTTCTATTTCTTGTTTTATAAAAAAAAAATATTCTTCTATTAAGTTATTATTGCAAAAATGAAATGTTTATATTTGGAAATTTGTTCCTATAGCTATTGAAATAATGTTTGTTGTATTTATGTTTATCCTAAAAATAAAAGTCCATTTCATCTCTTATGCATAATAAAAATAGTGTAGTTACATAAACAAGAATAGCATGTAAGTATTAAGCTAGAAATGATCTCCTAATCCTATTTATTTAATTTCAAGTGTAAATATAGTAACTTAGAGTTTAGTATGGATATAAATGTGGTCTTCATCTTAGTAAAATAGTTTTACATGAAATTTTAAGCTGTATTAATGCTGTTGTAAACTATCTAAATCAGCCATTTTATTCCTTACAAATATTGCAGAAAACAAACCTAGATAAAATAAATAGTTTGTTTCAAGTAAATAAAAGAAATTTTGCCCCTATTATCATGTTGTCAATATTTTATTAGTTTCTGCATGATTTTAGAAGGTTAAAAAAAAATATATAGATTGCTTAAGTGCATATATATATAACTACATATTTTATGTAAAAAAAATATTCTCAGCCTGTGAAACTGTTTCTTTTTGAAAATGTGATAACCACAGAAAATACATACATACATATATATATATATATGAAAAAAAAGAGATTTAAATTTGATTTTTCTAAATAAAAAAAAATAAGGGGAGCCTCCCCCCCCACGTTGTGGGTGGCAACCCCCAGCGGTGGCCAAGGCCGCACTGTGGGCTGCAACCCACAAACGGGGTGGCTTCAGAGCCCCACAGTGGCAGTGACCAAGGCCACCTCTGTGGGTCGTGACCCGCAGGCTTAGTTGCGGCCACCCCTACGAGGAGCCCCCATGGCCTCCGCCCCACCACCACTACGTGCAACATAAAACCCCCCATGCGGCCTCTCCTCCTCTGCCTTGGCAAATTCGGCCCTCCTCCCTGTACAAAAGAAAATATTAAACCCTAACCCGATTCGGGTTAGGGTAGCTTGAAAAATAAAAATAAAAAAATTAAATGAAGGGTTAGGCTTGTTGAGAATAAACTTTATAGGGCAAATTTTATTATGGATTTATTTAGCCCTTTAGTCAAATTTAATACACATTATAATTATTGTTAAATTGAAATATAGGTGTTTTAAAAATCTAAGTGCTAGAGTTAATTTAATTAATTCCTACAATGACTAAAAGATAAATTGAGATTGATAATATCTCTTGTCTATTTAATTAGAGATTTTTGCTTAAATGAATTTATTATTTATTAATTGATGAGATCATAATAAATTCTTTGGGGAGTTAATTTTCCACATGTAATTTTAGATTATCCCGCTCACTTAGTAAAGTTGTTTAAATTAACTTTAGTTGAAGAAGAATTCAAACGTAGTTAAGACAAGACTTGATACTACGTTATTTTAATAAACTTAGTTTTATTAGGACATGTTTAAAAAAAAAAAATTATTCCGTTCATGCCCAAAAGTTTGGGCATGACAGTATCTACAAAGGAACAAATTGCTGATATTTTCCCTAAGCCCTTACCTACATATACATTTGTTTATCTGAGAGATAAGTTAGGGGTCTTCACCCCTCCTGATGAGAACTAGATGCATTGAGTTACATCAATCCGATGGAATTTAGAGCCTTACTCTTTTATCCAGATTAATGAGTTGGTGTTGCTCCTCTGCTGGAGTAGTCTGTTTATTTGGGTGTGTACCCCTGGGATAGAGGGATTCATGTTTCTATGTTTTGGGGAAAGAGATTCACAATTCTGTTTTGGGAGATTGATTTTATGTTTTGGTGATCTTTGGCATTTCTATCAAAGGGGGAGAGAGATCATGTGAAAAAATGCTTTACCTATCTCAATCTTAGGGGGAGTTTGCTAGTGATATCTTCTTTCTTTGCATTGACTATTTTTCACATTCACATGTTTCCATCAATTCCAAAGGGGGAGATTGTTAGATTATTGGGAAGTTTGTTGGATTTGATTGTTCATTTCTACTGCTAGGATATGTTGTTGTCATTGATGTCAACATAATCTTGTAAATTATTTTGGTGAATTTGGAGAAGGTTTTTGGTTCGGTTTTGTAGTTTGGTTTTGTTGATCACTATTTTGTAGAATCCGGTATTCCCTCTGATATATTCCGGTATGATCAGATCTTGTGTTGATATTTTGGATTATTGTTTAGGATGATCTTGTGTATCTTCATTTCAGATGGTTTGTGATTTTGTGCTTCGCAACTTATCTTTCCTCGTGACAATTATTGATTGGTTGTGTTCTTGAGCCTTGAGACATTGACCAATGAAGATTCAAAAAGTGGTGTTGGTGCAACTATTCCGAATGATTCTAACATGCTTGATGGTATTTCCTATTAGTGTCCTATTTTTTTTGGTGATTTGGATTGATCGTTGTACAAGTTTTTGATGATTTATATGAACCAATGTTAATTTGTGTGTTATGCAGTATCTCTGGTGGTGTAGAGTGTTGTGGTTGATCTTGGTGGGATTTCCAGTGAATGTAATCATTTGGGAATTTGAAATAGGTCCATGCTTTATAAATTAAATCATAATATTGGTCTAGTGCTCGATCTTTGTATAGTGTAATGTATTTTTTGTAAATATGAGTTGAGGGTTTAGCCGACCTTGTTATCAAGGTTGATGATTTGTATATATAGATGAGATGCTTATGTAATTTTGTTATCGGTATTGTGTCTGCATTATCAGAGAGAGTTAAATGTGTGAACAAAGGATATATCATCTAGTGAAGTGTTGTGGTGAGTTTAGTGTTGTAGGGCAGACAACTGTGCTTAACCAAAACTATCATTAGGCATTTTTAGATTCTATTATTGCAGTTCATTCCTTTTGGATTGTAGTCTGAATCATATTGTAAGTCAGTGAGACTTCCCTAAGGGTTGTAGCCTTTTGGGCATATACCGTTTGAGCAGTGAGCTCTAGACAGTGTGTCTGAATGCATGCCCATTCCCTGTTGTAATATTTTCACATACTACTATAGAGTATCATCTTATTGTGGGTATGTTCCCATTGTGTTTTTTCCCTTAACCGGGTTTTCCATGTCAAAATCTTGGTGTTGTGTGTTGTGTTGTTAATTTGCTTATTTTTTATTACTATAGTTTATCAGTTTATGTTTTGGAAGTGTAACTTGTTTTGAGATCCAGTGAATATTGATTCACCCCCACCCCCCTCTCAGTCTTCCTTCTTGATTGCTGCTAATAGTTGTCATGTAGTAATTAATGGATATCTTCATAAAAATTTGATTATGGATGCCATATTGAATGCTTGAAATATGAATACTTTAACTCACCTTCACTAATCTAATAATTCTTGATTACTTTCTCACTTGAATTTTCTTGATAGGAAATGAATTTGAAATTGAGAAATGTCTCAAATAAGGGGGTAAGACTTGATTTTATAACTACCCTCATAAAATATATTGAAAATCACAAAGAAGGCTGACACGAGAAATAGGTTCCCACTCAAAATTTTCCAACTTTTAGAGGGTTAAAGAATGGGTACTTTTGGTCTAGACAAGGGTGCTAGGTATCCTTGTCAACAAGGACAAGGGTACTAGGTGCCCTTTTCTAGTCCATTTGGGTTGAACAAAGGTCTAGAGATCAAAGAAAGAAATAAGGATTTCAAATTTAGAATCGATGTGAGCATAATCAAGCATAATTAGGCATAGAAGGTAGAAACACAAAAGTGAGGCCCAAGTGAGTATGTAATTGTATACAAATACAATTTACGATGCTACAAAAAAAATGTCATATAGTGAGGAGCAACATATTAGACATAAATGTTATTCAATTATATGAGAAATCAGATAGAAAAGGAGTTGAATGTAATTTTTCATAGGAATGGTTCCATTACCAAGGAGCTTTTTTACTTCTCTCTTAAAGGTAATACAATTAGTAGTAGTATGACCATACATGCGAAGATAAGCATAGAAAAACAAATTATTTGTGTGGTCACCTCATTGAAATTAATAGTCTTATAGAGGGGTAGGAGCAATCAAGAGGTCTTTTAACATTATTAGCAAGGCTTGGTCTTCTATTTAATGATGGAGAATGATCAATAATTATGTCATGTGAAGGAAGGTTAATAGGTAATGAAGTGGTGAAGGTGAATGAGAAGTAGGTAATATTACTCCTATATAATAATGAGGTGTGATATCTCTTGGGACCTTAATTTATATTCCATAAACCTAATACCATGTCCATTATATCCTTTTTTAGAAAGGATTTTAAAAGGTCAACATTATAATCTGCAACTGTAATGAGGAAGGACTTTTATCATAAACCTTATTAGAAATAGTTTTTTAATAATATTTTGAAGCACAAAAAGGATGAATGGATGAATAAAGATTGATCCTTTTGGGAATATGTAAACCTTTACTGGTATCATTCATGTCCAATTTAGAGGTGTTACTAGAAAGGGAGTCATTTCTCATTAGGTTGTCATTATGATTATCACAAGTGTTTGGATAGGAGGAAGTGTTTTCAACATTCAATGTTTCATGTCTACTTAATGTAATATTAGGTGACATGTCATTAAGAAATTGAATAACATGCTTGTGCATTAAAATATCTTGGTTTAAGTAAGATAGTGTCTAGGATAAGAGTGAACATATTTCATTATTAATTTATTAAGATTTAGATTAATAATTTATAAAGAATGTCCCTCTTGTACTAAAGTATCCTTAGAGGGAAGTAATATTTGGGAGAAGAATCATCATTATTCTTCAATGCTTCATTTTCAAGAGAGACCATTCAGAGAAATGTTAACAATTTTAACTACTTGTGCCAAAATATTCTCATAAATAAGAGAAACTTTATGAGGATAAGAATAAATATCTCATTATCTTCAATAGGGGGAGTACCAAATGTACAATATGAAACGGTTACCAAATCTTTTGGAAAATAAAAAATCATACTATAAACATATTTGAAATTTTGATTATGTAATTTAAATGGACATGCAATAGAAAAATGATAGTGGTATGAAATGAAATGTGTGACTATTTAAAAAATGATCTTCAAAGAATGCAACTAATAAATAATGTAATCAACTTGTTAAAAGTGTATGAAATAAATATTCATGTAGGATGTTAGGTTTGCCAAAATTATCTATACGGAAATGAGATCCTAAGCCTATGAATGCAAACTAACAACTCAAATTTCTATAACAAAACATTGGAACACAAATATGTTAAGCTAAAGTCCTAATAAGAGAGTTGAACTCTGGGATTATGTTCCTTTTTACAATAGAATTTAGATTGTGAAGTGTGTGTATAATATCTAGGGCTAATGATATAAAATGAGTTATTTCAATGATAATAATAAATTACAAAAATAATGACAAACATAGTAAGCTATATTTAGAAGAGAAATATAGAGAGTAATTTAGATCTAAAAACTAGAATAAAAAAATTCAAACATAGGTACTAGGGACCCTATTCTGAAGGTGTCAAAAATTGACAAAGGTGAGTAAGAATTCAGTTAGGAGGATTTGAAATGATGTATCCTAGAAAAAAAAGACAAGGGTACCTAGTAAATTATTCAAATCTTTTTGCATGTTTGAATTCTATCGCAACCTACAATAGTCTCCTTTGCATTCATATACCACTTTCACTATCAAAAATGAAATTCAAGATATGAAAAATAGACAAGACAAGTTGTGTTGTATAGGATCTTGCCTATTTCAAACCCCATATTGGTGTTCCCACCTCCACAATAGCTATAATGATGAAAAGGAGTGTGTGTCCTAAGGAGGAAAAGGAAAAAACAATAATGGAAATCCTAAAATGAAATGATGATACCTTAGGAATGAACCCTCATGGAGTTTCATAAAGAGTTTGATGCAATTCTCTTTAGACATGTCTTGCAAGTGTTAGTGTATTAACATGATAAACATAAATGATTGTAGTATCATAAATTGTACTCCTTTAATTATTGAGTCCAATTGCACACTCTCCTAGCACTCATTTTAGTTTTCCAATTCCTCTAAGCATTTTGGGACCATTTCTTGCCTTGAATTAATCCTCAATTTAAGAATATGAGTCCTATCCTATTTTAAAACTTCAACGCATTTCTATTTGGAACCCTACTTCAATTGTGCCCTTTCTCCTATATCATTTAAAGTTTATTTTGGTGCTATCTCATTTAAAATTTCATAGCACCTTTTCCCCCACTTAAATATCATCAATCTTATATAGATTATAGATCCAATATCAAGACCCTATTATCTCGCTTCCCTAAAACAAATTGTCAAGACACTTCACACAAGTCTAAAATGTTTTATGCTTTTTGGTTGCAATCTTCAGAGAGTAATGTATTAGCCTTGACATTTCTAGATCTATCCTCTAAGTTGGCATATGACTATTGTAATATGTCCAAAAAGTTAAATTTCCTTGAAAACCCTATATAAAGCATCATTCCTAATTAATTTCATTATCTTATCCAATCCTTACATTTCAAGAGAAGATGTGAGTATAAGGAGCATGAAGACACAACAAGATTGTCTTCAATTATGTTTCATGATGGATTCTATGATGACTTGTCATGTTATTACATCAACACGTGGAGGACTTATCCTAAAAGCACTGAATCATCAATCAAAGGTATAATCATTTGCATTCAAGCATTTCATTTCATATTTAGCCTCTATTATACTAGGGGTAAGCTATCTTTTTCATAATTTTTGTAGGGTTGATTCCAACCTAGGGTTTTAATGTAGGAAAGATCCTATATAGCCCAACACCATTTTACTCTCCTTTTGTGTATAGACATTTTCAAGAATAGGTTTCAGACTTAGTTTGAAGGTATAGAAGGATGGTGTAGACAAAGATAGAGATAATCAAACATCAAAAAGGGTAAGGACTATGGCACCTAGTGCCATATTCCAAGTGTTTTGACCTACAATTTGATCTAAAGATAGTTTGGGAGCTCTTGAGACCAATTTGACCCATATTATGCATCTGGACACATAACAGGATTAGGGCACCTAGCCACAATTCCCACCCATTTTGAGCTCAAAATTCAAACATAGATTCCTCTTTGCATCCTCTTTTTAGTTTTGTACATCTCAATTGATTCTCATATTTGCATTCTATTTTTTTTTTATGCTCTTTATTATCAATATTGCATCATTTAGCCTAGTTCTTTCACTCTCACATCTTAATCATTATCCTATCAATCAAATAAAAAATAGAACAAACAATCATTATTCCCAACTATCTTAACAGTTTGTAGTTGGGCCTAATGATTGTTCTCGGATGTAATTGATGTGATTAATTTTGATTCCTAGTTTACAAGTTTAGACTAATGAGCCCCATTTCCTACATTACAATGATAAACATTCAATCATACTTGAGTGTTGAATGCTTGTATTATATTGCTTGATATGTTGATAAGTAAAATTTAAAATGCTTGATTTAGATCAATAAACTTCTTAGAATGTCTTAGCTTCTTAGACTTTATGAATGATAAAAGATGCTCTTTCTTTATGCATGACAAAGGTATTTTTAATGTAGGCCAACAACTAATGATCAAATGCAAATATCAAGACTAGAACACAAACGGAGGAGGTTGAAACTCATAAATATTTAAATTTGAGCCTATTTTGGAGGGACTAGAGCATTGGGTGCCCAATTCCACTTGAAAAGGGGCCAATAAAATGGGTTATGATGTGTTGGGGTCCAAACAAAAATTAGTCTTAGAAATATCAGTTGACAATGATTAAGTTGTGGATTTAACAATTAAATTATAGGGTAGTATAGAGAATAAATAGGATTTAAAATGATCTAGATGGAATAGGTGTCAAATAGAGTGTGATATTGTAAACTACAATTATGAAACACATTTTAAAATCTTTTGTGTTTTACTTTATAATGGGAAATAGTATTACAATCAAAGTGTTTTGATTATGAACCTTGTATTCTTATGTTGTGATTTTATATATTTTATCATTATATGTGATGTTTTGGAGTGTCATAAATATGAATTATCAATGATATTTTATATCGACATCTATTATTTAATTATGTATTATGGGATGGAAATGTCAAGAATTTATATGTTTTGACTATTACAATGTTTTAGCTTCACTATTGTCATTGTATATATTATATATGATGTTAATACTTATATTTGGTTTAGTCTTTTGGATTATTGTAGTTTTTTTACATCATGATACTTAAATCATGTTAGTCATATATTACTTCCAATTAGATGTGTTAATTTTATAGCAAGTTATTTATTAGATATTGTTGGATATTGTTGAGAAGTTTGTTGGAATGATGTGTTGTCATTGATCTCAACATATTCTTTTGTGTATTCTAGTGTTGCAGTCAAATTAAATTAGTTGGTTTGGTCAGTGTGTTGCAGATGAGTTGTTGTGGTTTAATGGGTTTTGAGATAAGTATCTCTAGTTGATTTAGCTAAAGTTTCAGTGGTCTGCATGTATTGATGTAGTGTGTATGGATATTATATTGTAATTTGTGTTGAGGGTTGAACCGACCTTGAAATATAGGTTGATGATTTATATAAATATATGCCATAGTCATGTGAGAGATGTATCTACCTATGTGAATAATGCATTAATCTTTCAGAAGCAGTGATGTAGTGTGAAGAAGTGTAATTAGAACTATAACCAAGCTTGAGAAGATGTAATTCCATCAGTTCATGATCCTCCAGATGTAATCTAAATTTTTTGTAAGATAGTGAGTCTTCGTCAAGGTTGTATCCCTTCTTGTTTTGTGATTTGAGCAGTGTGCTTGAATGCATGTGCATTCCCCATTGTAATATTTTATTTACTCCTAACAGGGTATTACCTCATTATGGTTTTTCCCTTAATCGGGTTTTCCACATCCAAAATCTTTGTGTTATGTGTGTTATTGAGGTGGTGTTGATTTGTGATTTCATTGCTAATTATATGATCTGAAATTGAGTTTGAGCTAACTAAAGTTTGTGAGCAAACTGATTCACCCCACCTCTCATTTTGTTGCCTTGTTGCCAACAATTGGTATCAAAGCTAGATCCTTCAGAAGAAGCTTGACCACTTGTGGAGATCCAAGATGGAAACCTTTTCTTTTAAGAAGGCTAGTTTGAGACCTGATGGAAGAAGAATTAAATTAGATTGAAAAGAATAATACATGGATTCTTGTTCTCATACCTAAGGATAAAAATGTAATTGGAACTAAATGGGTGTTCCAAAATAAGTTGGATGAAAAAGGTGAAGTTGTTAGGAATAAAGCAAGAATTGTTTGTAAGGGTTATTCTCAGATGGAAGGAGTTGATTTTGACGAGACTTTTTCTCTGGTGGCTAGAATTGAAGCTATTAGATTATTTCTTGCTTATGTTGCTTATAAATATTTCAAAGTTTATCATATGGATGTCAAGTTATCCTTTCTTAATGGTGAGCTAGAAGAAGTTTATATTGAGCAACCAGATGGTTTTCAGTTGCTAGATCAAAAATATATGGTTTGCAGGTTTAAGAAAGCATTGTATGGATTGAAGCAAGCTCCAAGAGCTTGGTATGCGAGGTTGGATAATTATTTGATGAATCTTTAATTCAATATAGGTACTACTGATAGTAATTTGTACTTCAAGATTGACAATGATAACATCTTAATTGTTGATTTTTTTGTTGATGACAATATTTTTGGTGGAAATGATGGTTTGTGCAATAAGTTTGTTGATGATATGCACAATGAGTTTGAAATGTCTATGATTGGTGAGTTGAAATTATTTTTGGGATTACAAATTACTCAATTGGATAAAATTATTTTTATATCTCAATCTAAGTATGTGAATAAATTATTGAAGAAGTTTGGTTTAGATGATGCAAAGCTAGTTGGTACTCCTATGGTGACCAAATGTAAGTTGACAAAGGATGATGACTCTCTGAAAGCAAATCAAACTAGATATAGGTCTATGATTAGTGGATTGTTGTATTTAACTCAAACTAGACTAGATATTATGAATTTTGTTTGTCTTGTTGCTAGATTTCAAGTTGATCCTAAGGAATCTCATGGTGTTGTTGTTAAGAGAATTTTAGATATTTGAAATGGACAATTGATTTTGGTTTATGTTATCCTAGAGATGATGATTTCACTTTGAGTTCTTTTATTGGTGTTGATTGGGTATGTGATGTTTATGAAAGGAAGAGCACTAGTGGTGGTGCATTTTTCTTGGGTAAGAGATTGGTTTCATGGATGAGTAAGAAGCAAAATATTGTCCCTTTGTCTACTGCAGAAGTTCAATGCATTGTTGCTGCTAGCAATTATACTCAAGTGATATGGATGAAGTAGATGTTGAAAGATATTAGAGTTATTTTTAATGAGCCTATAGCTATTTACTATGATAATTCAAGTGCTATCCACATTTCTAATAATTTGGTGTTGCATTCTAAGACCAAGCATATATCAATCAATTTTCATTTCTTGAGAGAGAAGGTAAATGAGAAGGAAGTTGGATTGGAGTATTTATCTACAAAGGACATATTGCAAATATATTCATGAAGCATTTGCCTAAAGATACATTTAAGTGTCTCAGAGATAAGCTAGGGGTAATTTCCCCTCCTTATGAGAACTAAGATGCATGGAGTTGCATCAATCCAGTGAACTTTAAAGAGATATCTTGTGATCTAGATTGATGAGTGAGGCTTCTACTCAGGGGGAGTAGTCAGTGTTGTGGTTCAGTGTTCAAATTTGTTTTCGTGAGAGAGGGTTTGTCTTAAGGGGGAGAGAATCAAGACTTGTGTTGTATGTGCCTTTTGCATTGATGTCAAAGGGGGAGAGAGTCATTTGAAAAACTGCCATATGTTGTGCTAATCTCAGGGGAAGATTATTGAGGGTTATGGGGAGATTGTTGGTTGTTGATTTCTTTCTTTGCATTAATTGTTTTTCACATTCATATGTTACCATAAATGCCAAAGGGGGAGATTGTTGGAATGATATATTTTCATTGATGTCAACATATTCTTCTATGTATCCCTGTGTTTACAGAAAAAATAAATTAGTTGGTTTGGTCAGTGTGTTGCAGATGAGTTATTGCAGTTTAATGGGTTTTGAGATAATTATCTCTAGTATATTAAGCTAAAGGTTCAGTGGTCCACATGTATTGATGTAGTGTGTATGAATATTATTTTGTAATTTGTGTTGAGGGTTGAACCGACCTTGAAATATAGGTTGATGATTTGTATAAATATATGTAATAGTCATGTGAGAGATGTATCTACATGTGTGAATAATGCTTTAATCTTTTAGAAGCATAGAAGTAGTACAAAGAAGTGTGAAGAAGTGTGAAGAAGTGTGAATAAGTGCAAAAGAGAAGATTGTGTGTTATGTGCTTAACTAGAACTATAACCAACCATAAGAAGATAATATTTCATCAGTTCATGATTGTCTAAATGTAATCTGAATGTTTTGTAAGATAGTGAGTCTTCCTCAGGGTTGTAGCCCTTCTTATTTTGTGATTTGAGTAGTGAGCTCTAGGAAGTGTGTCTGAATGCATGTGCATTTTTCATTTTTATATTTCATTTACTCCTAATAGGGTATTATCTCATTGTGTGTGGTTCCCACCCTATTTTTTCTCTTAACCAGATTTTCCACGTCAAAAATCTTGGTGTTATGTGTCTTATTGATGTGGTGTTGATTTGTGATTTTATTGGTAATTATCTAATCAAATTGTATTTTAATTGATTAAAGTTTGTGAGCAAACTGATTAATCACCCCTCTTAGTTTGTTTCCCTATTGCCAACAGATATTATTTTACATAGGATTTTAGGCAAAAGAAAAAGGAATTGAATTTTTAAAATACTTTTACATTGTTTGAAAACTTTTCTCTCTTATTTCTTTGAAAAAGAATAAACTTTATATTTTTTGGAGCTTAGAATTATAAGTTTAGCATTTTAACCATTACACTATTCAATAATTAGTTGGCATTTATGAAGTTACAATCAATTATTCAATTTTAGGTAGTTGCAATTCTTTCTTTCAATTGTATAGCTCCTTTATATGAAATAAGTTTTCTTCCCATGAAATAATCATCAAGCATTTTAATTTCTCAATAATTTATCAAGTTTGTGATTTCTTTGGATAGAAAGGAGTTTTGTGGTGTGCTTTCTCCTTAAGGAAGGAGTTCTTTATTATTTTGAACTATTAATTGAATGTACTTTTTTATATTTATTTGTACATTTTAATGAAATTCTTCACTTTCCATGCTAATAATAGGTGGATGTGTGTGGATCTTCTTGCATAGGGTTGTTTACAGTTGAATCCATAGATTATTTGTGGACTGAATTTCCTACTTATAGTAGGTTACATTATTTTATTTAACAAAATGCAAAAATAAACCTAAGTTATTGTAAAATTTTCATAAAATAATTTGTGATTGAAAAATGTGTATAGTTGTGAATTTTATGCTTCTAAGTGTGTGATTAGAATTTTTTTATTTTCAAAATTGTAGATTTTGAAAATTTAAGATTTCATAGGGTCTATCAATGTTGGATTTAGGAACATTAATGGGTATTAATATTTTACAAGAGTATAATTCAAATTCAAACTATCATAGGTAAATTTGGAAAATCTGCAAAGAACCATTAGGAAACCATGAAACCAGGTTCTAAGAAAAATAACTAAAACAATCAATGAAAGATGAATTTGCAATGCATTCAAATGAAAATCAAAAGATTATACCTAGCATCAAATCCATGGCCTCCATTGTTCTTCTTAATCTTCAGGCTCTCATAAATTATGTGTGTGAAAAAAAATTGGAAGTGTGATGTGATTATGATGAAAAGATATTGAAGTAGTGGTTGTTGGAAATGAGGATTTGATTTGCAGATTATGTTGCACATTGTTGCTACTAGGATGTTGTTGTCAATGATGTCAACATATTCCTACTCTGGTGCTTGCAGATTGGTTTATTAGGATTTTGGTTTTTTGTATGGAGTATTTATAGTATCATTATATTCTTTTGTATTGGTTTTGGTAATCCAAGAAGCTTAATTGATCATTGCATATGATCTAGTTTTGTAGTTTCTTTTTTTATTTATTACTTTGCAGAGTTTAGTATTTCCTCTGGTATATACCAGTGTGATCAGATATTGAGATGATTCTTTAGGAGATTATTTGGAATGGTCCCATGTACCTTAATTTCATATGGTTTTTTATTTGGTTCTCCGCAAGTTATCTTTCTTCGTGACAGTTGTTGTTGTTCGAGTGATCTTGAGTTTTAGACGTTAACAGATGAAGATTTGATAAGTGGTGTTGGTGCAGCTATTACTAATTATTCTAACATTCTTATTGGTGTTTCTTAATTGTGTCCTATTTGTTTTGACAATCTGCATTGATCGTTGTGCAAGCTCTTGGTGGTTTTGTTGAACCAGTGATGTTCTTCATGTTATGCAATTTTCCTAGTGGTGTAGTATGTTGTGGTTGGTCTTGGTGTAATTTTTGGTGGTGTTGTGTGTTTGGAGATTTGAATTAGGTCCATGTTATGTAATGTATATTATAATGTTTGTCTAGTGGTCAATCTTTGTATCATGTGATGTAATTTTATAATTATGAGTTGAGGGTTTAGTCGACCTTATTGTCAAGGTTGATGAAGTATATAAATAGGTGATATTGTCATGGAATTTGGGTATCAAGGTTGTGTCTTCCTTATCAGTGACTAGTGTATGTGCGAACAAGGATTCATCTTTCAATCTGGTGTATTGAGCAGAGATTGGTTTTGCAGAGCAAACAATTATCCTTAACCGGAACTATCATCAGGCATTTGGAGATGTTATTATTTTAGTTCATTTCTTTTGGATTGTAGTCTGAATCTTGTTGTAAGTTAGTGAGACTTCCTTGAGGGTTGTATCCTTCTAGGTTATTTTATTTTGAGCAGTGAACTCTAGGTAGTGTGCCTGAATCCATGTGCATTCCCCATTGTAATATTTACACATACTACTATGGAGTGTCATCTTATTGTGGTTAGGTTCCCACCGTGCTTTTACACATCAAAATCTTGGTGTTGTGTGTTGTGCTATCAATTTGCTTATATTTGTTATTGTTGCAGTTTATAAAATTTGTATTTGTGATTAAGTTTGTTGATCCGATGAAAACCGATTCACCCCCCCCCCCTCTCTTAGTTTTCCTTCATTGTTGTTGCCAACAATTAATAAAGATTTAGATATTGATAAATGGCTAAGATTGATTTTTTTATTTTTGGAAATAAATGGATAGGATTGATTGAGAGGATTAGTTAAGTGAAGAGAAAATGAGTTAATTGAAAATGAAAAAAGAAATTATTTATTTTCATCAAAAGCTACCTTTGCAAAAGTGGAGGAATGAAAGAACCATGAGTGAATTAAAAATAGAAAATGGAAGTTAAGTGAGAAGGAAATCAGCAAGTGGAAGAGATAAGTGGTAATGGAAATTGGAAAGTGGAAGAGATTAGTGGAAATGGAAATTGGAAAGTGGAAGACATAAGTAGAAGGAGATGGAAGAGATAAAGAGAGATAGAAACTAGAAAGTGGAACAGTTAAGTGGGGTCATAAACCAGGACCATAAGCCCTTGGTGGAGGGCATGATCACCTTTAGGGTCCTTGTGGATCTCCTTTATAGTATGATCCATTGAACATGCAAGGTAATAGGGAAGTCTAACCCTTTCTCCATGATGGAAATGGTTGAGAAGGATGAATTGATGCCCATATGCCCTGGTAAACCTACCATCTAAGGTAATATATTTAATAGAAGCAAATAAAACAAACCTCCATGGCCTGCAAATTCTCTTCGGGGAGTGGTAGGAGTTGTCAATTTTGATCATCTTTCTTCTCTCACCATCCGTAATAGGAAACTTGTCTGCTAATTTATCTGATATCCCTCTATCCCTATAAAATTTGATACCCTCGGTAGTCATCCCCATGGCCTCAACAATAACCTCTTCATCTACATTCATCATATGTGATCCAATCAGAATTTTTTCATTTTTCCAGTTCTTGATGAAATAGCTAATGATTGTGGGGTCCTTACCATTTAGTCATTCCATGAAAACATTGAGACCCCCCTGCTGAAGGATATCACAGACTTCTTCATTCTTTCTCCATTCAGAGTAGGAAGCAGGTTCAAATCTTTTCTTGTTACCTCCCATTTTGCCAGCACCTTCCTTGCAATGCCTTCTCTCATTTTGATAACTTTTCCTCTGGTTTTTGTGGTTATTCTATAAGAACACCCATAATCCATGCCAAATAATAATGATAAGACACCTATTTAATAGC
This sequence comes from Cryptomeria japonica, assembly GCF_030272615.1. Lineage (NCBI taxonomy): Eukaryota > Viridiplantae > Streptophyta > Pinopsida > Cupressales > Cupressaceae > Cryptomeria > Cryptomeria japonica. The sequence goes on along the minus strand of NC_081414.1, from coordinate 522,237,712 downwards.
TCATTTTCTTCAAGCAAGCCTTGTATCGAAAAAGGTAGAAAGGTCATTAGAAATAATGATTAAAAGTACCACATTGCCTTGTATAGCTTCGGTCCTGATTGAGCAAGGATTTCATTTCACTTGCAATCTCCATTTCACCATAACTAGTAATGATGTCTTCTGATTGGCAAGCTAGGTTGGTTGCCCAATCAACGCAAGAGTTGGCCTCCCTGTAAACATGTGTAAAAACACACATTTCAAACTCTTCACTGATTTTCCTAGTAGCTTTAATAGCATTACTAATTGACCAAGACAGTGGGAATTTCATATTTAAACAATTGATAATGTTTAAGGAGTCTCCTTCACACCAAACTTTAGTGCAATTAGCTTCCTTGGCAAGGATAATCCCATGATAAGCTGTCATGGCTTTGGCAACATGATTGGTCTGATTTCCTATAGGAATACATTTTATGATTTTACATATTCCCCATTCATCCCTTAGGACCACTCCACATCCTGCAACCCCCGGGTTTCCCTTAGAGACCCCATCAAAATTGATTTTCATCCATCCCCTAGGCGGGCTGATCCATATCACTCCCTCTCTAGGATTAATCTGCATGCTCTCTTGAGCTTTTAATCTCCATTTTTTATAGATAAATTGATCCTCCTTAGTGTTAGGATTATCAATACCACCTATAATATTCATATTTTCCACTATAATTCTTCTTATTTTTTCAAACACAATGTTAGCCTTAGTATTCTTTTCTCTGAAAATTATATCATTTCTCTCTTTCCATAAACCCCAGCACATGTGAGGTAAAGCAATTCTCCATAATAAGGTAGTGGTTCTATTTTTTGAAGGATGATGCCATGACTTGAAAATCTCCTAAATCAAGTTAGGGAAGCTCCAACTAATATTGAATTGATCCAGACAACTTCCCCAAACATTAGCTGAGAAGGGGCAATGAAAGAGCATATGATTTATAGTCTCCTCATTCTGCTTACAAAGAGTACAGAAACTTGGCATGTTGATACCTCTTTTTCTGATATTCTCAGTAGTAAGAATTTTGTCTTGAAGGGCTATCCAAAAGAAAATGTTGATCTTGGGGGTAAGACCTTTCACCCAAGCTTTAGCCCAGCAAGGACTTTCCATGTTATTGTATTGTTGATGATATAGAGAGGCCATAGTAAAAGTACCACTAGCTGTTAGTTTCCAAATTAACTGGTCTTCTTCTTCAATCCTCACCATTGAGTTCATGACTTTGTTCAAACTACCCAAAGACTGATCCACTTGAGATAAGTCTTTCCACTATCCATCTTTCCAATAATCCTCCACCTTGGATCCAAATATTTCTTTGCATTGGTTCTGATATATGTTCCACTCAGGGTTTTCATTTAAAGGGGGCTCTAGAAGCCAAGGGTCCTCCCAGAATTGAATAAGATTCCCTTTCCCCAACTTCCATTTTGTGCCTTTGATAATTAAGTCTCTAGTTCTAGAGACATTTTTCCAAATATTGGATCCAATTGGGATAATCTCTGCTTTGAGGAAACTTTGAAGATTCGGACATTGGATTTTATATTTGTTGTCCCATATTTTTTTCCACTCTCCTTGATTTCTATATCCTCTCCAAATCTGCTTGGCCATAAGGTAATCATTTATGTCTCTTATTATTCTAAGGCCCAGACCACCTTTATTCATAGGCTTACAGACCTTCTCCCAAGCAATTAAGTTCATTCTCTTCTTCTCCTCAACCCCTATCCATAAAAAGGATCTTTGAATTTTTTCAATGGCCTTAGCATACTTAGTAGGAATCCTAAACAGATTGATGGCATAGAGAGGGATACTTTGAAGAGTGGTTTTTAGCAATTGAACCTTACCTGCTTGACTAAGAAGAGCTCCCTTCCATCCAAACAGCTTTTTATGGAATTTATCCACCAAGGCTCCCCAAAAGGTATATGGAGGATCTTGGCCTAAGGGGAGCCCCAAATAGGAAGCAAGCAAGCTACCAATTTGGCAACCCAGAATGTTACTAATTTTAATCCTCCTTCTCTCTGGGGTATTGATAAAATAAACAAAGCTTTTAGACTAGTTTATAAGCTGACCAATAGCCTCTCCATAGTTATCCAAAGCCTTTTTTAGTCTTCTAGTGTCCTTCACAGTGGCTTTTCCCATTATTATAGAATCATCAACAAACTGTCGATGAGAACATATTTGATCTGCCGAAGAAGGATTCAAACCACAAAACTCCCTTTTCTCAACCAGCTTTCCAATGCATCTCCCCAAACATTCCGCCATGATGATAAAGATCACTGGAGATAGAGGGTCCCCCTGCCTGAGACCTCTTGAAGCTTTAAAGAAAGGAGAGGGGGAACCATTCATTAACACAGAGAAAGAAGCCAAAGAAACAAGTTGCTTGATAAGGCTAACACTCCTAGGATTAAAACCAAAAGCAGAAAGAACATCCATCATAAAATCCCAATCCACTCTATCATAGGCTTTAGAGAGGTCAAGCTTCAGAAAAAACCTTCTTTTTTAGAAAAGGCTAGAGAATGGATATTTTCATGAACAGAGATGATAGAATCCAAAATTTGCCTTCCCAGGACAAAACCACTTTGTTGAGGCATCAAAGAGGAATAGTTGGGATTAGATGATTAAGATCAATATTAATTGATTAGAAAGTGATATGGTTGAACATTAATTAAACAATGAAGATTCTTTAATTAATGGTTTAGAAGAACAATAATTTAATAATTAAGAATTATTCAATTATAAGGAATTAGAAGAAAAATATTAGTACTAATTAAATAATAAAATTAATTAATTAGTTTAGATGAAAAGTTAGTGAATAGTATCATCAAATAGCTAAGATAATTTTTAATGTCTACATTTTTCCCCTCTTTGGGACAATGCGATTTTGAGCATTGTTTAAAAAAAATGAAAAATCATTCCCAAGTAGATTGAGGGATGGAGGTAGGATGCCCCCTCAAGAGATTGTTTATGTATGAAAGGAATGAATGATCTCTTAAAAGAAGAAGAATGTTAGAAAGAGGAAATGGAATGAAAGAGAAGAATGGTTAGAAAGAAGTGAAGAATGTTAATTGGTTGTAGTAAGGGTTAACGATATCAGATGAAGAAATTATTGATAGATTAGATAGAATCTATAGTATTAGATTGACTAATTGAATGATTGAATGATTGGTGGATTGATTGATTGATTGAAGAAATGTTATCCATAAGAAAGACTAGTGAGAAGTGAAGAATGATTAGTGTGATGGAATGAGTCTTCATTAATGCAATTTTATTATCAGTGAGCTTTATTATGTGGCAAATGGATATCTTTGCACCAAGGCATAGAAACCCAATGCGGAGATGTTATCCCTTTCCATTAATAGACACATTACAAGCAAGGAACATTCTCTTCCATCTTGAAACTTGTATGTTAAGGGTCAAGGTATGTGCAACAATAACAAGCATAATGATCTATTGCCATAGGTGTGTGCAGAATCTTTGCTGAATGAATGTGCCAACCCAAAAACCCAAAACACACTTACTCTAGAACCTCATGAAAACATCCCACAAACAAAAAACAAAAAACAAAAACAAGACCATGAACTATCATCGCTCCTCTAATCACTTGAGGATATTTTTGAGTAGTATAGGAACATGATCAAAGATAAATCAAAGAAAGATAAGACTCACTTGACCAAATAGGTCAACAACCATATTGATCATTTTATTCATAATGATTGCTTGTATTATAATCATGTTGTCTGGTTTAGAACATATCACACCATTTATAAGATAGATAATAGTTGATAGGATTGGTGATGGTTGATTAGACAATTTGATTGACTTGATTGTTATCCAACTTGATAGTTTGTCTATTATTGCATGATTCAAGTTAAGCTCTATGTTTTGTGTGTTGGCATATTAATGTTTGCTCAAGTTCCTGCCTTTGCAAGGAAGAGTTTATTGTGGATTATTGAATGATGGATGTTTTTTGGTTTTGTGTTAGCAGCAACAATGCAGGACAACTGAGAGTGGGGGGTGAACTATTCTTCACAAGATCTATAAAATTAGTCACAAAAATAGATCTAATAAATAAAAGAGATAATCAAATTGATAGCACAACACACAACACCAATATTTTGACGTGGAAAACCCAGTTAAGGAAAAAACCACAATGGGAACCTAACCACAATAAGATGATACTCTACAGTAGTATGTGAAAATATTACAATGGGAATGCACATGCATTCAGAACATTGCCTAGATCTCATTGCTCAAAAGATAATGACCCAAAAGGCTACAACCCTTAGGGAAGTCTCACTGACTTACAATAAGTTTCAGACTACAATCTGGTAGAAATGAACTGCAATTTAATAGCATCTCCAAATGCCTGATGACAGTTTCGATTAAGCACAATTGTCTGCTCTACAACACCAATCTCTCCTCAATGCACTATACCAAAAGATGAATCCTTGTTCAAACATAAACCACTCTCTGATAATGCAGACACAACCTTGATACCCAAATTACATGACAATATCACTTATTTATACAATTCATCAACCTTGACAACAAGGTTCACTAAACCCTCAACTCACAAGTACAAAATTACATCATGTGATACAAAGATTGACCACCAGACCAATATAATGATTTGCATGACATAACATGGACCTAAATCAAGTCTCTAAACATGCAACACCATTGTCACACCAAGATCAACCACAACATGCTACACCACCAACAAAACTGTATAACATGAAGAACATCATCGGTTTAGCAAAATCACCAAAAAAATCACACAAGGATCAATACAAGTCATCGAGACAAATAGGAAACAACTAGAAATGCCAACAAGTATGTTAGAATCATTAGTAATAGTTGCACCAACACTACTTATCAAATCTTCATCTATCAATGTTTGAAACTCAAGAACACTCAAATAGTAGCAACTGACATGAAGAAAGATAACTTGTGGAGCACCAAATCATGAACTATCTGAAACAAAGATACAAAAGACCATCCCAAATAATATCCCAAAATATCAGATCAATATCTAATCACAATGGAATATACGAAAGGAAATACTAAACTCTGCAAAGCACTGATCAGAAAAACAAACTGCAAAACCAGATCATATGATTTGATCAATTAAGCTTCCTGGATTACCAACACCAACACAAAAGAATATAATAATAATAAAGATACTCCATACACCAAACCATAATCACGATGAACCAATCTGCAATCAACAAAGCAAGAATATGTTGACATCAATGATAACAACATATCCTAGCAACAGCAATGTCCAACAATCTCCCCCTTTGGCATTGATGGAAACATATGAATGTGAAAAACAAGCAATGCAAAGATAGAAACATCTTCAGCAAACTCCCCTAAGATCAAGTAGATAAAACAATTTTTCACATGCATCTCTCCCCCTTTGACAGCAATGCCAAATATTTTAAAACATAAAACCAAACTCTCCCCCTTAAACACATAACCAGACTACTCCACCATAGGAGTAGCACCAACTCATCATACTAGATAAAGAGATAAGACTATGAAGTCCACCAGATTGATGCAACTCAATGCATCTAGTTCTCATCAAGAGGAGTGGGTACCCCTAACTTGTCTCTCAAATAGACAAATGTATATGTAGGCAAAGGCTTAGTGAAAATATCAGCAATATGTTCCTTTGTAGACACATACTCCAACTTCACTTCCTCTTCACTGACTTTCTCCCTCAAGTAATGATATTTGATTGACACATGTTTAGTCTTTGAATGTCAGACTAGATTATTTGACATGTTGATAGCACTGGAATTATCACAGTATATGACAATAGGCTCATCATAGATAATTTTGATATCCTTCAACATTTGCTTCATCCAAACCACCTGAGTGCAACTACCAGCAATAGCAGTGTACTCAGCTTCAGCAGTAGATAAGGACATTGAATCTTGTTTCTTACTAGAATGAAACCAATTTCTTACCCAAAAATAAAGCACCACCAAAGCTACTCTTCTAGTCATCCACATCACCATCCCAATCAGCATCAATGTAAGTACATAACATGAAACCATCATTCCTCAGATACCACAAACCATAATCCATAGTTCCCTTCAAGTATCTGAATATTCTCTTAACAATAGTGACATAACTCTCTTTCGGATCATCCTAATATCTAGCAGCTATGCACATGCATGCATAATGGTAGGCCTATTCTGAGTAAGATATAGCAGTCCACCAACCATAGACCTATACAAGCTCTGATTAGCTTTCTTAGATTCATCATTCTTAGATAATTTGCAGCCAATCACCATAGGAGTTCCAACCGGTTTGGAGTCATCTAACCCCAAATTCTTCAGCAATTCCTTCACATATATAGTTTGAGATATAAAAATACCTTTTCCATTCTATGAAATCTACAAACCTAACAAAAATTTCATCTCACCTATCATAGACATCTCAAATTTTTCTGCATATCATGAGCAAACTTCATGCTTAAGTCATCATCACCTCCAAAGATAATATCATCAACAAAGACTTCAACAATTAAGATGTTATCATTTTCAATTTTAAAGTAAATATTATTATTAGTAGTCCCTTTATTAAATCACAATTTCAACAAGTAGTTATCCAATCTAGCATAACATGCTCTAGAGGCTTGTTTTAATCCATAAAGAGCTTTCTTCTGTTTACATACCATATCTCCATCATCTGATAATAAAAATCCATCAGGTTTATCAATGTAGACTTCTTCCTCAAGATCATCATTCGAAAAGGCGGATTTGGCATCCATCTGATATACCTTGAAATATTTATAGGAAGCATATGCAAGAAGCAGTCTTACAGCTTCAAGCCTGGCAACCGAAGAAAAATTATCCTCATAATCAATTCCTTCTTTTTGTGAATATCCTTTTCATACCAATCTTGTTTTATTTCTGACAACTTCACTGTCTTCATTCAATTTATTCTTGAATACCCATTTAGTACCAATCACATTCTTATCTTTAGGTCTAGGCACAATCTCCCATGTGTTATTCTTCTCAATCTAATCCAATTCTTCTTCCATAGCTCTCATCCAATTTTCATCTCTGCAAGCTTCAGCAACATCTTTAGGTTCAACTTTAGAAATCAAACATACCTCTTCAGCAACTACCCTTCTTCTAGTCATCACATCTTTATTTTTATCTCCAATAATATGATTTTTTGAATGATTCAATCTTACATACCTTGGATTCTTCTTATTGTTCTTATTTTCAGATTCCTACACCTCTCCACCATCAGTAGCAACATCCAGATTAACAATTTCTACCAGATCATTCTGCTTTGGTTCTTCAGTATGAATATGATCTAGAACAACATGTTGACCATCATCGTATCTACAAGCTCTGATCTCTTTTCCAAGGTTCTCATCCACCTTCACATTTTCACTTTCTACTATCTTTCTCAGTCTCTTATTGTAGCACCAGCAGGATTTTCTCTTTGTTGAATATCCCAATAAAATTTCTTCATCACTTCTTGCATCAAACTTTCCTATGTCATCATCTCTCTTGATATAACATTTGCTACCAAATACTTTGAAATATCTCACATTAGGAACATGACCAAACCATAACTCATAAGGAGTCTTACCAGTACCACCTTTGATATGAACTCAATTGAATGTATAAATAGCAGTGCTAATAGCTTCTCTCCAATATATCTTTGGAACATTCCCTTCAATTAGCATAGTTCTTGTAGCATCCAAAATAGTCATGTTCTTCCTTTCAACAACTCCATTCTATTGAGGGGTTCTAGAAGAAGATAACTATCTTCTAATGCCATACTTGTCATAGAATAAATAAAAATCACTGAAACATAATTCTCCACCTTTGTCAAATCTCAAACATTTCACCTTCAATCCTAACTTAGTCTTAACCTTTTCTTTGAATATCTTGAATTTGTCTAATGCTTAATATTTTTCTTTCAAAAAGACAACCCACATCATCCTAGAATAATCATCAATTAGCAACATAAAATATCTATCTCCCTACACACTTCTAACATTTTTAGGTCCACACAAGACAGTATTTACAAGATCTAGCAATCCATCAGATGTATACTATTTTCTCTTCAAGGAAATTCTTGTTTTCTTACCAATTTGACATTCTTTACACACCGGATTAGCAGGCTTAACAATTTTAGGCAAATCTCTAACAACTTGAATAGAACTGATCTTAATCATTGAATCAAAGTTAACATGACACATTCTCCTATGCCAAAACCAGCTTTCATCAATTTGAGCAATCAAACATCTTTTCTCACTAGCATTCAAATGAAAAATATTACCTTCAGTCTTAGTCCCAGATGCAATCTCTATACAAGAGGCATTTAGGGTCTTGCATTTACCATTCTTGAATTGTAAATCATAACCTTTGTTGACCATTTGTCCAATTCTCAAAATATTATGCTTCAAACCTTCAACATATGGAACATCGTCAATATGATGCTTACCATCAAAGGATATAGAACCTCTACCATGGATCACATAGGCTTTGTCATCTCTGAATCTCACTATTCCACCATCATATCTTTCCATACTCACAAATTTTCTTTTATCATCGATCATATGATGTGAACAACCACTGTCTATTACCCATTCATCTCTTTCCTCATCTTTAGCAGCTAAAGCTTTCTCGTCAATAGTGCAGCTAGTGGGATCAATGGGTACTGGTCCATCTTCCTTAATAGCAAGGAATACTTCATCTCCTTCTAATTCTTTATCTGTAACACCTTCATTAGCAGCATAATAGTAGTTCTTCTGATTCCTATACTTTTGGTTAGACTTGTAGGGCTTATCATACTTCTCATGCTTCTCATGTCTATCATGTCTATCATGCTTGTCAAATTTATCATGCCTCTCATACTTAGCCATTCTCTTTGGGCACCTAGAAGAAAAATGTCCTACCTTATTGCAAGAGAAACATTTCAAAGGAAATTTTCCATCATACTTATTGGCTCCCTTAGGTAATCTCTGGGCAATCAATGCTTCAAGCTCATCTAGTTCTCTTTCTTTCTCTTCCATCTCTCTCCTTTCTCTTTCATATCTGGATATTCTATATTCTTCAGGTTCATACTTTTGTTTACTAGATATAAATGCTCTAAATGTTATTTCAGACTTTCCATGTGATTCACCAAATTTGCAGCTCAAATACAGCAATCTTTCCAACCAACATATCTCTTATCACTATAGTCACACTCCATATCTCATCAGTAGCAGCTACCTTATTTTTATAAGTGAGAGGCAAAGATCTCGATACCTTAGCAACAATTTCATCTTCTTCAAGGGTTCCACCAGCACATCTGATACCTAGGACAAGGTCATTCACCTTATCCATAAAGGTATTTATGTTCTCATCTTCTCCCATCTTCAGCATCTCATATTCCCCTTTCAGACTTTGCAACTTAGCAACTTTGACCTTTTTATCTCCTTCATATAGGGTCTCAAGCTTCTCCCAGATCTCATGTGAGGTCTGAAGTCCCATTACATTTATCATTTTTAAATCAATCAGGGAACTCAACAATGCTTCCTTTGCTCTAATGTTATGTTCAGCTTCATTGATCTCATCAGCAGTAACCAGTCCATTTGGAGGAGTAGAATAGGCATTCTTTTTAATCTTCCAGTAATCTTCTCTAAGACATCTCAAATGCACTTCCATCCAATTCTTCCATATAGCATAGTTATTGCCATTGAATCTCGGACTCTCCTTATTAAAGATAACACCTCCATATCCACTTTCCATCTCAGATCTCCTCAAGCGGTTAATCATCTTCTAGAGGATCTAGATCTAATACCAATTGTTAGAAGCAATAATGGAGGAAAACTAAGAGGGGGGGGTGAATCACTTTTCACCGGATCTATAAACATAATCACAAAAATAGATCTAATAAATAATAGAGATAAGAAAATTGATAGCACAACACACAACACCAAGATTTTGACATGGAAAACTTGGTTAAGGGAAAAAACATGGTGGGAACATACCCACAATAAGATGATACTCTGCAATAGTATGTGAAAATATTATAATGGGGAATATACATGCATTAAGGCACACTTCCTAGAGATCACTACTCAAAATATAATGACCCAGAAGCCTACAACCCTCAGGGAAGTCTCACTAACTTACAACAAGATTTGGACTACAATTCGGTAGAAATGAACTACAATAATAGCATCTCCAAATGCTTGATGACAGTTTTGATTAAGCATAATTGTCTTCTCTAGAACACCAATATCTCTTGAATGCACTACATCAAAAGATGAATACTTGTTTGCACATACACCACTCTCTGATAATGCAGACACAACCCTGATACCCAAATTACATGACAATATCACCTATTTATACAATTCATCAACCTTGACAACAATTACAAAATTACATCACACGATACAAACATCGACCACCAGACCAATATAATGATTTATATGACATAACATGGACCTAAATCAAGTCTCTAAACATGCAACACCATCGGAAATCACTCCAAGATCAACTGCAACACGCTACACCACCAGGAAAACCACATAACATGAAGAACATCACCGATTCAGCAAAATCACCAAAAAACTCACACAACAATCAATTTGGATCATTAGGACAAATGGGACATGACTAAGAAATACTAGAAAGCATGTTATAATCATCAGTAACAACTGCACCAACACCACTTATCAAATATTCATCTCTCAACATCTGGAACTCAAGAACACTCAAACAACAACAATTGTCATGAATAAAGATAACTTGCAGAGCACCAAATCATGAACCATCTGAAATTAAGATAAATAAGACCATACCAAACAATATCCCAAAATCTCATATCAAGATCTGATCACACTGAAATATACTAGAGGAAATGTTGAACTCTGCAAAGCACTGATCAGAAAAACAAATTGCAAAACCGGATCATATGATATGATCAATTAAGCTTCCCGGATCACCAACACCAGCATAGAATAATATAATAATATTAAAGATACTCCATACACCAACCCATAATCACAATGAACCAATCTGCAATCACCAAAGTAGGAATATGTTGACATCAATGACAACAACATATCCTAGCAGCAGCAATGTCCAACATTTTGATGGTTTTTCAAAAACAAATTGTAGGGTTTTATAAGGTTACTCAAATTTTTTATGACATTTTTTTATTTTTTGGATTTTTTCTTATTTTTAGGGATTTTTTCATGACATTTTCTAATATTTAGCAATTTTTTCAACTTTTTTCTAATTTTTAGGGATTTTTTTAGGACTTTTTCTAATTTTTATTGATTTTTTTTTTATTAAAAGAAAGTTGTACTTATTTGACCTCAATTTCTAGTGAGGTGAGGAACATCATGAATGAATGAATGTACTACTAACATGGAGATGAACAAGTGAAAGAGCTAGCTTATTATGGTATCTTAGTTGATTTGGTTTACAAGGACTATCTCACAATGGGACAACATGTTTTATCCAAGCTAAGGGACTGGATATGGATATTTATGGTGATGACACGGTACCTTAAATGGCATGTGATCCAGAGGAATGCACATGTCAAGAGGTTTTTGAAAACATTTTTTGCATTTTGTGTCCTTAGTTTTGATCAAGATCAAGAATGGAGTTTGGATAGGATTGACATAAGATAAAAAAGATCAAATATAGTAATAGATGATGGAAGCAATTAATGGATAGGATAAGGGATATGGACTGAAGGGTGTGGTTAAGGTAAAGAAAATAGGACACATGATTCTTATGCACATCCTTAACTCAAGATCAAAGGTGGGAAAAGGGAACATGGATGAATGTACAATGATGGATAGGGGATGGGGGATAATGGAGGATGTGGTAGGTAGGATAGCATGGATGAAACTTTCCCCCAAGTGTAGAAAGAAAGAGGGTTATAAATTACACATGACACCTATTTTCTATGTTTTCATCATGGTACTTTCCCAAGGCGCCTATTTGCCAAGTTTTCACTAGTGGATAGATTATTTCTCTTTGCTATTTTTTTTTCTTTTTATTTTTCTTTTTTGATTTTTTTTTATGTCACACAAGATGCCTATTTGTCAAGTTTTCATCAAGGTGACGATTTTTTTTTCTTTTTTTTGTATTTTTCATTATAGAAGATAATGTATGCATGATAGGAGATGGAGGAAGAAATCAAGTCTCTCATTATTTGGATGGTACCCTTGAAACATGCATTGGAATGGAGCATGGCTATTAGAGATATGATCAAGGACATTGTTAAGGTTATGGATAGGGAGATGAGATGGATGATTGGATGGAACTATGGTAAGGATTTATTTAAAGGATGGGATAGGAGGGATGGAAGGATGGAAAAGACATGTTGAATAATAAGCGGTATGTTGGAAGACTTGTGCATAAGTGAAGGAAAATGTAGACAAGATCAATATTGGCACACACCATGAGGGTTGGTGGAGTGGTGGAGGAAAAGTGGATTTTGAATTTTGAGATTTTGATGGAGGAGTGGTTGTGGGTTTTGCAACATAAGGATCCAAAATGGATAAGGAAGATGATGGAGGATTAGATTTGAAAGGTGCGAGATATTTAGATGGGGGAATAGAAATTTTGGATGCCAATTTTTATTTTTATTTGGGATGCAGTGCTTCTATGAGCAACCTGGGAATGCGCATCATTTTTTATTTTTCTTTCCTTTGTGGTTATTTGGAATGCATTTCTTATATGAGAAAATTAGGAACCCACGTGGTTTTTTATTTTTCTTTTTTCTTGATGGACCTATGTGCCCCTTTGGATTTTTATTTTTGTTTGTGGATTAACTTTTGCTTCATTTTTACATGTCTTTTAGATGGGACATGTTGATCCTTGGATGTATGTGGATTTTTAGACTTATGGATTTTGTGTCTGCAATCCAAATTGCTTCCAAGGGGAATCAGATTCATTGAAGGATAAGAACAATATGGAGCTATTTTAGATGCGTTGATGGAAGCATATGATTGGAAAGTTTTCAAAGATGTATGCCTTTGTTGATCTTTATTTGTAGAGTAAGTGGATTTTGAGCTTTTTGGAGGAATTGATGGCTTTTATTTTGTAATTTCATGAATTCTTCTCCTCTTTCCTTTTTGGGCCATTATTTTTCTCTCTTCTTGCGGTTCTCTACAAAAAAAAAGAATCTTTTGGGATATTCTGGAATTTGTTGTTGTTGGAGAATCTGGAGAAACTCTTTAATAGTAGAACAATTCCCTCATTCGAATCTTTCTAGGTTGGGTCTAAAAACTCTAACCTTGTTGAAAATCCTTCATTGATTTCTTGTGTCTAAATAAGCTTTCAGGGTTGAGTAAATGTGTCTATTTAATTTTGAAATTTGTTGTTATGCATGAAGATTTTGGGGTAATACGGTTTGATATTTTTGTATATGCTTGGGAGGTAAAATAATTGGTTATTATTGTGTGCCTCAAAATTTCTCAATCTCTCTCTTTCACATGTGCAATTTGGGTTTTTCCCAAATAATGGCATTAACATTTAATTGGGAGTCAGAAATTTAATCTTTCCCTTTGCCCTGATGATTTTATTTTCTACTGCTAGATTCCCTATTTATTTTATTTTTAAATGTATGTTGCGTAGCGGAAAGAGGGAGAAACTTTTGTCTATTTGTTTGCTCTGTAATATACTGCCACCCCCTTTCCTTTTTATTTCTTTGTAAAAAACCAAAAAAAAAACCATTATTAAATGCACGATGTGGGCTGATTGTAAACACCCGCATCATGGGCTTGGGGTACATTCCACCCCACCCATGTCGTAGAAGTGGTGGCTTGCACTTCCCATGATATGGTGGTATGAAGGGATTAATCATGTCGTGGTGGGTGCAGTAGCACCACGACCCAAGGTTCATGACTCCCTGTTGTGCACCACGTGGTTGCGAGGTATCCTCCATTAAGGGGTGCCCTGCTAGCAAATAAAAATTAAATAATAATGTTAATAATAAAATAATAATTAAATATTTATAATAACAGAAAAAAATAAATATATAACCTCTTTCCAACAAAATGTATGTTGAAGAAACATTATGCCTGCAATACGGCAGAACTAGAACACCCAATTTGATGGGTTATCACCACTGTCACCCCAAAAACTCACTAAATTCGACCCTACAGTTAATTATGTAATGAAATACATTATTTAAACATTCTTTGTGTATCAGTTTCCCAATTCAATGATTGGACAATGATATGAAGTTTAATACGAGTGGCAATTTCGGTCTATAATTATAATTTGAATTGTTTTCCTCACTTGTATTGTTTAAGCATGTTTTTGATAGATGTATTTAAGTAATGTGTGATAGTCAATTGACTGAATGAAAAGATCGGAGCGTGATTTTAGTATGTATATATGTATGTAATCATTGGTAATTATGGGGTTGATAGATGATTTTTTCAGCTTTGAGTATTTGTTTACTTGTTGTTTTAGTTAAGTATTGTTCATTTAAGAGTTTAATTGTCTTATTGTGAAGATTATTCATATTTTGGGAGAGCCCGTGAGTGATAGTGTGGGCTAAGCATATGTGTAACGCTGCCCCGTCTTCATTCTTATTGTCTTTCTTTCGTAAATGACATTTTTTATGTTATGAGTATGTGGTGTCATGGTACCGGAGCTCGTCTTGTTGTTGCAATGTTTTGGATTTGCTTTAGATTTCAATTGATACTTTTATTGTTGCAAGTTTATGGTCTTTGAGTACCCTCATGATGATTCATGCCATGTGGATGAATGTTGCATACTTCTGATTTTGGGACAGCAAGAGTGGAGACCTTGTTGGGTTTCGTGGTTTATCTACAACAATTTTATGATTGATTTATGTTTTTCCTTGATCAAGAGGCTCACTTCTTATTTTATGTAGATGTCTAATTTCTGATCAAGAGGCTCACTTCTTATTTTATGTAGATGTCTAATTTCTCATGAGCAAATGTTTGTGTGTGGAATACAGTGATATGATGTTTTATTTCAGATTTTACTTTTGACTAGAGCCTCTTGTGTTGATTTTCAAGTCCATGGAGAGGGAGTGCACTCCTCTGCAATGACCAGGGGTCATGGGAGATGGACTATCATGAGGTTCCTTGTAAGGATGCATGAAGTATAGTCCCCTTGGGTGCACATGAGTTTACTTGGTATTATAATCAAGTGATAATTAAATAAAATGAATTGGGTTGGGTAGTTAGATAATTAATAAAAGATAATAAATTGATGGTGCCTCGTGACTCAATCCTAGGGAGGATGTTTTAGGATTAGAATGAGAGAGGGTCATGGACATGGAAAGCCAATCTTCCTTGGTCTCTCAATGTTTGATATGGCTCTCCATGCCCTTAGGCTAGTGCCTTGTGTTTTCTTGGTTAGGCATGTGATGACACTCCCTTATACATGTGTTCCCTTTAGTGTTGCATTCACATTCATGTTGATTTTGTGTCAGCCTCTGGGAGTTTTCTTGTTTGTTATTGCATTAAGTGGGTCTGTGTGTGTGTGTGTGTGTGTGTGTGTGTGTGTGTGTGGAATTTCTTCTTTGTGTTAGTCCCTTCGGCCTTAGGTGTCAACCTAGGTGTAGAGTGTGTGTTGGGACCTAGCAACATCTCCTAGCTTGAGGGGTGGTTCCTTGTAGGTTCCACATTGTTCAAGTGGTTGGAACTTTTTACCATTGGGGTTTTTCCCTCTTGTTGATGCACTTCTTCTTGCGTGGACTTGGATCTTTCTTCATGCCAATTATGGATTCGTGGAATTGATTCATGTATATGATATGTTCTTATTATATATTAGAGTAGGGATATTGGAATTTAAGTGATTTGAACTCACTAATGTATTCATGATTTCTCACTAGTCTTAGAATTCTTATGGATACTTGTAAGTCATCTTTGTATAAGGATGAAGATGTAATTATATGTCCCTGTATATTGTGATGCATTATTGGAAGTCTTGTGATCTTGATTGGAGAATATAAACTTATGTAATGGAATTGCCTTACTTATGTTATAATGCAGATTTGGGTTGTAATGTAATAAATTCATGGTTAGGTTAGTTAGATCAGCAAGTAGACTTTCACATGGCATTGTTTCATAAGTCATAAATGCATGGAAGTATGTAGATAAGATCATATGGCAATAACAATTAAATGCTCTGTAGTACCCCTACCGTAATCGATCTCTAACCTTGGTTTAATCTGGATTAGTTTATCGTAATATTATGATTAATGTCAGATGTTGATTTTATGCATAGCTATTGATGTGGTTCTCACACTAGTTGTATGCAGGTTATTCAGTGTACCTATTTCGTGATTTTAGTATCGGACTAACGCTTTCATTAGATGTTATAAATGTATGCATCTATGATCTTTTGTTGCAGGAGATTCCAGGTACGAAGTCGCATGAGTGCGAGGTTCGTCGTCACCTGGTTTTGCAGGTTTGAGTGTACCCTTGTTAATCCCTAGAGTCGGATTAGGTGGTCGTGAGACCCCAGTTGACCTTCGTCATGCTCAAGTGAGCATCGTCAGTCGTCGTCGGTAATCCCTTCTTGTTTGGGTTTGCGAGTCGTCTATTTGGTTGGCCTTCTCGATTTGCGTGCCTGGTGTGTTTGGTTAATTGATGAATTAGTCCGTAGCATTATTTTGAGTATTTATGCGTTTGTGCAGTGAAGATTAATGGATTAAATTGATTGAGAATTCGTTATGCGTTTTTCGTTGTTAATGAATTGCTCGTTTTAGATTGGAAGTAAATTTGAATTTAATGGCTGATTTCGATTATTAAATGCATTATTTATATATGCTGATGAAAAAGAAGGATTTGTATTTAATTGCAAGAGGTTTAATTGCTTTCTGTTGGATTCTGGTATTTGAAAGGTTAAATTGAATTGATTGTGAAAGAAATCGATTTTTAATTGATTAAGCAAGTTATTTTGTTGATAGTTAAAAAGAAATAAATTTTGAGGAATTAATTGTAAATAAAAGATTTTATCCCAAAAATAGAAAATTTTGGGTCAACTCTTCCATATAACCCAATTTGGGAAATTTGGAGAGGAGGGACATTTTTGGAAAGTTTTTGGATTGGAGATGGAAAATTGGAGGCTTTGGCAGCTGAGATTGGGATTCTTCAACCGATCTTGCCAGGATTGCGAGATCAGGTAGGATCCAACTCTTTTTTTTTAGTTTTTGGTTTAAAATGAAAATGAAGATTTTATCTTGGATTTAAATTTTCATTCGAATGCCATGTTTATGGATCGATTGGTAAATTACCAGCTTGGCTGGAAGTGATTTAGAGGTGCTGTTAACTCCTCTTGTTTTTGGGCGTTTTTGTTCTGAAAGCTCGAATTGTGTTTTAAAGGAAATGAAAACATTTATTCTAAATATCGAACTGTGTGTTAATTTTTTAAACATTATTTATTTTCCAAACCCGGCCTGTGCGTTTCGTTGAATTTAAACCTGTGAGTTTTGTTCGAATTGAAACCTGTGCGTATATGTGTTAACCTTCTGGGCGTTCGCGTTGTTTTATCGAACTGGGCTTTGTTTGGAACCCCCGGTCTGCACGTTGGTTTTATTGCTTTAACCGTGGGTTGGGGTTGGAGGCGGGGAGCGGAGCTCCCCCGCTCCTCCTCCCCCTTTCCCCCGCATGCTAACCTTATGCCTCCCCCGTTCCCCCTTCGCTGGCAGTGGTGACCAGGCCGCGGCACACTGCGGTGGCCGCAGGGCACCGCGGACCTGCGGGCACCGCAGGGTGCCGCCGCCTGGCCGTGTGGGCGGCGCCGAGCTAGGGTTAGGGCACGGCCCTTCCCAGCTCGCTCGCCACATGTTTTTTTTTTTTTTTTTAAAAAAAATGCATTTCTTGTAATAAAAGAACATAGATTCATTTAAAAGCGTTTTCTTGTTTTAACGCATTTTGTTTTAAACGGTGTTTAAATGCATTTTCAATGTAAATTTTTAGTATTAAAAAAAAAAGGGAAAAAAACATATGATATTAATATCATTTTTATGTAAGAGATTCTTAATGCTAAGTTTAAAAGTGCTCTTAATTAGGATTAAGAGGCAATATTTGGATCGATGTAAATTTGGATATTAAGTAATTCTATAATGAAAATTTATAAGTTAGTTATTATCCAAACTCATTTTGTGGCTTATGTATTTTGTGGTTAAGTTCTAAAATTGATAATTTCGTCATTGAATCTAATTGGCTATATTTTGGTCCAATCTTGGATTAATAAGGTTATACCATGTGCGTTTGGAAATGAGTATCTACAATTGAATTTTCCTTACGTTATATTTTCGTGATCTGTAATTATGCAAGTGGGATTGAAAGTATGGAATTGTAGAGGTCGATTTTAGACCGGTATGTTAATGTCATTTGTTGGAGATTAAATGTATCCTTGTTTAAATTGCTTAATGGTTGTCTGAATTTGATTAATATGAATTGGTTAAAACTCTTCATGGCTTAAATTGCCTGTTCGATGCTTGAACCTTAGGAGTTAGAAAACCAAGAACAAATTATTCCTTGATGAGGTAGATAACTGTAACCTGTTTTTAGATCTTGTAGGAAACTTGTTCGATTTTAAGGATTAAATCAATTTGAGAAAATATTGTCTTTTCTGATTACTTCATTGCGAGTTTAAATACTGTATTCGCCTTTAATTATGAAATGGCATGTTTTGCTTGTTTAAAGGACCCTGTCGTAAGGATGATTTGGTGTTCCTGTTTTAGTCCTCGATTTCTGAGTTGACTGTTGTATTGTGATGTTGTCTTAGTTGGTTATATCCTCTTTGAGTGAGTTGAATAATGATTCGTGGTTAACCTTAGTTGTCAGGTCTCTAGTTAGAGTGTCGTCAGTAAGTGATTACCCTTGAGTCGTGTTTGACCTGATGTTTGTATCTTCTTGAACTCCGTTCGTCTTACCATGTGTATTCCGTGGTTTGAGTTCATCTGAGTTAGTCTAGTGTCGTATGGGAAAGTGGCTTTCGATTGGGGGCCGCGCCCAAAGTGGCTGCTGGGTAACCCGTCGAAAGTGAGTCTAATAAGTGATAACCTAAGTAGATTAGAAAATAATCTCTAAATAAGATAATGTGCCTCACACATGGGACGAATGCTATCATAGATTCGGCATGCTGTGAGAAGGCCTAAAATGGCAAACTACCTTCCTTGTCTTCACGAGAGGATGTGTGGGTCCACATGAGGCTTGGATGGGCCGGAAGTTCAGATTAGGTTGCCAGGGTTACCAGTGTATGGGCCGGGACCTATGAAGACTTGCCATGGTATCCATACCAGGTTGTGTGATGACACTTGTCCCTACGTCCGCTAGTGTGTTGTCGTCTTGTCCTGTTTTGAGTACCTTTGTGAGTCGTCCTTCGTCGTTGCCCTCGTGAGTGTCGGTTTCATGTTAGACCCTTGGGTGGTGATGGTTCAGTTTTATGGATGCTCTCATGGACTCTTATGATATTAGCTTGATTATGTTCAGCTGGATCCTGTTCCTTGTAAGGATCGTTTATGTATTTATTGACCGTTGTGGTCGTTGTATATTGCTTATGTATCGCCTTGATGGTTGGATTGTATAGTGTAACCTCTTGTACTCTTAACCTTATTATTTATCAGAAGGGGTCTTGCAGTTGCGCAGACCCGGAGATGTAGCCCTTTAGGGGTGAACTCCGAGATCATTATGGTGTTATGTGGTGTATTCTCTTATGGTTCCTTTTTTCAGCTTTATCATGCATGATTTGCTTATGTTAAAATGGTTAAGTGGATAATGGAATTAACTCTAAATGCTTATATTCAGTTCTATCTTGAATGCCATGTGGATCGAATGCATATTTGGTTGAGATGCGATTTATCGTAATGCATGTGTGAAATCGTCCTTTGAAATGCAATGAATTGGGTTATGGAATAATGTATCTCAGAGTAATGAATTATACTCAGTTGTTGTTAAGAAATTTAGATGTGCTTGGAAAGATCTCTTATGCCATGATGAAATCCTAGTGTATTAGAAAAGGTAGATGTATGGTTTGTAATTTTAAAATGAAAAGATTGAATGAAGTTTATGAATGGATCTTAAATGATGAATCTTGCTTGTGATTTATATTTCCATCCTTTGAAAGAAATTATCCTGATTGTGAATTATCTCGTTATTAAGATATTCAGCTTTTGGATTAATTGTGTGTGTAAAGTGTATTGTGAAAATTTAAGTAATCTCGTTGGGAAACTCTTTAGGAGATTGTCGTTAATGTCTTCCGCTATGTTATCTGAATCTTTGGTATCTTGTTGCATCTTATGTGTTGTAACTTTAAAAAAAAAATTTGCACTCTATTCTTGTTATTTTAGCTTATCCCTTCAGGGTTTCCTGGCGGGGCATTACATTTGGTATCAGAGCCCATGTTGCAAACATTGGGATCTCTGGTGTCGCGTGTGCCCTCTATTGGTGTGAGGTGTATCGACCTTATGTGTATGCTTGTCCTCCTTTTGCATGTGAGTGATTGAGCAGACCTTAACTGGTGTGTGACGTGTGTGTTCACACCTGGTTTTCGCCTTCTTGATGTTGGTGGTTGAGTGCTTATATGTGCATTGTGTGCTTATTGATGTCTGGGTCTACGGTTACTCTTATTTTGAAAGAGAGTCGTATGTACCTTCCTTTTTGAGTGTTGTACTCTTTAGACTAATCCATTTGGATTGGTCCGTGCTTGCCTTGAATCTGAAAGAGCGAATTATGTTTGTTTAAAGATTATGATCTAGCTTAGTGTTGTCCACTTGAAGGACTAGTATGGCAATTGTTGAATGCTTATTTTGTAGAAAATTAAATGATTATCACTATTCCTCTCTCTCTTTCTTTCTGGAAATTAAATGATTAGGATATGTGTAATTATCTTTGATTCGAGTTTTCTTGATTGCGAAAGAGAAAAGGTTGTGATTTCTTGTACCCTTGTGTGAGCCTTATGTCGTCTATGCTTTTAGATCATTAAAGAGGGCTATGGGTTTAAAAATTTATATTGGGTGAAGGGAGAAAACTGTATGTGTATGTTTAAAGAATTCTCCATGTGTATGTTGTAGGAGTAGCATGACTAAATTCTACCTTAGTAAGGTGCATTAATATGCGAATAGATGAATTATGTGAAACTGTTTGGTTATAGAAGAAGTATTATAAAGAGCCTGTTATTGTAGCTTCGAGAAAGTGTTAATGTGTTCCCTGAAAGATTGTTTTATGTGACTTCCGAAAGATTGTCTTATGTGTTTCATTAAACTAGTTTGATTGAAGATTTATTTTAGCAAATGCTCCATTGAACTCGCTTTTGGGTATATGTAATTACCTTAATGTGTTTAGAAAGTGCGAATGGAAAAGCTTGTTTGATGTGCGTGCCTTAATATGTTTATCTGGGTAATAGCTTCTTGCTTATCTTTGATCGTAATGTGATCTTTTCTAATAGGTTGCAATTATGACATGTGTCTGAATTGTATTATTAAGTGAGTGTTCTTATGAGGTCTTGCATTATCGAAAAGATTGCCTCTTCTGATCTCTGTTCTGTTTGGAAAACTAGAACCTCCTGTTGCAACCGTAACTATTGGAAATGTTTTTGTTAGACTGATTGTCATCCTTCTAAACGGTAGCGAAATGAAAACCGTGTAATTAAATGATAGGCTTTTAGTGGGAAATTTAATATTATAGCATGATCTTGATTGATCTTGTGTCCTTGTAGGAAATGGTTTGGTTATCAAACTCTTTTTCCCCTCTCTTTGCCTAATCATAAGATTTTTAGAAATGGTATTAAGGAATGCTTTGAGTTAAATAGAATGTTTATAAAACATGTGAAATTGTGTGTTTGCTTTTGGCTTCATAGTGATAGATGAAAGTCTTAAGATTTAGAAGTGAACTTGCTTAGCTAGTAATTTAGTTATGAATGCTTAGTGAGATTCGAAAAAGCTATAGGAATGATGTTAATTCCTTATATAATTGTGAGTTGTTAATAATTTCAGTACTTGAATCTAGAGTAAACGTGATTCAGTTATTTATATAGAAAGCGTAATTGGAATCTTCCTTGAATAGATGTTAGCGTACTGAAAAGTATTCCCCGTAATGTGACTAAACCAGTATTGGTGTTTTATGTGCATTGTGAGAAACCAGTGCTTATCTTGTGTGCCCATGGGTTGGTGAAGTAATCAACCATGGAGGATATGTTGCTTATGAGTATGGGAAACCATACTATTTATGTAATGTTGCTTATTTGTTTCCCTACTGAGTACCAAACCTCGAGTTGTGGGTAACTCGGTATGTTAAGGGGTAGTATTCGAAGCGACCGTTCCTTGAATAGTATGGATTGGCGTGCGAGTAATGTCGACGCGAAGCGACTTTAGCTTCTCTACTTCGAGGAATGATATAGTTGTACTACTAAACTGTATCAAGGTGTACTCAATACTTTCCCTTTGATGAACCTATTTATAGGTTTATGTGTGTCAGCTTATTCTCTTCCTTATCTGAGCATATAGATGGTAGTTTTTGTGCATATTGTTGGATTCTATTGGAGTATCTATTGCCTTGTCTTCTTGAGAGGCGTGTTATTGTTCTTACATAAGTTGCCAACTGGCCTGTGTTGGTAGACTTGTGGGAAGACCAGAGTCATGTATACCTCTGACTTACGGCGAGTATCCTTCTAGATACGTCGCTATGCGGGATGTGGCTTGCGCGTGCTTTTTCCGCGAGGTGCACTACCATGCGGGATACATCCATTGTGTGTTTTCTCCACTTGGGGTATTGCCATGCCACGTGACAACGTGATGCGGGGTGATGTCGAGGTGCACACCGCCATGCCATGTGGATAGTGTGACTATGTCGCACCACATGATGAGCTACTGCAATAGCTAGTCAGTTGTTCCTTCCTTCCTCGTTGGTGGCTAGATGCTAGTCACACAGTGCTGTTATGTGCAGTTGTGATATTCTTTATATTTCTTTGGGGATCAGCAATTTATTTTACTTTGACTTTGAAGGTTTAGCCACGATCTTGTGATCTTTTGCACTTTGATTTGGTGTTGAAATTCCGGATTATTTTCTTACCTTACTGTTGGAATTGAGGATTTATTATCTTTATTCATCTGTGCTTTGGTGGCTGAACTGGTTTATCCTTATTGTTTTCGGATGTTGATCTTGTGTCGAAATGTGAAATTCCTCTCCAAGGACGTATGATACGGAATTGGTAGAGTGTGTGCGAGGAAGTTGTTGTAGGGAACCGTGAGGATGGGGGTATGTGAGGCTGTGATGCAGCTAGTATCCACTACCTACCTATGTGTGGTGACTATCTCTTGGAGGCTAACCACCTTGTACAACAAGGGATATTCACAAAGGTCTTGTATGGAAGGTAGCACCGCTATGGTGTGCCTAGCACCATCGAGCCTTTGAGCGAGATATTGGATATTTATGATCATATTGTTGTTATGAGATCAGGCATAGAGATGCTGATCGTGCATGTTATCATTGACCGAGTATTAGACATGCTCACATGTGGCCTTTTATGTTATGCATTTCAGTTATGTGGATGGTTATTATTGTATCATGGAGTAAATTGTGTTAACTTGTCGCTATGTTATGGGACATAGTCATTGGAAAGGTTTTCTTATGCCTGGCAAGTGTAACCATTGAGTTATTTATGTTGCTCCTATCTATTGGAAGTTAATCTGGTTGTAGAAATTGATATTTTGAGCTAGTTCTATGTTATTAAATTTTATGATAAAGATGGATTGGTAAAGGAAATTGATCTTATGGCATGTTTTTCCGTCATTTTGATCGATGATTATGGTAATTGTGGTTTACCTCCTCGTAATGCTTTAATTTGGTGTAATGAAAGGAAGAAAATTCTTGTTTCTTTGCTATGACTGTGGATAATTCCTAGAATATTGTAAGGAATGTATGGTTTTGGATGTATCTTGCCAATGGATAATGGCGTTTGTAAAGGATTTTGCAATTATATTTCATTTATTTATGGAAAGTTTTCTATGTGCAATTTGATCTTTGTTGAATGAGTTTCAGGGCTGATGCGTACGACATGTTCTCCATCTAGCCTTACGACTTCCAGGAGTAAGTCGGAACCTAGGGGGGGAGAATGTAGTACCCCTACCGTAATCGATCTCTAACCTTGGTTTAATCTGGATTAGTTTATCGTAATATTATGATTAATGTCAGATGTTGATTTTATGCATAGCTATTGATGTGGTTCTCACACTAGTTGTATGCAGGTTATTCAGTGTACCTATTTTGTGATTTTAGTATCGGACTAACGCTTTCATTAGATGTTATAAATGTATGCATGTATGATCTTTTGTTGCAGGAGATTCCAGGTACGAAGTCGCATGAGTGCGAGGTTCGTCGTCACCTGGTTTTGCAGGTTTGAGTGTACCCTTGTTAATCCCTAGAGTCGGATTAGGTGGTCGTGAGACCCTAGTTGACCTTCGTCGTGCTCAAGTGAGCATCGTCAGTCGTCGTCGGTAATCCCTTCTTGTTTGGGTTTGCGAGTCGTCTGTTTGGTTGGCCTTTTCGATTTGCATGCCTGGTGTGTTTGGTTAATTGATGAATTAGTCCATAGCATTATTTTGAGTATTTATGCGTTTGTGCAGTGAAGATTAATGGATTAAATTGATTGAGAATTCGTTATGCGTTTTTTGTTGTTAATGAATTGCTCGTTTTAGATTGGAAGTAAATTTGAATTTAATGGCTGATTTCGATTATTAAATGCATTATTTATATATGCTGATGAAAAAGAAGGATTTGTATTTAATTGCAAGAGGTTTAATTGCTTTCTGTTGGATTCTGGTATTTGAAAGGTTAAATTGAATTGATTGTGAAAGAAATCGATTTTTAATTGATTAAGCAAGTTATTTTGTTGATAGTTAAAAAGAAATAAATTTTGAGGAATTAATTGTAAATAAAAGATTTTATCCCAAAAATAGAAAATTTTGGGTCAACTCTTCCATATAACCCAATTTGGGAAATTTGGAGAGGAGGGACATTTTTGGAAAGTTTTTGGATTGGAGATGGAAAATTGGAGGCTTTGGCAGCTAAGATTGGGATTCTTCAACCGATCTTGCCAGGATTGCGAGATCAGGTAGGATCCAACTCTTTTTTTTTAGTTTTTGGTTTAAAATGAAAATGAAGATTTTATCTTGGATTTAAATTTTCATTCGAATGCCATGTTTATGGATCGATTGGTAAATTACCAGCTTGGCTGGAAGTGATTTAGAGGTGCTGTTAACTCCTCTTGTTTTTGGGCGTTTTTGTTCTGAAAGCTCGAATTGTGTTTTAAAGGAAATGAAAACATTTATTCTAAATATCGAACTGTGTGTTAATTTTTTAAACATTATTTATTTTCCAAACCCGGCCTGTGCGTTTCGTTGAATTTAAACCTGTGAGTTTTGTTCGAATTGAAACCTGTGCGTATATGTGTTAACCTTCTGGGCGTTCGCGTTGTTTTATCGAACTGGGCTTTGTTTGGAACCCCCGGTCTGCACGTTGGTTTTATTGCTTTAACCGTGGGTTGGGGTTGAAGGCGGGGAGCGGAGCTCCCCCGCTCCTCCTCCCCCTTTCCCCCGCATGCTAACCTTATGCCTCCCCCGTTCCCCCTTCGCTGGCAGTGGTGACCAGGCCGCGGCACACTGCGGTGGCCGCAGGGCACCGCGGACCTGCGGGCACCGCAGGGTGCCGCCGCCTGGCCGTGTGGGCGGCGCCGAGCTAGGGTTAGGGCACGGCCCTTCCCAGCTCGCTCGCCACATGTTTTTTTTTTTTTTTTTAAAAAAAATGCATTTCTTGTAATAAAAGAACATAGATTCATTTAAAAGCGTTTTCTTGTTTTAACGCATTTTGTTTTAAACGGTGTTTAAATGCATTTTCAATGTAAATTTTTAGTATTAAAAAAAAAAGGGAAAAAAACATATGATATTAATATCATTTTTATGTAAGAGATTCTTAATGCTAAGTTTAAAAGTGCTCTTAATTAGGATTAAGAGGCAATATTTGGATCGATGTAAATTTGGATATTAAGTAATTCTATAATGAAAATTTATAAGTTAGTTATTATCCAAACTCATTTTGTGGCTTATGTATTTTGTGGTTAAGTTCTAAAATTGATAATTTCGTCATTGAATCTAATTGGCTATATTTTGGTCCAATCTTGGATTAATAAGGTTATACCATGTGCGTTTGGAAATGAGTATCTACAATTGAATTTTCCTTACGTTATATTTTCGTGATCTGTAATTATGCAAGTGGGATTGAAAGTATGGAATTGTAGAGGTCGATTTTAGACCGGTATGTTAATGTCATTTGTTGGAGATTAAATGTATCCTTGTTTAAATTGCTTAATGGTTGTCTGAATTTGATTAATATGAATTGGTTAAAACTCTTCATGGCTTAAATTGCCTGTTCGATGCTTGAACCTTAGGAGTTAGAAAACCAAGAACAAATTATTCCTTGATGAGGTAGATAACTGTAACCTGTTTTTAGATCTTGTAGGAAACTTGTTCGATTTTAAGGATTAAATCAATTTGAGAAAATATTGTCTTTTCTGATTACTTCATTGCGAGTTTAAATACTGTATTCGCCTTTA
Organism: Cryptomeria japonica; assembly: GCF_030272615.1. Lineage (NCBI taxonomy): Eukaryota > Viridiplantae > Streptophyta > Pinopsida > Cupressales > Cupressaceae > Cryptomeria > Cryptomeria japonica. Next base: position 522,211,111 of record NC_081414.1, on the reverse strand, counting down.
ATTATGAAATGGCATGTTTTGCTTGTTTAAAGGACCCTGTCGTAAGGATGATTTGGTGTTCCTGTTTTAGTCCTCGATTTCTGAGTTGACTGTTGTATTGTGATGTTGTCTTAGTTGGTTATATCCTCTTTGAGTGAGTTGAATAATGATTCGTGGTTAACCTTAGTTGTCAGGTCTCTAGTTAGAGTGTCGTCAGTAAGTGATTACCCTTGAGTCGTGTTTGACCTGATGTTTGTATCTTCTTGAACTCCGTTCGTCTTACCATGTGTATTCCGTGGTTTGAGTTCATCTGAGTTAGTCTAGTGTCGTATGGGAAAGTGGCTTTCGATTGGGGGCCGCGCCCAAAGTGGCTGCTGGGTAACCCGTCGAAAGTGAGTCTAATAAGTGATAACCTAAGTAGATTAGAAAATAATCTCTAAATAAGATAATGTGCCTCACACATGGGACGAATGCTATCATAGATTCGGCATGCTGTGAGAAGGCCTAAAATGGCAAACTACCTTCCTTGTCTTCACGAGAGGATGTGTGGGTCCACATGAGGTTTGGATGGGCCGGAAGTTCGGATTAGGTTGCCAGGGTTACCAGTGTATGGGTCGGGACCTATGAAGACTTGCCATGGTATCCATACCAGGTTGTGTGATGACACTTGTCCCTACGTCCGCTAGTGTGTTGTCGTCTTGTCCTGTTTTGAGTACCTTTGTGAGTCGTCCTTCGTCGTTGCCCTCGTGAGTGTCGGTTTCATGTTAGACCCTTGGGTGGTGATGGTTTAGTTTTATGGATGCTCTCATGGACTCTTATGATATTAGCTTGATTATGTTCAGCTGGATCCTGTTCCTTGTAAGGATCGTTTATGTATTTATTGACCGTTGTGGTCGTTGTATATTGCTTATGTATCGCCTTGATGGTTGGATTGTATAGTGTAACCTCTTGTACTCTTAACCTTATTATTTATCAGAAGGGGTCTTGCAGTTGCGCAGACCCGGAGATGTAGCCCTTTAGGGGTGAACTCCGAGATCATTATGGTGTTATGTGGTGTATTCTCTTATGGTTCCTTTTTTCAGCTTTATCATGCATGATTTGCTTATGTTAAAATGGTTAAGTGGATAATGGAATTAACTCTAAATGCTTATATTCAGTTCTATCTTGAATGCCATGTGGATCGAATGCATATTTGGTTGAGATGCGATTTATTGTAATGCATGTGTGAAATCGTCCTTTGAAATGCAATGAATTGGGTTATGGAATAATGTATCTCAGAGTAATGAATTATACTCAGTTGTTGTTAAGAAATTTAGATGTGCTTGGAAAGATCTCTTATGCCATGATGAAATCCTAGTGTATTAGAAAAGGTAGATGTATGGTTTGTAATTTTAAAATGAAAAGATTGAATGAAGTTTATGAATGGATCTTAAATGATGAATCTTGCTTATGATTTATATTTCCATCCTTTGAAAGAAATTATCCTGATTGTGAATTATCTCGTTATTAAGATATTCAGCTTTTGGATTAATTGTGTGTGTAAAGTGTATTGTGAAAATTTAAGTAATCTCGTTGGGAAACTCTTTAGGAGATTGTCGTTAATGTCTTCCCCTATGTTATCTGAATCTTTGGTATCTTGTTGCATCTTATGTGTTGTAACTTTAAAAAAAAAATTTGCACTCTATTCTTGTTATTTTAGCTTATCCCTTCGGGGTTTCCTGGCGGGGCATTACATGCTCCATTTACATTACTTGTGTTATGCCTTAAACTGTTGGCATATGTACAGAGTATGTTGAAATGATGATATTGTATGTTATCATTGATGTCAATATGATTAAGAGTGAACTAGTATATTGAAGTAAGCCCTCGCAAGAGAACCAGTATGATGTTGTGAATCGGTATATGTGAAAAAAAAGTGAAGCGGTATGTCTATCCAAGTGAACCGATATATGTAAAAAAGTGAAGTGGTATGTTTGTCCAAGTGAATCGGTATGTTGGAATGTGAACTAGTATATGGAGTGTCTTGTATCAAGGTTTCATATGGTATGACTACCAGTTGGTAGTCTCAACTTCAGGGTTTTCGGTTGATGTGTTCCAAGTCTGTGTGATTCAATTGATGACATCATGTGATGATTTAGCATTGTAATGGTGATCAAATCATGTTGCCATGTTAGCCTTGTGCGCGTGAAGGATCTTGCATGAAGGAGATTGATCCTATCTACCTCGGGAATGTGCAAAGTCTCTGCAAGTGGTGGAAAACGTGTGATGGGTTACCACCTCCAAGAAGCGGTGAAGAATGAATGATGGAGAACGTCTTGAGATCTGTTCAAGACCATTGTATTCAATGCAAAGTGTTCAATGGTCAGGATTGAACAGACTGAATTGCTCAACCTAAATGTTTAGGGTTTAGGGTTTATGCTACTGACCTATCTATTTCCTATAAGGTTGATGTTGTGTTTCATGTTGAAGTTGTTGGCAAATGTTGTGTGAGTATCCAAGTGTAGAGATATGCGATTCTTGCCAGACCAGATAAGAGAATAGATACCTATAGAGTGTAATTGCAGAAGGAATGAACTAAAGCGGATCTGCATTGGCATTGAGTGTTGTTACCAGATCATTGTAATACCTGTTGACCTCTAACCACTTCAATAGTTGGAAAATCCCTTAATAGGGTAGATTTAACCGGCTTGTTGTAAATCCTTTAACAAGGTGACTCAAAATCATTGAGTTCTTAAAATCCTTTAACAAGGTAACCTTTAACAGGTTTTAACCCTTAACCGGGTATTTTAGCCATCCCTTAACCAGGTGATCCCTAGCAGGATCGGTTCCTAACAAAACCTATTGTAAAGTCTTTAACCGGTCTAGGCTCCTAACAAAGCGGACTTCAAAAGGGTTCAAAGAACAGCTTGTGGGTATTCATCCCCACCGTGGTTTTTCCCAGTTGGGTTTCCACTTGAAAAATATGTGTTATTTGTGATGTTTTTCATGTGATGCTTTGTTATTCTCTGTTAAGTGGTAAAGCATGTTGAACAAGTAAGTATTTACATGTCTGTTGAAGTATTACTAGTGTATGCATATGAGTGAAGTGGAAATAAGATGTTAGATTGTGTGGAAAGCTAAGTTACCAGTTTATGTCTTTCACTGTGGTTAACCGATAGTAGTCTCGTTTAGACCAGTGTTATTTCTTGACAGTCAAGTGCAGTGTTCTCTGTCAAACCAGTTCAAGGAAAAGTGTTTTTCTCAGTATGAATTCACCCCCCCCTCTCAGTACTGGTTTGGTACTAACTGTTCATCAATAATTCATCATAAACAATGGAACAAACTAGTATGTGGCAATAATGAAATCTCTTAAGTATAATGATGCTAAAATAATGAGATGATTGTATTTTGTATATATAATACTTTCTCTAAGTAAGGACATTTAAACAAAAGATCTTTCAAGATATCTATATGAAAATAAGAACACCTATGATTCATTGGAGATTTCAGCTAGCATTATAATATCTAAAATTGTCGTAAGGTTGGAAACTACATTTAAACATAGAGGATTTACACATTATGGCACACTTAATAATATTTGTGTATTCATTAATAATATTTGTGTATTCATTGAATCGGTTGTGAATAAGTAACTAATGGGTGAACATAGCTTATATACATATAGAAATATAGATAGGTACGTGAGTATGCATGCCATGGTAGAGTTAGATGGTATGGTTCACTTGAATGCATTTTGTGTATGGGAAACAAGGTAAGCTTTGTCCTTGTGGTAGGAGTAGACCCTACTTGTCATTTAGGGGTTTATGCATGGTAGTTATGGGATAAACATTGATTAGATGCATTATACTCATAGGTTTTGCATATTATAGCAGCCTATATGTATGTCATGTTAGAAGGTTGTAGAGTTAGAAGTATCTATGCATGAGTTAGTCATAGCATGTTGCCTTTGTTAGGACCCAGAAGGCAACTGAGAGGGGGGGGTGAATCAGTTGTCTATGAATTTTAACCCAAATACAACTTAATCAAACTTGATACTTAACACTGGTAAACCAAACTTAATGTCAGTTAATAGATTAACAATTAATATCAATACCGATAAAACTTAATGCATGAAACAGAAAGAGAAACAACATCCACAACACATAGCATAGAGATGTTAATGTGGAAACCCTATAAGGGGAAAAACCACGGTGGAAAACCTTACCCACAATTAGATGATACTAATGCAGATAGTATATGTATACAAATGGGGTCTGCACATGCAGAAAGGCCAACTTCCTAAAGCACACTGCTCAAATTGGAGTCGCAATGACTATAGTAGGATGGTTAAATCATAGAATAATGTATTGCTCGAAATAGCATCTCCAATGCTGGATTCAGTATTGGTTAAGCTTTGATAATCACCTTCAAACCTTCCTTGAACCTTCTCTATGGTCTGCTCATATGATCTTCAATATTCACACATACCATATTACAATACCATAACCTTACATACCATATCCTAGATCCTATATCTCATCAATTGAGATCTTACATATATACAAAACCTAAGACCAAATGTGTAGGTCGACTCACTAAGAATATTACAATAAAATCAATTACAAACAAGTTAAGATGTGATGCATCATGTCGGCTTAATACATTTACAACAATATCCAATCAATAAATCATCTAGATAATATTTCGTGCTGATCTAGAATAGATAATGCATATCACTCCATAGCCTAGACCAATTTTCCAGTAATAGCAAATATGTCAACCCGTTTAGACCATTAACCAGAATTCCAAAACCAAGTGATCTCCAAATGATAACAAGTCATCCTTAGTGCCGGTGAACAATATACCAGTGACTGTGCATAAGTCACTGAACATGTCGGTGAACACAATGTGTTGGTTCAATATAACTAAAGATCTCCAGAAGGATAAGTGTTGACATCAATGAAAAACTAATGCAACACATCCATAATACCAACAATCTCCCCCTTTGGCATTGATGGCAACACAAGATGGAAAAACATCTAAGTGCCAAAATAGAATGCCAAAAACTAAAAACCAACAATCTCCAAAATAGATCAATACCAAAAATCAAAATCAAAATGCAGAGAGTATATATCTCTCTCTCAATGAGTAATCTCTCCCCTTAAGATAATGTTTCCTAAATACAATTTTTTTCCATAGATATCTCTGCCCCTTTGAAATCAAATGCCAAAGCAATACAAATATCAGAACACACAACCAACTAATATGACCAATTAATATAACCAACTACTCCTCCTGAGAAGTAGCTCTCCTCCATCAAAGCCAAAAAAAGGTTTATCTATTATTTTCTGTCAGTTTGATGCCAGTCTTCAACTGTCTAAGTTTCTACCGGTGGGGGTATTACCCCAAGCTTCTCTCTGAGATATTCAAAAGTTTCCTTAGGAAAATGCTTAGTAAAGATATCTACAATTTGCTCTTTATTATTGACATAAACCAATCTTACTTCTTTTGCTTCAACATTCTCTTTCAGAAAATTATATCTGATAGAAACATGTTTAGTCTTAGAGTGAAATACCAGATTCTTTGATATATCAATTGTTGTTGAATTATCACAATAAATGATTACAAACAAGTTAAGATGTTATGCATCATGCCAGCTTAATACATTTACAACAATATCCAATCAATAATTCATCTCCATAACGTGTCGTGCTGATCTCGAATAGATAATGCATACTGGTCCATAACCTAGACCAATTTGCTGGTAACAACAAATATGTCAACCCGATTAGACTATTAACCATAATTCCAAAACCAAGTATCCAAACCATGTCTTTGACATAGCCAAGTGATCTCAAGATGATAACAAGTCATCATTAATGCCGGTGAACAATATAACTTGTTGGTGAACAATATATCGGTGATTGTGCATAAGTCACTGAACATGTCGGTGAACACAATGTGTTGGTTCAATATAACTAAAGATCTCCAGAAGGATAAGTGTTGACATCACTAACAAAACTAATGAAACACATCCATAATACCAACAGCCTTTGTTGTGCATATGTGTACATACGCATGTAGGAATACATGGTGTTGGTTCCTAGCTAGTGCTAGTGTGAGATTAGAAGGCGGAATATATATCCTATCCTTGTGTGAGGATGTCATGTTAGAGAATATGTGTATGTGCATCTGTAGAGGTGTTTAATGGTAAGTTAGATCATTAGGTGCATAGACGTGCACTTGCAAGGTGGTAGTGAATCTAATGCACTGGTTAAGAATCCTAAGGCTGAAGTTGATTGAGTAGTGACATCAATTTTCCCTAGGGTGTTATGTGATTACGTAACTTGTTTTTTCTTACTTCATGAACATAGTTAGACAACAACATTAATATGCTACATTAAATGAAGACTATGTAAACTCATTGTAGAACACACTGCATAGTATATTAAATGGAACCTTAATTAGTAAACAAAAAAAAATATTCCACTCTCTTAAGGTAGTTGTTGTAAGTTTCCCTGGGGTTATTGGTGGTTTCTATAGTCAAACTATCCTTGAAGGTTGGACCGGTCACTATTCCAACCCTTGTGCATGTTATGTCAGGCCCTTTATCATACAATATTCTTTTAGATAGACCATGGCTACATGCTTTGGGAGTTGTTTCATCTACACTTTATGGATCTATGAATTTCATGGCTAATAATCAGGTTGCCATAGTTAAGTTTGATCCTAATGCTATGCAATTATGTCAAATAGCTATGATCAATCAGGCTTCTGGCACACCTTCCTTTCAAAACTATGTACCCACTTTGTCTTCTTCAATTGCAATATTTGCTCCTATCTCATCCTATAAAAAGGAAGAGCATGAGAAGGAAGAAGTCACTAAGGAAGTCATTAAAAGGAGAGATCACCTAAGAAGAAGGATTCTTCAAAATAAAAATCCCCAAAGGTAGATACTCCTAAGATGAAAATGTTAGAGTCTACACCTGTAAAACTTTCCCCGGCTAAATCACCTTCAAAAATAAATGCATGCTTGGGTGACCATTGGGGTTCTTTGGACTTCACCAACTCTCATGTTGGTGACTATAAAGTAGATCCCATCCACTTGAGCTTTCCTAAGATTGCATTCACCTCAACTATGAAAGATGATTATGCGTCTATAAAGTCAGGTGGTGCTTATCATGTCGATCATCTTTTCTATACGAAACCACCATAATTCAAACAATTGCAAAACATCTATGCTCCTAGATACAAGTTGGTGTCTCAACTTGGGTAAGATGGGAAGGGTTGTGGACCTAATGAGAAAGGTATTCGGATTCCTCTGGAGCTTGAACCTCATCACCACAACACTAGACTAGGATACCATCACACAAGCTGAAAGGAGAAACCATGGTTAATTGTTAACATGATTTCAGCTTATCCCCTTTCTTTAAAGCTTGTTCATCTGGAACTCATTGATGATGGTGTATCATATAATTAAATTCCCTTGGATCTTTTCCCTTTGGAAGAATCCTTGAAGGAATTTCTGGGTGCATATGATGGGCTACCCCTTTGTCATCATAAATGTTGATTTCCATACTACTTGAATGCTCAGGCATATTTTGGAGAATCCATTCTATGGGGGGCGTCTCTATCTCACAATGGAGAACAAATGTCTATCCCTCATTCAAAAGACCATAGTGCGCTCCTTAGTGGAGAAACTACTAATATCATCATGAGTGATAAAGCTCCCAACAAGGTCATAAAGGTGGAAAAATGCTTATCTTCCAAAGAATTCAAAGAATATTCCAATTCGCTATGTCAATTCCCTGACATCTTTGCTTGGTCTTACAAGGAGATGCCTAGAATCAATGAGTCCATTGTGGTACACAACATTGTGCTTAGTCTTGATGCTAAGTCGGTGAATCAAAAGATTAGAAAGATGAATCCTAAGGTGGCTTTATTAGTCAAGGTTGAGATAGAGAAGCTCCAAAAAGATGTCTTTATCTACCCCATCAACTATTCACCCTGGATCTCGGACATTGTCTTGGTAAGAAAACTTGATGGTCATATCTGTATTTGTATTGATTTTTGGAATGTGAGAAAAGCCTCACTCAAGGATAACTTTCCTCTCCCAAATATTGATATCATTGTGGATTCAACCGGCGAGGTATGCTTTGCGCAGGTGTGGTTTTTATCTCACCCGAAGCAAAGCTAGTTCCTCTTTCTTTTCATTTAGAATTTCATTGTACCAATAACATCATCGAGTACAAGTCCCTAATTGTGGGACTTCATTTCACGATTTCCATGGGAGTAAATAACATCCACATCCATGGAGATTTTGAACTTATTGTAAACCAAGTGACAGGTGCCTATCATGTTAAGTAGTTGAAGTTGTCTCAGTATAATGATTTAGTATTGACCATACTGAAGCAATTTGCCACTTACATGATTGATAGCATCTCAGGGAGGGAAAATCATCATGCAGATATAATAGAAAGCATTGCTTCCCTTGTAGGCCCCGATTTTGGTCAAGACGAATACCGCTTTATGGTACAAGTCCTATGTTCTCTAGTCCTGATCAAACTCAATTTGATAACCTCATGTGTGCCCATGTTGACTCAGGAGAATGGTTCACACACATTTTTAATTATTTAAAAAACATAGTGTTTTCTAATGATGCCACTAAAATTTCATGTCTGTGGATTCTAAAGTTGGCCAACCGTTATATTTTCTTATCTAATGTACCTTATAGGAGATCATACAACAGTATTATTTTGCAATGTCTAACAAAATCTGAGATCCCCCTTGCCCTTTGAGAAGCCCATTCAAGCTGTGGAGGTGGGCATTTTGGAGGAAAGTATTTGGTACACATTTTGATCCACATGGGGTACTATTAGAAAATGATGGAACAAGATTATTTTTCTTTTGTCAAAAAGTGTCCTCAATGTCAACAACATAGCAACTTGATTCGAGCCCTTGCGTAGGAGCTCTGCAGTTAGGTTTCTCCATGGCCTTTCTAGACTTGGGGATTGGACACCATCGTTAATATATCTCCTCTTTCATCTAAAGGTCATATCTTTATTATCATTGCTACAAATTACTTCATGAAGTGGGTTGAGGAAGTCCCGTTAAGATTGACCACTGCTGATGTGATTTGTGGCTTCATCATGGATAACATCATTTCTCGATTTGGCTTGCCTACTACCCTTTTTTTCTAAAAATGGTATGCCTTTTAAGAACAAGAAGGTTAAGCAGTTACTTGAAAAAATTCACATTCAACACCATTTTACTAAACCTTACTACCCGCAATCTAACGGTCAAGTGCAAGCATCTAACAAAATCATTGAACAAATCTTATGCAAGATCGTCACTAAACATGGTAAATATTAGCATTTTCAGTTAATTTATGCATTATGGGCCTATCGTACAAGTGTTTGTACGGCTACCAAAATGATGCCCTATAACCTCATGTTTGGTGTTGATGCTATGATACCTCTTGAATTGGAGATTCCCTCTTTGTGGGTCTCTTTAAAGGGGGTTATCGATGATGATTCCTATCGCACTGTTTGTCTAAATCAACTTGAATTGTTGGATGAGCGCCACTTAATGACCCTTTAACATCTTCAATCTTATCAAAAGTCTCTATCCAAATAATCTAACCAAAGTGTGTTGCCTCAGACCTTTAAGAAAGGTGACCTAGTTCTTTATGAGAACCAAAGAAATGTTAATGTGTCACCCGACCAAAAAGGTAAATTTAGCTCGAATTGGTTAGGTCCATACATCATCACTTCTGTTTATGGTTCTGGTGCCTATGATCTATCCTCCATGGATGGTACTCCTCTTAAAGAGCCATTCAATGTTGCACACCTACGTAGATACTATGCTTAGAAGATGCATAGTATCTATCTCATGCCTAATGCCTTGATGCCTATGGGGTGAGGGACTACGTCCTAACACATATCCTTCATCAACATGACATCCCTTTTTTGTGTTATGAAGTGACTATGCATTGTTATATCCACGTCTGTATGTGTGTGCATGTACGTGTGTCATATATATATATATCATCATAAGATTTAATCATGCATATAAACATATGTAAATTAAATCATGATAAGCATCTAAATCTACATCATCCATCACATAAGCATGTAACATAACAATGTCATCCATCAATGAAAACACAATATAGAATCACAATTTCTAATCTCATATATGTGTGTGTGTGTGTATCAATGTATCATATCAGTGTACAAGTATCGCATCACTACAAAAACACATGATGTTGTCATATGTGTCTCTGATATACATGAATACATCTATGTATATGTTTCCAAAAATTCTCTACATGAACTACATCAAAAATATGTCATGACCGATCTTGTGGTCATGTCCTCGAGGTCGCTGGCGCCTGAGGATCCTAATCATGACGTGGAGGTTGTCTAACTAAAGTCAGTTGTAATCTTGTGGTAGTAGTACTCCATAGTCTCAAGCCCCTCAGCTCTCCTTGTAGCTCAACCACAGTCTCTTGATGTGTCATCAGCTCTTCCCAAGTCTCCATCTCTCGTAAGCATGATGCCTCGAGGTCTGCCATCAGCTGACGCTCTTGAGGGTGGTCTAAGTGACCTATGGTGCCCTGTTGTGTAGCATCCGCCTATTCTTAGAGGTCATAAACTTGGCTCTATAGAGCATCATGTTCCCTCTTGGCACTCTCAGCTCACATCCTCACCTGGTCTCTCTCTTCGAGTACAATGTGGACCTCTTACAAGGCCTAATCTGGTTTCCCCATCATAGTGGCTAGATTCATTATATCCTGCACTAGCTCCACTCAACCCTCCTCATACATTGTCTATAGTCATGCTACAAACTCAAACACCTGCATGTGTCTCCCTAATACTTGGAGGGGTTGGTAAGTGTCTAGCACAGGACCCCAGATCTGCACATCAGAGATGATCTCTGTAAGCACCTAGTGGATAAATCTCAACCACTCTGCTATGCCCTCTGCAAGCACAAAATATTTCACATCAATATCCATCATATCTAAAAATATCTACATCTATACATATGTAAAGAAAATACTAAAATGTATCAACTAAAATCACAAGTGCATACCAGGATCGCTCTACCAGTCTAGATCCTGTGGAGGCACCCTGCTAGAGGATCCCTCTGTAGTCATTGTTGCTACTACTGGTCATGCCTATGGGCCAATTGGTGGTGCATATGGTGATCATGGAAGAGCCCTTGCAACCGGTGTAGCTTGATCTAGGCTCAGGCTCATTGCTCGTTGTCTCTATTGTGGCCTCTCGTCCTCATCGCTCAAGGAGGACTAGTCATTGTCTCCCCCTAGAGCTTTGGCATCTCCTCCCTGTGCATCTAGTGGGAAGGTCAGTGTCAAACCTACTCTACCATACCAACTTGTGAACCTTGGTGTGACTCTAACATCACATATATCTAGTTGTGGTGCAATGTCATCATTGTCACTGCCCTATGGACTATCCTGTACATCTCCAAGGGTGGGGCGAGGCAAGTCCTGTGGTCACAATTCACTCCTAGCTGATCATGCATACGTAAGAGCCACAGGTGGAATAATCTATACCTACCCAAACTACCATATGCATCACCTCTAGTAGTATGGCATCATAATATGGTCTTGGCAGTCGAGTAGAAAGTAGTCTCTCTGCATCTGGGGTAGCTGCATGCGGTTTGTGGTCTGGACCCCCATGTTCTGATAGGGCTTCTAGATCACATCATCGATCCCTAGGTGGTCTAATGTGACCTTCCAGTACATAAGGTCTCTCATCCACCATCCTTTACATTGTAGTGGATATGCATGTGCCTACGGCATGTCCAAGGGCATTAGTACTGGAAATCCTATTGGTCACGTGCAAATGACGTGCCCGAAGTCCCAAACCTGTAGGAGTGTGCATATTGTGAGGCTATGGTACTCATGATGAACGTATTGGGATAGCTCGTAATATAAATGGGCTAGCATGTTGTGACCCCATGCATAAACCATCTATCTCTCCTCCATCTCTCGGATCAACGACACAAAAACTATTGTCAGCTCTGAGCCAAGGTCATTTGTCAACACGCATCATCCAATGGTCCTGATCATGATGCACCATACTAGGGGAATCAGTACTCATCCCTGGCCCAATGTTTCAAGGTACACATGTCATGTGGCATCTATTATCTGCCCTAGGGCCCACTCCTATTGTCTGCCTAGCTTCACAGCAGAAAGAATCGCTATTGACACTTGTTCCCCCCAAATAGGAATCCCTAGGATGCAGTGGGCATCGATCAATGTCACTATCATCTCCCTTGTGGGTAACTGAAAGGACACCATGTCTGCATCCCACCTCTCCATCAATGCTCGTAGCATGGGGGCATGGAACTGGAACTCCAACAATATATAATTCAACCATAATCTGACCCTGCGAAAGAGTAATCTATCAGAAGTTGATAGCTCATCTTCCTGACCATGTAGTGTCCATAATAGATGCCCTGACGTGTGCTCCCGCATCTTGGGCAATTTCTACACGTACAGAATTTTTCATTAGTTATGATTCCACTTTTCAAAGAGACGACTGTGTGCCCAGAAGAAGGAATTGCATCTTCTAGACACCAGTGCCTTTTTGGGATGTTAGTGCATCACCCAGACTAGCACACTCGTATAAGATGTAGGTGTGCATACTAGACAACAATCCATCACTAGGATTCTTACGCAGTCATCTGACTAAAATGCTCTAAAAAAGTGCAAAAGTTACAAAGCAAGGGATGTTTTGAATCGTACCTGGTCGGGCTCGCCACCCTGCTCAACTACAGTCTGCAACTCCTCGATCTTGCTAGCCCTAAGCTCTCATTTGTGTGGAATTTTTTCTTAGACTCTATGCAAATATCAGCTCAAATGCTCGCAGTTAATAGTAACAATGACCCTTCTTGGGACCCACTTTCGAGTATATAGCCTAATTTTTACCCAACATGGCTTTTCCTTATTTTTGGACAATTTTGGCATGTTCTCCTTCCTATTTTTCCCCATCTCACTGGGGTCAAAAAATGAGGGGGCATATACTTTCCTTAATCTAATTTTTTTCTTCTATCTATACTAATTCTCCTTAAGCATTCGCTGAAATAGCTTCCTTCATTTTCTATGCTAACAACTTTTCTAATCTTGCAGTACAAAATTTGTCATACCAAACTGGATTTCCTCGTTGATACTTGGGGGCATTTCTCTTGATCACTGACTCAAACTTTGTGGCTTCTATAGTATCCTTTTTGGCTAAGTATTTATTTCATCTATTGCACTTATTGCACTGCATGAGTCTAATGAACATATCTTTCTAGACTACTTTAGTGCGACTGATCCCTACAGCCAATCAATCCACTAAAGTGGGGTGAAAATGCAGTGTCCTAAATTGTGCCCAATGCATTTATGACACTTACACATAATGCCTAGTGCATTTATGACAAATCCATGATTAAAAGTATGTTATTTTAGCATCATGGGCTTGAAGGACTATGTGCCTCGAAATCCCCTTTCAGCCTACTTTGTGATGGACGAAAGCGCGATGCAGGAACATCTATGCATCACGCTAACATCCCAGAAAGTTGGCCAAATATCAAATCTGGTAGAGAGTTAGATGCTAGCCAACGCATGTTCTTTGGCTCACGTTTCGTCGTAATGGCTATCCACCCCCGTTTTGGGTTTAAGAACCCTTCCTTGCTCACTTGGAAGGGTTCTCAACTTAGGTTCTTGGCTCTTGGATTTCATTGTGCTCTCAATATTTTTCTTCTCTCTCTTTATGCTATTGGACATACATTCTACCAATATCAAGTTGCAGTCATCTTGTGGTGGCTTCTTACCAACAAAGCGATCAAGTGGGCTTCATCACGCTCATGATTCCAAATATGAGGGCTCTGGCTCCATGCTCATTCTCTCTCTATTTTACCAATTTCTTTTACATGAAATAATTCCTTTGCATTGTTAAATATTTGTTTCCAACATTCCAATATTCCACTATTTTCCAATATTTATTGCATGCAATAGGAGTTAGCTTCTTTTAAACAAAGTTTAGTTTCCATTTGCATTTACTTTCCAATTTATAACCCAAGTTCCAATTTATTTTTCCAATCTATCTATCTGGTTGTCTATGATAGTGCAAACACCTAAATAGGGGTCTGACTGAGGCAGGCCCCTATACAGCCCCAACAATTTCCCTTGTCTCAGTGTGTGCAGGTGACAAATAGGTTCTGTGCATAGGAGACCATTTATAGGTTATTTTCTAGACTTTTCCCTTTCTATGGGTCGTACTGACTAGAGTGTGTCATGCTGGTGTTCATGCCCCATGCTGTCATCTAGAACCTAAGAGTTCCCCAGTTGGCAGGTATAATCTTCTTTTAGCATTGCACTATCCTGTAAATTCAGTTTTGAATATTCATTGTTCCTACACTGTACTTCTATTATTTATCTCTTGTGTAGTGTAGTGTAGTTAGTTTAGTTGTTTGTTATCTCCTGGCTCATCTTAGCACCTATTCGAAGAGGTAGTGGCAAATAGATTTTCCTTCTAAGATTTATCATCTTGGAGGGGGAAAATATCCTACTCTACAGGTACATATGTCATTGGTTTTATTGTTTTGAAATGAGCCATTGCTAGACATTGGTAGATTATTTTGAGCATACTTGGAAAACAAACCTTGGAAAGCCTCTATCAAAAGGTTTACTCTTTTGAGGAGCATATGAATATTTTGGAGGCTTTGACATGGTTGGGTTTTAATTTTGGATTTGGTTTTGGTTTGAAGTTTCGTTGAATGGATTTAGTTTTGGTTTTTGATTTTGTTTTGCTTTGGACTTTGGTTAGATGGATTTTGACATAGGATTTGGTTGAATGTGTTTTGATTTGTGATTTGGTTGAATTAGTTTAACATGTTTGCGTCAAACATGTGAGGTGGATTGTTGGTTGAAGGGATTTGTGAATTCAAATTTTTGGGGTGATGTGGAGGTTTTGGCTCTACTAATTTGAATTTTTATCATTTGTTGTTTCAAGGTCTCTATTTCTTGGGCCATTGTTTATATGGGCTACGGTGAAGCAGGAATGGAAGTGATAAATTCTTCACATTCCCTATTAAATGGATAATTCCATTCCATGATGCTTTTTTGTATATTTTGGACTAAGATCAAGGATGTTTAGGACAAAGATGATGATACTTTGGATGTGACCTAGATAGTCATCTTTGACTAATTGTTTTCTGTGTTTAGGGATTTTATGTTTTTTTTATTTTTTTGGTTTTGATGTTTTAAGGAGATTCTTGGAAATGACCCTATGATAATGCAAATTATTCACGCTATTTTTTGGGGATTTGAAATTTTTTGGGATGATAATGCAACTAAGATGATTAAACCATATGTTTTTGAGACTTTGAGACTCTAAGATTAAATAATGCAGCTAAGGATGACAAATGCAATCCTATGTTTTTGTGATTTTTGAAAATGATTGAAATCAAAATTTACAAGGGAAAAGCCAAAGTGACCAAAAGATAACCTAGACCTCATAAGGATGAATATGATGGATTAAATTGATGAAGTTTCACCTTTCACTAGACTATTGAGCTATAGGTTCAACTTGTTGATGTAATTGATAAAGGAAAGACACTAAAGTCAAGATGCTCTAGAAATCGCTAAATATTTGACTCAAGACTTGTTTTCCTATGTTTCTTAAATCATTTTGAATCCATGGATGCAAAGCTAAAATGCAAATATTATGATGAGAGACTAAAAATTAAGGTCCAAGTTTAACCTATGAATTGCAAGATAAATGAAACCTAGGGTATGATAAATAATAACCTAAACTAAGGATGATGATCAATATTATATATTGAAAGTTGATCTAAATGTACTTTAAGGCTAAAGACTTGATGATGGATTTTTTACTAAGACCAACTCTAACCTAAGATGCCAGATCCAAGCCTATGAATGCCAGCATGGTTTTCAAACAATTGTAGTGGTCTCAAAAATTTGATAGTTTAGTTTGTTGATCGTATTGGTTTTGACTTAGAATCCTAATTTTTCTAGTTAGATGTATATGATTTAGCCACAAATGCATTACAAGATCTAACAATTGTGAGACAAATGTGGGTTGACTACATGATTGATTCGATCAAATGAAATATTTTTTTTCCAATGTTTTGTTGTAGTTTTGATGAAAATTTGATGTCAAAATAGTCGGAAAACACATTGACCAATAGGTTGTTGACTTGAACTATAAACTCTTAGATTTAGAGTTTCACATCAAGGGCCTAAATTAACCCAAAGATTGGACTAACTCTCTAGTATAAACACATCAATTTTATAGACAGACATAAAAAAGCAATTGTATTACTCCAGGCTATAAAGGATACTACTTGATAGAGCTCCTAGTTTAACAAAATACCTATCCATGGCATACAAATAGAGGTCCAATTGAATAGTCCCAGTAGAATACAAACATTTATGCACCTTTCCTCTTATCCCAAAGATTTGAAGACCTTATGAATCAAGGAATTCATTTTTTACTATGGGAGGTAAATGAGGAGTATCTATGGGGTACAATCCACACTCCCTAAACTATCAAGCATAGGATTGGCCTCTGAATCAAAAAGGTTATTAGTAAGGGCTCCAAGACCACCAATCCCTAAGACAAGATCCATTGACACCTATTTTGATATTTTTACCATCAAAAGTAGGTTCCCACTCACATGTGCTCTGCATCACAAGTAAACACATAGGAAAAGACCAATAGGGCTTCAACGCCTTGACCTACAACTTTATCTAAATTATTTATATATCCCACTAGAGTTGTGTGCTTCCAATAAAACCCTAAGGTGTTGAATTCCACATGTAGGACTTAGAAAACAGTGAAAAATAAGCATCATTATCCATTTCTCATGCACCCAAGGTCGATGAAAGTGAGGGGAGAGGATACATGCATAATAGTTCAGTTCCATCCATATAGAAGTGCAAGCACAAGGCACATAGACAATTGTTCATTCCATTGTGAAAAAACAATTTTTATCTACTCTAGAAAAGCACAAACACTCTAATTCAAGTTGTGAACTTTTCCCTTTTTTCACAAGGTGTGTAACAATTATAGATTTACTTGAAAAAGAGCAAATTGTTTTATCTCGAAATTTGACCATTTGATCAATTAATAAATTTTGTAATTGATTGTTTTCCCATTTAACTAATTATATTTGAGATTGAACCCTTTAATTGTCAATTTAATCTAGATTTGTGAAATTGATTGATTTAACCACCTAATTAATTTAGATTATGCATTTCATCAATTTAACCACCTAATTAATCTAGATTGTGCATTTAATCAATTTATACAACTAATTAATCTAGATTGTAAAATTTGTCAAATTAAAATCCTACTTAGGCTAGGCTTTGAAATTTGTTGAATTAAAACCCCTAATTAGGCTAGATTGTAAAATTGATTTATTAAACCCCTAATTAAGCTAGATTGTAAAATTGATCCATTAAACCCTTAATTAGATGGTAAAATTGATTCAAATGCTTGATTCCTTTCCATTTAACTAGCTAAATGTGAGACTCGTTGATTTTTTATTTTTGTTGTATGATTAAAAATTAAATCGATTAACCACTTAATTAACCAAATGTGTAATTAACCAATTTTTCATTCGCATTATATGATCAAATTTAAAACCCACTTAATTTATCATATATCCAACAATTGCATTAAATATCAAATAAATAGTCAATTACATTGCAAAATTCAACAATTACATCGTCAAGATCATGTCACATCAAAAACTCACCAAAAATTGTCATATTAAAAAATGCCTTCACATTGAGTTCACCAAAAAATGTTGTAGGTAAATTTGAAAAGAATTGTTAGGCGACCATAAATAACCTAAATAATCAATGAAATATGAATTAACAATGCATTCAAATGGAAATCAAAATGATTATACCTAGATCAAATCCATGACCTCCATTATTCTTCTTAATCTTCTTGTATGATGGCTCTCAAAACTTATGTGTGCACAAAGAAAAGTTGAAAGTGTGATGTGATTACAATGAGAAGATATCAAAGGCGTGGTCGTTGAAAATGGGGATTTTATTTGCATTTTATAGAGATTTAGATTTTGATTTCGAGAAATGAATGGATACGATTGATTGAGAGGATTAGTTAAGTGGAGAGAAAATGAGTTAATTGAAAGTAAATAAAGAAACTATTTATTTTCATCAAAAGTTACCTTTTGAAACTGGAAGAATGAAATAGTCATGAGTGGAAAAGAAAATAGAAAATGGAAGAGTTAAGTGAGAGGGAAATTAGCAAGTGGAAGAGATAAGTGGGAATGGTAATTGAAAAGAAGAAGAGATCATTGGAAATGGAAAGTGGAAAGTGGAAGAAATAAGTCGAAGGAGATGGAAGAGTTAAAGAGAGATACTAGAAAATGGAAGACTTAAGTGGGGTCTTAAATAAATAAATAAAATTTATTTATTTCACTCACACATTAGATATAATTAATTACATATAAATTTAATTAATTATGAGGGATTTAATAATTGAAGACAAATTAAATAATTAAAGAATTGTTTAATTTGAGAGGAAAGATTAATTAAGGGATTAAATAATTAAACAATTATTTAATCGAAGAAGAATAGTTAGGATTAGATGATTAAGATCGAGACCAATTGATTAGAAAGAGATGATGAAGAAAATTAATTAAAAATATGAAGATTATTTAATCAATGATTTAGAAGAACAATAATTAAATAATTAATAATTGTTTAATTATAAGTTAGAAGAAGAATATTAGTACTAATTAAATAATAAAATTATTTAATCAATTTAGATGAAAAGTTAGTGAAAAGTGTCATCAAAGACCTAGGACAATTTTTAGTGTCTACACAAATCATGTTAGATATTTTTTATGTTGTGAGGTGTGTCTAGTATCTTTGTTGAATAATGATTTCCCATGGTTGTACCTAGTATCATTGTACCTAGTATCATGAATTGTTGCATCCATTTTTATCTCATGACTATTTTATATTTTTGTTATGTTGAGTACATAGGAATTAGGTATAGTGTAAATAAGGAATTATCTCACAATGCTTTCCCAAGTTTAAAGGAGCCTGTACAGATATATTCAAATAAAAGTCTAAACAATTTAAACCATAACGTGAATGGGGATCAATGATATATGCCCATAAGTAAGATTAACTACACCATGACTCAAATGTCTTATGAAAAGTATGGACTAAGTTGCAAAGAACCTATCATAACTCATTGAGATCAATAATTATCACCAAGTAAGCCTATCATATATAGGAATAATACTCAACATTTCATATGGAAAACATGCTTTGGTAATGATGCTCCTTGGTATGCATCTAAGATAATCTTCCTATATTTCATTATAATAATATCTAACATGTGTGAAGGCACTTTATATGTGCTTTTATGGTATTATTGGACCATCATACTACATATGTTAAATTAGTATCCATATATATGTTGTTTGGAATGTATTGATGGCATTAAGAACCCTCATGCATGTATGTTGTTTGATGTTCCTTATGTGTTGATCGGCATACATGTGGTTTCATACTCCTTTTATTTTAGTTTTATTGTACTTGGTTGATCATCTCCTAGTAAAATGGAGAAAGCCTAAGGGTTTTAAATGGTTGGGTAGTGTTGAACCATGGATCTTATGGAGAATCCATGAATAAATTCAAAATAAATTTTATCTTTGAATGTTATAAATTTTCACTTTTGAGTTCTTTAAAAAAATGTATAATTTTAGCATGTGGGTCCTCATTGTAAATTTATAGTTCTGATTATATTTGAACTTACATTAATAAGAATGTAATATACCCACATACATGGTGATATCTCTATCCTCTTTGTCAATACGTCTTGACATTGAGGTCAAATACACATTATAGTTGTATCATTTTTTCTCAAGTTTACTAATATGATATAGATCATAATTATAAATTAAAATTTATATGTGTTCTAAAGATAATTTGGTAAAATATAGCATACTTGTGGTTCCTTTTCTTACATAGACATGTATGTTTTCATTGTAAGCTGAAATATTAAACTTTCCCAAGTGGTTGTTTCCCTTTAATTCTTTGTGTTGAACACATCGAATGCTAAGAGGGGGGGTGAATCAATATAAACTAAAGTCTGGAACTCAATAACAAATTTAACAACTTAAATCCATTAGACCATATTATGAAGATTTAAACACTAGCAGCATAATCACTCACATAGGAACACCAATATTTTACACGTGAAAAACCCAAAGTAGGAAAAACCATAGTGGGAGTTAACCCACAAGATAATAGATTATATATGAAATGATTACAGAAGGTGGAGCTAACTGCTTTAAACTTTCTATCCAAGGCTAACTACTCATGAAACAAGATACAAAAAGGGACCTGCAGACCTGAAGCTAACTACACTCAAGACAAGATACGGAATTACAATATCAAAAAAAGAAACTGTATAAATAGAAGCATCTCACAATGTTGATTACAGTCATAGTTAAAGCACAAAACTCTGCTCTTACTTAAATATTTGATGATCAAGTGTAGTGTCCACCCTTGATCTGACTTATTTTGACTAGAGTTGACTTTTATATTATGCTTGATAGACTTATCCAGACTATATTTGATGATTCAGATGATGATTACTCATGTACTTCAGTTACTTATTATTGATGTTAGACACTATTGGACATATTCTATTTTGATGATCTATATGGATGTTGGTACTGTCATTATTAATCATGTGATTTGATGATATATGTACTCGATGGATTTTATATGCTCACTATGTGATGGATTATTGATAGATTAGATTTATTATGGTTTTGATGATGATTATGATTAGGCTAACCCTACTTCATGATCACATTTTATGAGATTTTTATGAGATGTGTTTGACTATTGTTTGACTATCTTCATGATAGAGATGATTCCATATCACTCATTGTGAGTGGGATGTGTCGTTGCGATTCTCTATCACGTGCTTGTTATATATGTATATGTATATGTATATGTATATGTATATGTATATGTATATGTATATGTATATGTATATGTATATGTATATGTATATGTATATGTATATGTGGTATTGTCATTTTGTGGTTGCAGGACTTTGCAGGTACCAGACATCGACTCCCCCTGGCTTCACAGGTCTGAGTGTGTCTTTAGTTCCAATGGCTTATGTGGTTCGAAGATGACATGAGTTCCCTTCACATACTCTAGGTCTAAGTTGTTCACCGTGAGTAGTCAGCGTCTTTGCATAATTCACCATGTCAGTTAGTAGGTTTGGTCTTCTTGGTGTTATGAGTTCGGTTTATGTCGGTTGAATTACTTGATTTATTTGATAATTTATTTTAATGTAGTAAATTTATTGTTTTTGAATATTTAATTATTTGATATTTATATTTATTTGATAATTAATGTTTATTGATTTTATGATTATTTAATATTTGATAAGCCTCATTGTTGTTTAATATTTATTTTATATTTATGATTAATTAATGGTATTTGATTGTTTAATTATTTATTTGATATCTTATATTTATTTGGTTCTTTAATTTATTTTATTAGCTTTTGGTTTATTTAATTTTAATCCCGAGTTGGATTATTTATTTATAGCTTATGTTTATTTAATAGTTTGACTTTTATTTCCTAAGTGGGGTGTATGAGCACATTAAATTAAAATAATAATAAAACATTCCCACTTAGCTGGATAAGTACATTTTATATTTACTATACCTACCCTTTACTCTCATTGGCTAAATTCAAAACAGGAGAATAAATTATAATATATGGTGGGTTGGTAAAATATATTAAAAAATATGGAATATTTTGATTGGCCGAGATTGAGGATAGGGTTTTTGGATTGTTGTTGCTTTTTATTTTCATTCCTGTGATGGTTTTCAGGTTGGCTATTCTTTGGAAATTTTTCTAGCAAGCATTCTTCCCTGGTTTTGGATTTCTTTAACTCTTGGTTTTGGCTGGATCTTGGTTGGATTTTGGTTTGGCTTTGTGGGAGCTCTTCTTCAGCTTCATTCCACTACTTCAGGTTGCAGGTTGGAGTTCTTTTACTTTTGCATTTTGATTTTAATGGTTTCTCTGTGTATGCATCGTGTCTACAAGTGTTTCAGGTTTGAGTTGAAATATTATGTTATTCTATAGTTTTAATTTTGTTTGTTGATTAATAGTTGGGGCGGAAACCTTATATTATTTGAGATTTTATATAGTTGCTGGGAATAAGTTTTTGGTTGTCTGGGAATGCCATTTCACGGATCTGTCAAATTTATGTATAAGCTTGGGTTGTTGAATCTCTTGTTTTGGTATGGGAGTTTGAATGGATATTTTTCCCCTTTATGAGTCTTTCAGTTTGAGAGTGTTTGGATTTGGTTTCATTGGTTTCTCTATGAGTTTTGAAGTGGTTATGTATGTATTTTGCCATGAAGAAATTTTGGTTAGAACTTGAGTTATAGTCTGAATTTATTTACCTTTTCTATACTTGTGTGTTCCTTGTTTCTGGGCATCTCTATTCATGTGTTTTTCGAGCCCCTTTATTTAAGTTTGGAATTTATTTTTCTATCGTAAGTTTTCTGAGTTTTCCCAGTGTGAAATATATAAATGCGTTGTTTTGGTGAAAGCGTTCTTTAAATGTGTAAAAGTGTTGTTTTGTATTGTGTTTGTGTTGTTCTACACAGCATAAGTGTTGTCTCAGAAGGCGTAAGTGCGAATCTGGGAATGTGTGCACTATTTTAGAAGATGTATATGTGATTTTACCTTTTCTATACCTATGTATTCCTTGTTTCTGGGCGTCTCTATTCATGTGTTTTTCGAGCCCCTTTATTTAAGTTTGGAATTTATTTTTCTGTCGTAAGTTTTCTGAGTTTTCTGTGTGAAATATATAAATGCGTTGTTTCGGTGAAAGCGTTCTTTAAATGTGTAAAAGTGTTGTTTTGTATTGTGTTTGTGTTGTTCTACACAGCATAAGTGTTGTCTCAGAAGGCGTAAGTGCGAATCTGGGAATGTGTACACTATTTTAGAAGATGTATATGTGATTTTACCTTTTCTATACCTATGTATTCCTTGTTTCTGGGCGTCTCTATTCATGTGTTTTTCGAGCCCCTTTATTTAAGTTTGGAATTTATTTTTCTGTCGTAAGTTTTCTGAGTTTTCTGTGTGAAATATATAAATGCGTTGTTTCGGTGAAAGCGTTCTTTAAATGTGTAAAAGTGTTGTTTTGTATTGTGTTTGTGTTGTTCTACACAGCATAAGTGTTGTCTTAGAAGGCGTAAGTGCGAATCTGGGAATGTGTGCACTATTTTAGAAGATGTATATGTGATTTTGGAAATGTTTGCATTGTCCTACAGGATGAAAGAGTTATTCTATTGGACAGAAGTGTTGTTCTATGGGATAAAAGCATTAAACTATCTGTGTTCTATGTTTTCTTAGTTTTGGTCATTTTTGAGATACTGTCCCAAATTGATTTTTGTACTAGAGGTTTTATTTGAGGTCTGCTAATATTTTCCAGTTTTGGGTTTGATCAGTTTTGATGTATTTTGATGGTTTAAGTCTATTTATTTCTCTATGCCATTATGGATTTTATGGATACTCTCTCCATGTTGATAAGCCATGGATATATTGAGATGATTATTATATTGTTTTGTACCAGCAAGTGAGCTGGCCTTGTTGTGATGTTATCTTTTATTTGATAGTAGATTTTGATGGCTTGATATGCCCTTGTTATTGTTGGCGAAGATGCTCATTTTATTATTTTTTATGTTGTTGTAGCCTTGCATATGTTGTGAGAGTATGTGTGGAAGTTATTGGCTACATTGAGTGTTATTTTCATGTGTTTATTCTGGTTAGAACCTCTTGAGATTTATTGTTGGGCCATGTTAGGGGGAGTGGGATTCTTGTGATGACTGGGGTCATGAGAGATAGGCTTGCATGAGGTTACTTGTAAGGATGCATGAAGTCTAGACCACTAGGGCACATTGGAGTTTACCATGATTCGTAAATAAGTGATAACCTAATAATTGATGAGTTGGGTAGCTAGATTAATTAATAAGATATTAAATTGATTTAAGTCTCATGACTTAGTCCTAGGGAGGATTTTTTAGGATAAGCATGAGAAGGCCATGAAGACGGTAAGCTAATCTCCCTTAGTCTCTCATAGGTTGAGATGGCTCCACATGTCCATCAGGCTAGTGCCTTATGTTATTATGTTTTGAGGATGGCATGTGATGACACTCCACTCCTACATTTGTTTGCCCTTTATGATTTATGATTATGCTTATTGAATGTATTTATGTCTTGATGAATTTTACGCCTCTGGGAGTTCATTCTTGTTGTATTGCATGAGTTCTTGCTTGAGAGTCCTTGTGTGGTTAGTCTCTTTGCTTAGAGTGTCATCTTAGGTTTAGAGTGTGTGTTGGGACCTTGTGTCATCTCCTAGCACGAGGGGTGGTTCCTTTGGTTCCACATGGTTGAGAGGTTGGTTCTTTTTAGCCATTGGGATGTTCTCTTGGATTATTCTTCATGATCGACTATGGATGTACCTTGTAGCAGATTTATGTAATGGATAAGATGGAATGTATGTAATGTAAAATTCTTGTATATAGTAGATGGATTCTTGTAGTAGAAAGAGCTATGCTCATGATGTATTTAATGTACTTGTATTTGTAAGATGAATTGTAGTTGGAATAGAAATGGATTTGCATTATGGTTTAGTTGTATTATTCCATGGAATGTTAGGAAGCAAGTTAGAATGTAAATTAATCTTGAAAGAGAAATATTCATAGATAAGAGATGAATATGTTAGAAGATGCTAATTAGATTTAGTAAAGATGAATGGTTCATATAGATTCATTGGTAGAAAGTAAATTATGCATATCATGAGGAATAAATAATGTTGTAGGTTGTATATCTCGTGGTTAGGGAATTAAAATATGATGCATTAAATGAAGATGAAATATACCTAACATGTGTGTAGTATGTTATTATGGTGGTGAATTAAGTAATGATGTTGAAGTACCCTAGGGAAAATTTAATGATGTTATGTTATTTCCGCTTGCATTATTTGATGAAATGAGCAATGATGTATGTTTGTATTGGTTAAATGATTAATAAAAGTAAATAGAAGGAGATGTTATGTGTTGCATTAGTTGCTTTAGATGTTAATTAAGAAAAAAATTATCTCCATTTGCATGTTCTTTTTTAGTTTCTTTAGGGTATTTTGGCGGGCATGACATCAAGAGTTTTGTGCTTTAACTGTGACTATAATCAGCATTGTGAGATGCTTCTATTTATATAGTGTGGTCTAGATATGTTTTGGTCTAGACATTTGTGATATGGATAGGTATGGGTACAATGTTGAGAAGTTGGTGGACTATGAGGTGATTTGGTTTGGAACTAGCATTTGATATAATTAGTTTTATGTTTGAGCAGTTGCATTGGAATGATATCAACATATTCTGAATTGATCTGGGTTTTGTCTGTTTTGGTCCAGACTCTTTCTCTTGTGCAGAATTATTTAAGTGCCGCCAACTGATACCATCAGGCATCTCAATCATCTCCAACACTTTATCTTCTATCAACTCATCATCATTAGACATTTCTTCATAAACTTGTTGCTCATTCTCTTCTTCTTGCGCACTCTAAAATATTTCATGTTCAGCCATAGTTTCTTCTTCCTTATCATTATTGTCCAAATTCAGAGGCTCAATAGTCTTCTTCTCTGGGACTCTTTTTCCCTTCTTCTAAACACTAGAACTAGAGTCAGAGGTATCTCTAGAAAGCCTTCTTGATTTTTTCATCTTCTTCTCTGATACCAACATTCCTAACCTTCCAATAATCTCATCTCTTCTACCAAATCTTTCTACACATGGATCTTTTGGCATCATCAAAAGTTTCTCTGCTAACATCAAACATTCATCTTTGGAAACCTCATAAGGTAATGAAGTTACCAACGATACTCTCATAACCATAGCTTCTAAAAAGAAATTATCTTTATCAACTAAAAACACAATGTCATTCTCATGCCAGTCCAAAACCTTGGGAGGAATTTGATTCCTCAAAACTAGAACACTTCTAAGTTTTTTAAATAAATCTCTATACATCTTAGAACTATCTTCTAGACCATCTAAATAATCTTTTATCTGACATTGAATGGTCATATCATTTCTCCATGACATGTTCTCAATTCAAGGCAATGAATGTAGAAAATGAAAAATCAAACAAACAATCAGAGAGCCATACCAAAACAGATACATATCACTCTTCATCGTCTTTAGGTTGTCAATAATTGTCATCATAGAATCTCACACAAATCATACTCATAATTCTCTCTAACCATCATGTATGCTATGTGAACTTTGGTAGACGCATAGGAACCTTCTTGATTCTTATAATAATTTTTATATGATATTCCTATTGTTGTATATATATTGTCTACATCTCTGATGGTGTCAATTCTCAATGCTATTCCATCTGATACAATGCAAGTCAAATGATTCACTTCAACATTCTTAATGGATTTCATCATCAGCACTTCAATCTTCATCAATCTCACATAACCCCATCACAGCCTACAATACTTCTTTCAAAATCAAGTATGTCTTATCAAGCCATAATAGTCACCATGAATCATGTTAAGAACAATTCTAATAATTTATTTATCTTCGATCATTGGAAAATAATTCCATTTATCCAAGCCCTTGAACCCTAGGGCACTAAATTCATTTTTCAATCTCTATGAACTGTTAACCATATTACTCTACCTAAAAGCTCTAATCTTTCCATGATCATACTCCTCTAAGAAACATGAATATACTTACAAACATATTCCTTGTGAATAGTTTGATCATTAATTCTAGAAAAGGCTCCAACTAAATCTTTTTTTTATGGAACAAAAGGCTTCAATTCATATACATAGGTCTAGGTTCATTATTGATACTTATAATTTTCACCATTATCCTAAATTTATTCTCTACAAACTCTTTTCTCACACTTGTTCTTGAATCCTCTCCTTCAATCTCCTTCACTTCTCAAATCAAAAGTGCCCAAATGATCATAATTGCTAAAAATAATATTCACAAATTAGGTCTTCAAAAATTTGTTACACTATTTGTTGAACCTTAGAAAATTACATCTGGACCATAAGATAAGTTCTAAACCTCCAAAAAATCACCACACATAGCTTCCATGTTGAGGATAATCTCAACATCAAACCAAGAGGGGGCATAAAGATGTTTTCATTAAAGCTCTGAGCCTCAAACCCTAAAGTCTGATTCAATTACTAGAAGAAGGAACTACATCCATAGCGGATGCTAAACCACCTTCAATAATTCCTCCGATCTACCCTTCCTTTTCCTTTAGAGTCAGCCACATTCTCCAAATGAGCATTCCTTCCTTTACTATTTTTACAAAATTTTGTAATATGCCCAACAACATTGAAATTATAACATATCAGACCATTTTGTATCATATTTCCAGTCATATTTCTCCTGAAATTCTTGTTCTTGCTTTCAACAGTTTTGTGCCCATGTCCATTGCAAGCATAACAATATTCATTAAAAGATCTGACATTCTTGTTCATGTTCATTTTGCTCCTACATTCACTAGAATTTTGTTTGAACTTGTTGCAATAATGACAATTTCCATTGAAAGAGTAATTTCTTATCTGATTTCTACATCCAATTGCTTTGTACCCTACTTGATTGCATGAAAAACAAATTCCTTTGAAACATTAATACTTGGGAGGAATAGGAGCTTGAGGTCTTTGGTCCATTACAAACTTTTGAAAATTTTAATTAGGCATGAAAGCATTCTTATCCTTAGTAGAATTTTTCAATCTCTCATCCTTTTATTCATTGTCCTTTGAACATTCACCAAACTTTCCATAATTTTGAAACTGCAAAATAGATTCCCGAATCTCTTTTCCACCTTTCAGACTTAAGCTATTACTAGTCTCATCTTTTGTATCTTTGAGTTCCCTTTTCATATTTTTCACTTCTTCAATATTCAAGCATTCCTTAGAATTCTCATGAATCTTTATCCCATATTCATCAATAGCATTCTTTCCTCTATCCACTAAACCTCTTAAGAAAGTAATCTTCTTAACAACCTTCTTATACTTGTCTTTGCAATCATCCAGATCAGCCAATACAGACCTCGGTTATCCTTCCATGTCAATAACTCCTTCAACATCGTTTCAATCACCTTGATCTAAAGAATCCATATCAATCAACTCTTCTTCAAACATCATGTTTAAGAATCTGGATCTACCTCAAGCAGTTAAACTTACTCAAGAGGAACCATGCTCTAATACCAATTGTTGAACACACTTTATGTTGAGAGAGGGGGAGTGAATCAGCATAAACTAAATTTCAGAACTCATTAACACATTTAACAACTTAAATCCATTAGACCATTTTTTCAATATTTAAACACTAACAACATAATCACTCATATAGGAACACTAATATTTTATACGTAGAAAACCTGAACTAGGAAACCATAGTGGGAGTTAACCCACAAGATAGTCCACTATATATGAAATTATTACAAAAGGAGGAGCTAATTTCTATCCAAGGCTAGCTGCTCATGGATCAATATACAAAAAGGGAATTGCAGACCTGAAGCTAACTACACTTAGGGCATGATACAAAATTACAATATCAAAAAAGAAACTATATAAATAGAAGCATCTCACAATTTTGATTATAGTCATTGTTAGAGCACAAAATTTTTCTTACTAAAATATTCAAGCCATTGTACCTTCTAGATCACTGCATCTAAATCCACTATAACTACTACATTGCAAAAACAACTGACAGACTTCCTTGCATCACACCCTTACTAATCTTCGCTACTTCACCATTCACACATCAAACTCACTCGCATATTTCTATATCAATATCTCACATACACAACTCACTTACATAATTCAACTCTCTTACACACCACTTCTCTTCAACAAATCATCATCGTATATATATATATATATATATATATATATATATATATATATATATATATATATATATATATATATATATATATATATATATATATATACCAAACCAAAACAAAACCATTCTCACCAAGTCGGCCAAGAAAAAGGATTGTAATGTGTACATACTTTTTCCACCAAGATATACAACTAGACCAAAAACATGAGACACAAAACATAAATCAAACCAAAACCATCATTCAACGTGCAATACCAAACCAAAAGAACACTCCTCACAGGATCATCAGACCAAATATACATTATATCCAATTTCAATAATATGACTTATTGCTTGCACCAATTATAATTATACACAAGAGAAAGAGTCTGGACCAAAATAGACAAAACCTAAATCAATCTAGAACATGTCGATATCATTCCAATGCAACTGCTCAAACATAGAAATAATTATATCAAACTCCAATTCCAAACCAAATCACCTCATACTTCACTAGCTTCTCAACATTGCACCCATACCTATCCATATCATAGATGTCTGAACCAAAACATATTCAGACCATACTATTTGACATCAACGATAACAAAATGCATATCTACAACACCATGTCATCTCTTTAGAGTATTCATATGTGTATGGAGAATTTGAAATTGGGTCTATATGGTTAATTAATTCTTTAAGATTGTATATGCTAAAGTAATTATGCCAAGCTTATTTATTAAACATACAAAATGAGAAAGCTATTCCCTTCCATGTATTATTCTAGAAATTGCAATTTATAGTTTTGTAGAATATCATCAAGAATCCAAATTTCTATAAGTAGGAACTATCAAATTTTAAAATTTGGCAAAAAATTTAAAGTTTTGCAAATCTTTATTATGACTCTCAAGTTTTGTGGACCAAGTAGAATTCAAAGTTTGAAATTCAAAAGAAAATATGTAGGTGTGAAGGAATACATCAAAACTTTAAAGTTCCATGGGTAATAGTCATTATGAATTAGAAGTTGGTAGGTAATTTGTAGATTTGTAAATTTTTGTAGGTCCAAAGTTGTGTGCCTTCACTGTATACAATATGGATTAGAGGTGAATAGGTAGTATTTAGGTTATTAAACATGCCTCAAAACTCTTACAATATTTAGAGGTGGCTTTACAATATACATGCTATAAATTTGCATTAAAATGCTAAAGTTCTAGATAGTGTCAAGATGGTGAAAATAGAAACTCAACTTGTAATTTGTAAGAGCTCCAAGTTTGCATTTGATCACTGATGTTTCAAAAGTGTAGGAATCAAAACTCTATTTAAAAAAATTTCGAATCATAAATATACATGTCCAAGTTAAAAAAAATTGCATGGGTTCTATTTTTAAAGATTGGAGGTCCACATTTAGTTTAAGAGGGGCTAAAAACTTGCATGAAAACTATGAAGTTATACCTATTACAAAGTTGGAAGAATTAGAGGTCTACATGCAATTTATAGTAGCTACAAACTTCCATGGGAACTCTAAAGCCCCATAAGTTTAATGGCTATAGGATGAAATCTCCACTTGTAATTTGTAAACATTATAATATTACAAGGGAACTCCAATGTTCTAAAAAACTATAGAAATGTAACAAATTTTTGAAGTTCCATAAAATTGTAGATCTACATGGGAACTCTCAAGTTATAAAAAGTTGAAGAAATACTTGGACGACTTTTGTTCTAAGGTTTTCAAGTGACTGTGACTCAATTTTTTTAAAGTGTTCTACTTATGTTACAATATTTGATGTATTGGTGATTGTTTGCCTCATGTGTCATTGTGTGATGTCACAAATCCTTGTGTGTTTAGATGTTCAATTTGGTATGTTGATATCACATTTTCAATGTAAAATACTATTCTACAATTTATATTTGTTAATGTCATGTGAGTAAAAGCTCACTTCATTAAAACTAGCACTTGCACCAAGAGAGGGTGCAATGGCTATGCCAATAGAGAATTATTATATTGTTCTTTTTATTTTGTAATATAAATTTGAAATACATATAATATTGTCTATGATTTTTCCAAAATATTTGTACATTACATTTTACGTTATTGAAATCTAAAGGAAGGATTCTTAGCAAAAACAATTTTGAAGATTTTCGAGTCAATGATTCTTTGAAGTTATATGATATAATCTTGGAAATTTATTTATGCATGCTCATCTATTTCATGCCTACACATTGAAACAAGAAGTAATTTATTTATGTCATAAATGCATGGTTTCTCTTATGTAAAAGGTAGAAATTGTACCATTAAAAAAAAAGTATGTGTAAGAGTAGTTGAGATACTTGAATATGTGTTGCAAGTTTTATTAGGTTTTATGATAATAGATTTGGAAGTCATACAAGATTTCATTATTTTGAATTTGACCTTATGATCCACCATTGAAGCCAAGAACTTGCCTCTATAATTTAATGAGAAGAGGCAAAAAAAAAAAAAAAAAATTGCTTATTCATTTAACATGAAGCATTGTGATCATGAAGTGATTTTATTAAAATTAGATAAGGGGGTTAAAAGGAAACCGTCATTGCTTTAAAATGAAGCCTTTAACAATGTTTGTTCATGTTGTAATTGTTCCCCTATTTTAAATGTTTATATCTTCAAAGAAACTTGAAAAACAACTATTAGCAAGAACAGATTTTTTCTATGTATTTCACATTTACATCTATTTTTAAAATTAATACTCTTTTGCAAGAGTATCAAACATTGTTAAAATATCTTCCTAGCATACATTTTTTCTTGATTTCATGCAAAAATAAACTATAAGTAACATATTTTCAACACGTTGTACAATTGTTTGTTAATGTTCATCAAAAGAAACATTGATTGTTTTTTCTCAATCATTGCAAATGTATCACATATCACTATTAAATACTCATCTTTGTTTTCTAAAGATTTGTGAAAAATGTTCATACATCTTCCAATAATCTAGACAATTTCAAATGTTTGTTATATCCAAACATTATTTTAGAGCTTTTTAAAATGCATTGATTGAGAAAATATTTTCATGTGAAAATAGATTATTAAATTGTCTACTAATGGTTTTTGACATTGAAATCTAAATAACCATTGTGAACTCTTTAACAAGGATAACATGTTATTATCTATTCATATTGTGTAGTTCTCATAAAATCTTATTATAGAAGTTAAAAGGTGATCATTATGTTATTAAAAAAAAAAAATTGTTTGTTCTTAAACATAATTAAATTTTTAATGTTTGTATTCAACATCTATACTTCATGAGTTGGATGGTTACAGCTAGAAGTTTCTTTTGCTTCATTAGCTAGTTGTTGCAGTTGTGTGTCTTTTGTTTTGTAATGATTTTTCAGCTTCCATGTTTTATAACTGGGTTGTTTCAGCCGGTTGTATGTGGCATCCTTAATTGTTGGATTGTTTCAGTTAATCATACTTTGTATTGTAATCTGCTAAACTTGCTAGTTCTATCAATGGTTTCTTGATAGCCTTATAGTTTTTTTCTTGCAGTCCTTTTTAGATTGTTATTTATTTCCTTTATAGAAAAAAATATTATTTTCAACTTTGATCAATACGA
Source organism: Cryptomeria japonica (assembly GCF_030272615.1). Taxonomy (NCBI): domain Eukaryota; kingdom Viridiplantae; phylum Streptophyta; class Pinopsida; order Cupressales; family Cupressaceae; genus Cryptomeria; species Cryptomeria japonica. The sequence goes on along the minus strand of NC_081414.1, from coordinate 522,178,577 downwards.
AAAAAAAATAATAATAATGTTTTGTTCAACAAAATTAGATAGAAATGTGTTGCTACATATGTTGAACCTTAAAACTCTAAATTTTTTATAGTTGACAAATTTCATCATTTTTAATATAATGCAAATTCAACATTCAAAATAATCTTTATTACACTATCACTTTAAATATACTGTTGATCAAAAGAAACATTGATTGATTTTCTTCTATCATAGCAATTGTTTCACATCTCACTATTAGATACTCATGTTTTTTTTCTAAAGAATTGCGAAAAATGTTCATACATTTTCCAAAAATTTGGACAATTCCAAATTTTTGTTATATCCAAACATTATTTTAGAGATTTTTAAAATGCAATGATTGAGAAAATATTTTCATGTGGAAATAGATTATTATGGTCTGCTAATGTTTTCGGATGTTAAACAATGAAAATAAGCATACCATCAGTAACACAAAAAAAGTTGGCATTTCCATTAGTAGACCATAATAATCTAATCATATTGTGTAATACTCTCATAAAAATTTAATATAGAGGTTAAAAGGTGGTCATTATGTTAAAAATAACTTGTATTTGTTTTTTATTAAAGGTCAAACAAGTTTTGAGGGACCCGAAGCCCCATACAATGGGTTTTTAAAGGTCCTAAAACCTTTTGGAATTAGAGAGAATCCAGAACCCCTAAATAGAATGCTACAAAAAATAGAATAAAGATTAATAGAAGCTACCCCACAACCAAACATCAACAACTATGCATCAAAGATCTGGCTGAGACATCCAAAAAACTTAAGCCATTAAAGAAGACACCTCAGAAGTACAAATATAAAGGGTTTTGCCAGGCTCCCATAACCTGAAACATGGGTTTTGCAAGGTTCACATAACTGGTGACAAACAAGAAAAGCATAAAGAAGAATATCCTTTTAATCTTTGTTTTCCTTCAATGTAGAAGCATGAAACCTCTAGTTTCTTTGAGCTCCACCTCTAAAAGAGCAGTGGAAACAAAACCAAAGGCATTGCTAGGACAAAGGGCAACAACAACCCCCTTACCGCAAATTATAACTTCTCCTACAAGACCCATCAGCACCACCTCTATAGGAAGCGAAGAAGAAGAGCCAACACCCAGCTACAGGACATTGAAATAACCCACCAGCCCTTTCTCCACCTCAATAGAAGAAAAAAAAGTGAGATATAAGAATAGAAAAGGAACTTCCTTATAGAAGCTCCAAAAGAAAAGAGAAAGGATATTGAGGACATCTCAAAACCTATCAAAATGGAAATCAGAGGGAAAAAATCTCACGAACCACTCCACCTCTAAAGAAGAAGCCTAAGATAGAGCCAATGAAAGCTCTCCTAAAACCACCCTTAACCAAAAATACCAAGAGGTTGAAACCCTAGAAACCCCTAAAGAATCCACCTCAATAGGAACATAGAACAAGTTGTTAGCCCAAACAACCTTAGGGTAAACATAAACAACTGAAAAAAAATAGAAGCCATCTAAAAAAAACACAACCCTCCACAATCACCAAAACCAACAAGATAATAATAGAAAACCCAAGATCGTGATAGGGAAAACATAGGGAACCCCAACCAAACCTACTAGGAGAGAAATAAGGTTGTCAGGGATAGAGAAAGAAACCAGAGAATGACATAAAAACGTCCATAAGTAGCCTTAAAAACTCATCTGGAAACAAAAAACCATAGAAGAGAAGGGGATGATAAAGAGGCCATCACATCCCCTAAGAAGGCCAAGCTCCAAATCCCCAAACCACACCAACTACTAACAAGAGGGCTCTAAACGATTCGAGAAAAAAAAATGATGCAGGAGCATCTATGGTCTAGTGCAATCTTGCATCACCAAAGAGAGGTTTAATTTAATTTTTGTTAAATTTATTTTGGGGTTTGAAATTTAATATGTCAAATGAAATTTAGATTTTTGGTTGTGTGTTATGCAATTTCATTTGATGAATTGTAATTTCAATTTGAAAATCAAAATTGGAGCCAATTCATTATGGAGATAATGGAGACAATTTGTGAAAAATGGAAAAAGCCAAAAAATAAGAAAAATATGGGCGTGGATTTCTTGGGAGTTAAAAATCATGGCTTGGAAATCAAGACTCCTAAAAATAGGGAAGCAAACGTGAACACCCAGGTTGTGGAAAAGAAGATCTTTGCTTTCTTTGGTGAAAGCAATAATGCAATAAAAATCCAATTTGATGCACAAAAGATGGTGGAGGAATTTTAAAATATTTTATTCATTATTTTGCTGAAAATCTATAGGGATTGGTCCAATTTTGAGGTGGGTGTATTATTTAGGGAAAGTGAAATGAGATGACTACAAATTCAGACAAAATGAAATGTGATTTCATTTGATGTGCAAACACAGGAAATAGAAAATGAAGAGTTTCAAGTTATTTTTTTAGCTAATCTTTCCAAGACACAAAGAAGAGAAGGTTTGGGCATAGCATACCTCTTGGAGAGGTTTGAATGTGTTTTTTTGCAGGTGTGAAGATGGGAAAGATTGATTGAAAATCCAAAAGTTGAAGAGAGAAGCAATGGAATTGTATTGTTGGTTGTTTGTTGAGATTGCAAGTGTTGAATGGTTATGAAGCAATCATTAATTCATAGAAAAAAATAAATTTTAATTTTGATTTTTGTTGTGAGTTTGAAAGGGCATGTAATAGCCCACAATCCCTAGAGGACTGTTTGTAATTTCTTTTGTGATAAATTTTGAATTAATATTCATTATTTGCAAGATGCAAGCCAGTTTGCATATTGTTGTTGCAAAGAGTGGTTTTCTGAGTATGAGGTTTTCTTTTATTGGTTTTTGTGAGGTCTTTTTGAGTTAAATAACTCACATACATTAATATTATCACAGCTTATGATTACAGAGAACAATTGATTTTAAGTTGCTTGCAGAAGATAATTTGATTATAGCTGCTTTTTTTTGGCACTTGTGTGCGGAATATTATTGTGAGAGTTAATTAAATAATTACCTCTCATTCATTAAAAAAAAAAAAAAAACAAGCTAGCACAGCACAAAGAGCAAAACTCGTCAGTCCCACAATACCAAGGCAATGACCCCATATTGCTCCACAACAAACTCAGCAGTAGGAAACCAACCCCCAATGATAAAAAACACAGTAAGATCAAACCCCATGAATGCTGGAAGAAACCAAATGGCAAAAAATGTGAAACAAATATTAGGAATAGTGCCAAGAATGAAATGGGAGGGAACCACCAATGCTACAAAAAGAACACCAAATAGCCCAAATCACTAGTTCATCAACATCGGTAGGATATTAATGCAAGAACACATTCAGGGAATCATGGAGGGAATAGCGCAGCTAGAGGGAAATTTGAATTCTGCGAATGGAGGGAACAGCATGGTTGGTTCCTCTAGTTCTACTACCTCTACAACTCAAGGACAACTTGTCTCTTTGGGATCTATGGTGGATGATGAGGATGGTTGAAAGGATGGGGACCCACAACATCGGGACCCTCCTCTTGACTTTAAAAAAACTAAAGATTCTTCAAATTTGGGTTCTGAGAACTTCAACGTTGAGTTGGAAAAGATGGTTGAAGTCAAGGTTCTCAAACCCTGAAATAGTTTAGTTGCAAACAAGCCCACTAGTAAATCAACCTTTCCCTTTGTGGAAGATATTTCTAATAGAATGGTAGGTAGATTAGCTATTGTAGTACCAGATGTGATCATAGACCACAGTATTTCTCTAATGGATTTTTCTCTAGTGGGGAAAGTTGTTGGACCCAGACCTAATATTGAAGTTGTTAGGTCTTTTGTGAAGAGAAAATGGAGGTTGAAAGGATAGGTTGATGTCTCAACCCTATCAAGGGGTTTCTTTGTCTTTTCCTTCTCCTATGGTGAAGATTTGGAAATGGCTCTGAGTGGAGGACCCTAGATGCTTGGCAAATCTTCTTTATCCTTAAGAAAATGGTCTCCAAAAATGGAGCTCAATGATTCCTTTTTTGAATCTGCTCCGGTCTGGGTGTGGTTTCCTAGTTTGTCGCTTGAATTTTGGTTGGAGGACGTGTTCTCAGGCATTGCTAATTCCTTTGGGGAGCTTATGGCTATAGACTCTATGATAGGAGCACAAAAGAGACTACTATATGTGAGGATATGTGTTAATATCTCATAGATAATGGACCTTCCTAGCTCTATCAAAATAAATTCCAAGCTAGGTAAGTGGGAACAAGTTATAGAGTTTGAATCCCTTCCTTTTGTGTGCTTTTCTTGTAAGAAATTTGGACATTGGGAAAAGGCTTGTCCTAGTAACCCAAAGAATGCTCAAAAGCACAATAATCATGTCAAACAGATCTAGAAAGAGAAGATGAACAAAAATGAGGAGGGTAGATCAGAAAGAGGAATTGGACTTCCTAGTAACTCAAAAGATATAACAAAGGATGAAAGGAAAGCTAGTCCTTCCAAGGATACTCCTTAGAAGGAAGTCATAAAGGGTGAAGAGAATGTATTTGAAGTTAAAATAATGAATGGATTTGAAGCTTTACAGATTCAAGAGGAAGAAAATGTAATCATAGAATAAATTCTTGAAGACGGTGAGATTGAAGATATAAATGAACCACAATATGAGTCTCCAAAAGATATAGGATAGGAAAGTAATAAAGTGTGTTCAAAGGACTCTGAAGGTCCAGATGTTATCATTGAAAAAAAGACCCAGTTCAAATCGCCCTAGGTTAACCTTAACTCTCTTTTCTAGATTTTTGGAACTGATTTACCCACCTCTTCTCAGAGAAAAGGAGAACCTTGGAATAGTAAGCAGTCTGCATATAAAGATGAAGAAGATGAAGAGATAATAGGAGTGGGAAAAAAGAAAAACAAGAGAACAGGTTATTCTAATGGGGTTAAAACTAGAACCAGGTCTAAGGAGGATATTGGTCTTTCCAAATCCCCAAAAGGAAGTAAAAATATGAAGTGGCATAGGGACTAGGAGAGAAAACAAAATATAGCTGATGGAAGGCAGAAAACCATTCAGGAATCCTGCTACCAGGTTTCCAAATGAAGGTAATCTCATGGAACATACGAGGCCTAAATGGTCTCCATTAGCAAGATGTGCTTAGGAATTTTATTAGAGATCATAAGTCGGACATTATCCTGGTTCAAGAAACTAAAATGAGTGAGGAAAAAGTTTAAAAATTAAAATTCTTTAAACAGGGGGTGTTTGTCGTAGTAGTTCTAATGGAGCATCTAGTGGGGTTGCCATATTTTGGAATAAGAAAACTATTGATGGAGATCTGATTGATGAAGATGGTAATATCATTTCTATGAGAGTGAAATGCATTGTTGAAGGTCAAGAATGGGTGGTCACCAACATTTATGCTCCAAACTCTAAAGCTACTAGGAGTAAGTTTTGGGACAAAATCTAGCAGAAAAGAGGGATTTTTTCCCAGGATAGTTGGATTTTGATGGGAGATTTCAACACCCCTCTATAGGAGATTGACAAATTTGGAGGAACCCAAGCTCAACTGGATAGCAGGATTGATCTTATGGACTTCATCAATGCCAATGCCCTCATTGATGTTGATCTTTCTAGAGCCTCCTACACTTGGTCTAATCGAAGGGATGGAGGAGATCTTATTTAGGTAAGGCTAGATAGATCCCTTATCACTCCTAACTAGGTCCTTATGTATAGATGTTCTCTGTCTGTTATTAACATAATAGGACCAGACCATTATCCCATTTCTTTTATTGCTGATCCTATTAAGGGAAAACACTGCTTTCCATTCTGGTTTGAAAAAATATGGATTTTACACCCTTCTTTGGAAGCTTCCATTGCCAAATGGTGGAATATAGTTGTGGATGGTTCTGCCATGTTCAAAGTTGCTAAAAATTTAAGAAATATCAAAGATAACATTAAGATTTGGAATAAAAAAGGTTTTTGGAGATATTTTTGAATCCAAGAGGAAGCTTAAGGAGGAATTAGAACAGATTCAAAACTCTAAATTCTTTCATATGACATCAATGAAGCATAAAGAAGCAAGCAGAATTTCCAGATTAATTGTTGATGACAAAATTCTTGTCAAAGATGATGACATAGGTGATGAAGTTATAAGGTTCTTCTCTAACCTCCTGACAAGTAGCAAGGAAATTGACATTGTTAAGCAACAAGATCTGGTTGATAATATTTCTAAGATTATTGGACCTAATCAGAATAAGATATTATCTATCATCCCCTCAGTTGATGAAATTAAAAAAGTTATTTCCTCCTTTCAAGGGGATAAGGCACCGAGCCTGGATGGTTTCCCCATGTTTTTCTTTCAGGAATATTGGCACATTGTTGGGGTTGATATAGCCAATGTTGTCAAAGAATTTTTTGGATCTAGAAGAATTCTTAAAGAGATCAACTCTACTTTCATTGCTCTAATTCCTAAGGTGGTTGGAGTTGATTCTTTGGGTAAGTTTAGGCCAATAAGTCTTTGTAATTATTTTTACAAGATAATTTCAAAAGTCTTGACTTCTAGATTATTGGTTGTTATTCCCCTTATTATCTCTGAGGAGCAAAAAGGATTTGTCCCAGGCAGATAGATTTTGGATTCTATAATTCTTGTGCATGAGAATATCTACTCTCTTAATGTTGCAAACAAAGAGGGATTTCTCATCAAGCTGGATTTGGCAAAAGCCTATGATAGGGTTGAATGGTAGGTTCTTTTTAGGATTATTAAGGCCTTTGGATTTGATGAGAAGGTTATTAAAATCACTAGAGAGCTGATATCTACACCAAATTTTTCTATTCTTATTAATGGATCTCCATCCAGATTTTTTAAATCTTCAAGGGGTCTCAGGAAAGGAGATCCTATCTCGCCTATTCTTTTCACTATTTTGGTAGAATGTTTGAGCAGATTGATTCAAAAGTTGAAACAGAATAGGACCATCAAAGGGTTGCAACCCTCTTTTGCACACATCAATAGTTTGTTGATGATATAATATTGTTGGGATATTCTTCTGTTAGCAAAGCTTCTGCCTTCAAAGGTGCTCTCAGATCTTATTCCCTTGCTATTGGACAATAGGTTAATTGGGAAAAATATGTTATTTACTTCATCAACACCCCCTTGTTGAGGTAGCAGAGGATTGCTAACATAATTGGCTGTAAGGTTGAGCTTCTCCTCTACTTATTTTGGTCTCCCTCTTGGTTTGGCTCCTCCAAACTCTTTCTAGAACTCTTTAATTGATAAGTTCAACAAAAAATTGGCTGGTTGGAAAGGCTCTTGTTATCATAGGTTGGTAAGCTTTAGCTTCTTCAAGCCACTCTTCAGGATCTGCATGTTTATGCTCTTAGTTTGTTTAGTATACCGGTCAAATTTGCAGAAGCTTTAGAAAGAATTCAGATAAGATTTCTTTGGTCTGGTGTGGAAGATAAGAAAAGGATTGCTTTGGTTGCCTGGGATAAAGTCTATTGTCCTAAAAGCAATGGGGGGTTAGGTATTAAATCTCTTAAACCTTTCAACAAAGATTTGTTAGCCAAACAAATTTGGAGGGCATATGGTATTAAGAGAGATTGGAGTAGGGTGTGGTTTGACAAATACATACATAATCAGCCCATTCATTCCCTTCTTTATTCTGAAGATACCCTTGTTGGATCTTTTATATGGAATAGTATGATCAAATCTATTAAAGTTGATAAAGGTGGAGCTAGATGGGTCCTTGGCAAAGGTAGCAAAATTAGATTTTGGGAGGATGCCTGGATCAAAGATGAGCCTCTTTTTAATTAGGATTGTAGTCATTTCATTGAAGACTGTAAAAGGAGGTTTGGTTCTATGGTTTGTAATTATTGGGAGGAGAATAAATGGGTTAGACTCGATGCATTTTATGCTGGATTTTCTTCGCTCCAGCATGATTTGTTGTCCTTTTCTATCAACAAAGATTCTAATGATGTCTTCTTATGGAAGAGTAATCCTAGGGGTAATGTTATTGTTGCCTCTGCTTATAAAAAATAGCTACTCAGGATTGCAACCCTATATGGACTAAAGTTTGGAATAGATTGCTCATTCCTAAAGTTAATATGGTTTTTTGGCTTGGAACTCACAACAAGATACTTACCATTGATAACCCGGTTCGAAGAGGATTCATGATTCCTAAAAGGTGTGAGTTATGTCAGAAAGAGGTTGAGTCTGTGGATCATTTGTTTATTCACTGTGTAGTACCCCTGCCTTAATCAATTTCTAATCTCGGTTTAATCTTGGTTAGTTTATCATAATATAATGATTATAGTTGGATGTTTTGATTTAGTGCATAGCTGTTAATGTGGTTTTTGCACCAGTTTGTATGCAAGTTGTTTAGTGTTCCTATTTCATGGTAATAATATCGGGCTAACGCTTTCATTAAGTTTATATATGTATGCATGTATGACTCTTGGTTGTAGGAGATTTCAGGTACAACGCCGCATGAGTGCGAGGTTCGTCTTCAGCTTGATTCACAGGTTGAGTGTACCTCCTTAATCCTTAGAGTTGGATTAGGTGGTCGTGATAACCTCGTTTGACCATAGTCGTGATCAAGTGAGCATTGTTAGTCATCGTTGGTATTCCCTTTTGGTTGGGTTTGTGAGTCATCTGTCTAGTTGACCTTCTTGGTTTGCGTGTGTTGTGTGTATGGTTAAATTGAGTAATTAATCCTTAATCTTTAATTTGTTTAAATATGTGTTTGTGCATTAAAGATTAATGGACTAGATTAAACAAGGTTTCTTTATGTGATTATCCTTAATTTGAATTGCTCGATTTTAAATTGGGAGCAAGTTCAATTAAATAGTTAATTTTAATGATTAAATTTGTTATGTTTATACTTATGAAAAGAAAGATTTAATTTTAATTGAAATAGAATTAATTTTATCTTCTTGGCATTTTGGAAATAGAAAGGTTAAATTGAATTAATTGAGAAAATCAATTTTGAATTGAAAAGCAATTTAATTTATTGATATAGTTGGAAAATAAAGATTTTTGAGATTTATTTTAAATAAAAATTTTAAATCCAAAAATGAAATTTTTTGGTCAAACTTTTCCATATAACCTAGACTTTTGGAAAATATTGGGGATTGAATTTTTTGGAGAAAAATATATTTTTGGAAAATATTTTGGATGAAAGATTTGGGGATTTTGAAAGGAGAAGGATTTCTTGAGCTGTAGGTTGGGGCTCTTCATCAGATCCTTTCCAGGAATGCTTATTGAGGTAGGAATTTTGGTTATCAATTAGTTATTGTTTAAATTTTTTTTAAAAAAGGGCATTGGATGTTCTTCATGCTATTTGGTTTTAAATTCTCCATTGTTTTTCTCAAGACTTAGAATTATTGTGGAAATAAGTTAAAGATTGGCTTATTGTTGGATCTTTGTGTGAGAAATGAGTTCTATTATACCCAAAAAGATTATTTATTTGGTGGGTTATTCCAACAAATCCTTCCAATTTTGAATACCTCTCATATTCTGGAAATTATTCCCAATCTATTCTCATGAAATTTCTGAGTATTGTTTAAAAAAAAAAAAGATTATTTTAAAGTCTCTGGGAGACTGTATTTTTTTACTGTGTGTGTTTTGACAGTAAATATATTTAAATATATATATATATATAAAAAAAAAAACCTACGTTGTTGGAAATTGGGACTGTTTATTTTATTTTTAACTGTGTTTATACACAGTAATTTATTTTAGAAAGAAAAAATAATAATAATAATTTGAAATGTGAAATCCCAACCACGTGGGAGAGTTCCCCACCACGTGGAGGGGTGTTGCATGTCCCTTTGGGTGGCAGCGCTTCCCATGGGGGCTACGTGCTCCCTTTGGGAACAGCAGTGCTCCCATGGGGGCTGCGTGCTCCCTTTGGGAATAGCAGCACTCCCATGGGGGTTTGGGAACAGCAGTGCTCCCATGGGGGCTGCGTGCTCCCATTAGGAAGCAGCGCTTCCCCAAGGGGAAGCATGAGCTCCCAAGGGGGGGGGCCACGTGGGGGTCCACGTGGGTACCCTCCCCCATATAAATGTTTTTTTTTAGTTTATAAAAGAACATTTTTTTTAATGTATTTTTTTAATCAAAAAAATATATATAATATTTTAATATTATTTAATGTTAATTTTTAATTAAGTTTTTAATTATGATTAATGTGGCATAAATTATAATTTATGATTAATTTGATATTAATTAATTGTATAATGGAATATATATGTTAATTAATATTCAGATTTCATTTTATGATTAACGCACTTTTTCTAATTAAATTCTAGAATTGCTAATTTCGCAATTAAATATTAATTGGTTATATTTTATTAATCTTGGATTAATAAATATATATACCTTAATTAATAGTTAATCTGGGTATTTGTCTAATTGAGGAAGTATTGTTTTTAAAAAAAAATAGAATATTATTTTATTGGAAAATTGTTGAAATAAGATATATTTACTAATTGATTATTTTAAATAATATTTTATTCAAGAACATATCATTTGAGTAATTGAGAAGTAAATGAAATATTTTATGATTGGATATTTTGATCATTTAAACGATATACTATTGGAAATTAATAATGTATTGTTTGGAATGTTGGTGAGTTAATGGTATTTTCAATTTGTAAAATAAATGGTATAGTTATAATCTTCCTCTGTTTTGAGACATAGGCGAATGGGCCATTGAGATTGTGGTATTGTACTCACCTGGTAACGGTGATTTTTCTGTCAATGCTTTTTGAAAGCTTAGATCAATTAGAGAATTGGATCAACTTTTATGTTTAAATCAATATGGGAAAATATTGTCTGGTAAAGGAGCAGTGAAAAAAGAGATGATCAACTGATTCCCCCTCCTTCTGGCATAGCTCACATCTATTAGGGAATTTGAAACCTCTTCGGATTAAATTGTCAAGAGTAAGGGTGCTATTACGAGAAGCAAGCCAAAAGAAAATGTTGACTTTAGGGATTAGAATATTGTTCCAAACTTTACTCCAAATGGGATTGTTGGTTTGAGAAAAAGTGTTTTTATAGGCAGAGGCAACCGTAAATTCACCTTTAGGATCACTTTTCTAGAGGAAAACATCATCATAGCCTTTGTTAGGGGAAAAGGACAACAACTCCTTCTGGAGAGAGGAAAATCCAGAATGGATGTCATCAAGCCTAACCCACTTGTCCTCCTTCCAATAGTCACATACCATAAGCCCAAACCTCCTTTTACACTCCTCAATAATTTGACTATTGTTTTGATCATAAAGAGCTTCATTCTTCATCCAGGGGTCTTCCCAAAAACTTATTCTATCACCTTTTCCAAGGACCCATCTAGCCCCAGCTTTTGCCAATTTTATGGATTTGGTAATGCTATTCCAGATGAAGGATCCAGCAGGGATATCTTTAGAGCTAAGGACCCCTTGGATAGTCTGATTCTGAATGTATTTGTCAAACCAAATTTGATTCCAATCTTTCTTAGTATCATAGGCTCTCCATAATTGTTTAGCAAGAAGAGCTTTGTTAAAGTTTTTTAGAGGTTTAATCCCCAACCCCCCTTTGTTCTTTGGTCTACACACTTTGTCCCAGGCAACCAAGGGTATTCTCTTTTTTTCTTCCACTCCCGACCATAAAAATCTCTTCTGGATTCTTTCCATTGCTTCAACAAATTTAACCAGGATACCAAACAGGCTGAGTGCATAAACAGGGAGATTTTGAAGACTATCTTGAAGGAGTTGCAGTTTCCCAGCCTGAGATAACATTGAGCCTTTCCATCCAGGAAGTCTTTTATTAATTTTATCAATAAGCATATTCCAGAAGGAATTTGGGGGAGCTAACCCCAAGGGAAGGCCCAGATAGGTGGAGGGGAGCATTTCCACTTTGCACCCAATAATTTTAGCAATTTTATGTTGTCTTATGACTGGAGTATTTAGGAAGTACATAGTCAATTTGTCCCAATTGACTTGCTGACCAGTAGCCAAAGCATAGGAGTTAAGAGAAGTTTTGAAAGCATCAACCTCCTTTACTGAAGAATAACCCATGAGAATAGTGTCATCAACAAACTGTTGATGAGTGCAAAAAACATTAGTGGAGGAAGGTTGAAGACCTTTGATAGTTTTTCTTTGTTTCAAATTATGAATCAATCTGCTCATACTTTCACCCAATATGGTAAAAAGGATAGGAGATATGGGATCTCCTTGTCTGAGCCCTCTTGAAGTTTTAAATTTTTTTGTAGGAGATCCATTAACCAGTATAGAGAACATAGGAGTAGTGATCAATTCTCTGATTATTTTGGTTACCTTATCATCAAAACCAAAGGCCCCCATGATTTTGAAGAGAACATCCCACTCTACTCTATCATAAACCTTCACCAAATCCAACTTTATCAAGAAACCTTCTTTTTTAGTAGCACTAAGGGAATGAATGTTCTCATGAACAAGAATAATTGAGTCCAGGATCTACCTACTAGGAACAAAACCTTTCTACTCCTCAGAGATGATGAAGGGAAGCACCGCCAAAATTCTAGTGGTCATAACTTTGGATATGATTTTGTAGAAAGAGTTGCATAGGCTAATTGGCCTAAAGTTTCCCATAGAGTCCACCCCAGCAACTTTGGGGATTAAGGCTATAAAGGTGGAGTTAAGTTCCTTAAGGGTTCTTCTAGATCCAAAGAATTCTTTGACCGCATTAACCATGTCTTCCCCCACAATATGCCAGAAATCTTGGAAGAAAAACATAGGGAAACCATTAGGACTTGGAGCTTTATCCACTTGAAATGAAAAGACAACTTTTTTGATTTCTCCAGTAGACGGGATAGTAGTAAGGGCCTTATTCTGAATAGGGTTAATGACCTTAGGAATAATATTAACCAAATTGAGTTGGTGGGTTTGATCAATGTCCTTTTTACTAGAAAGAAGCTGCTTGAAGAATCTGATAGCTTCATCCCTGATTTCATCCTTATTAAGTAGAGTGCTATTTTCAACAATCAATCTTGTGATTCTATTTGCTACCTTGTGTTTTAGAGAAGTCATGTGGAAAAATTTAGTGTTTCTGTCCCCTGCCTTCAACCATATAGCCCTAGATCTCTGCCTCTAATAGATTTCTTCCCTAGAAATAATGTTGTTGATTTTGACTAGAACATCATCTTCCATGGCTTTGGAATACTTTTTGTAGCCTTCTTTCTGAATTGAGTTTTGTATCTAGTCTAGTTCCTCCCTTAATTTTTTCTTTGAATCAAAGATATCACCAAAGACCTTCTTGTTCCAAGTCTTAATGTTGGTTTTGATGTTTTTAAGTTTTTTGGCAACTTTATACATGGTAGTTCCATTAATATCAAGATTCCACCAGTTAGCAATAGATTTTTCAAGATTAGGGTGGGAGGTCCACATCTTTTCGAACCAAAAAGGGAATCTTTGATTATTCTTAAAATTCTCAACAACAAAAAAGATGGGATAATGGTATGACCCAATTCTATTAATAACAGAAAGGGAGCATCTATGAGAAAGAATCCAATTATTAGAAAGAAGGGATCTATCAAGTCTTACTTGGATGAGATCTTCACCATCCCTTCAGTTAGACCAAGTGTAGGAAGCCCCGTTGAGATCCATATCAATGAGAGCATTGTCATTAATAAAGTCCATCAGGTCAGATCTGCTATCTAGTTGAGCTTGACTACCTCCAAATTTTTCAATGTCTTGCAGAGGAGTATTGAAATCTCCCATCACAACCTAGCTGTTCAGAGGGAAGGAATTTCTTTTATGGTGAATTTTATTCTAGAATTTGCTTCTAGCGGATTTGGAGTTAGGGGCATAGATATTAGTGATAACAAATTCCTTACCATCAAAGATGCTTTTAGCTTTTAGGGATAAAATATTGCCATCAACATGAATCATATCTCCAGAGGTTGTGCTTTTATTCTAGAATACAACAACCCCTCCAGAGGCTCCATTCGAGCTACTACCACAAGCCCCTCCATTTTTGAAAAACTTTAATTTCTCCACTTTCTCTTTAATCATTTTGGTTTCCTGAACTAGGATAATATCTAGATTTTGATCTTGAATGAGGTTCCTTAATATATCCTGTTTATTGAGACCATTTAGGCCTCTGATGTCCCAAGATATTACCTTCATTTGGAAGCCTGAGGGCAGGATTCCTTGATAGTTCATTGCCTTCCATTAGCTATGTTTTGCTTACTCTCCTGGTCCCTATGCCATTTCATAGTTTTACATCTCGGTGGGGATCTTGAAGCCCCAAAATCAGCCTTGGATCTAGTTCTAGTTTTTACTCCATTAAGGCCTCCTACCTTCTTGGTTTTAATTTTATTTCCATTTCCTGTTGTGTTTTCTTGTTGTTGTTCTGCTCTAGACTCATCTTGCATGTTGCTCCATAGGTCTTCTCTTTTTTGGGATGAAGTGGTCATATCGACTTCTATATCCTGGAATAAGGCATTTAAGTTTACTTGCGGCAACCCAAACTTGTTACTCCTTCCTAGTTTTATTTCATGTTCTTGAAACTCATCCTCTAAACAGTGTTCATCTTTTTTTGATATAGGTTCATGAAAATCCTCAGGATGAGAATCAGTGATATTCTCAATCTCACCATCTTCAAGTCTCTCTTCACTAATTTCATTCTCCTTTGCCTGTGACTGTAGAGCCTCAAAGGTATTGCTTGTTTTGATATCAAACTACTTGGTTTCATTCTTTTTATTCCCCTTCAAAGGGGGGTTCTTAGGAGGGTCAATGCTATCTGCTTCCAGGTGTTCTGATATATTTGCCAAGTTTCCACTTTTTTCTTCCAACTTGTTGCAGTCTTTGTTATTATTTTTTTCTTTCCATACCAGTTTGTGAATATTTTTTTCTTTCATCACAGGTTTTTTAGGGTTGCTAGGGCAAGCCTTAGCCCAGTGACCTGCTTTTTTGCAAGAGAAGAAAACAAATGGGAGAGATTTGAATTCTATGGATTATTCCCATAACCTAAGTTTGAAGTTTATATCAATAGTACTTGGGAGGTCCATATTCTGTGATATGTTGATGCAGATGCATGCATACACCAATCTCTTGCGAGCTACTATCATTGGGTCTATCACAACAAGCTCCCCAAAGGAGTTAGTGATTCCTGAGAAAACATCCTCCACCCAATATTCCAATGGCAGCCCAGGCAACCTAACCCACATTGGAGCAGATTCAAAGAAAGAATCATTGAGTTCCATGTTAGGGGACCATTTTCTAACAGAAAGAGAGGATTTGCCAAACATCCAGGGGCCACCACTTAAAGAAACTTCCATATCTTCCCTGCATGAGAAAGAGAAAACAAAAAAGCCTCTAGGAAAGGCAAAGACATCAACCTGTCCTTTCATTCTCCATTTTATCTTAACAAAGGACCTAACATCCTCAATATTAGGTCAAGGTCCAACAAATTTCCCCACCAAAGAAAAAGACATCAAAGAGATGCTATGATCAATAACTATATCATGAATCTCAATCGTAAGTTTACCTATTCTATTATCTAATATATCCTTCCCAAAGGGGAAAGATGATTTACCAGTCAATTTACCAGATGCTTGTCTTGCAAAGAGACTATTCTAGGGTTTAGATATTCACCCCTCCTTGATATCTTCTGAGTCAATCTTCACTGCCTCGGGACTTGAATCTTGAGAATTTTTTAAGTTTTCGGGATCAGGAGGAGGGTCCCATATTCGTGGGTCCCCATCCTGCCTTCCATCCTCATCATCAGATGCTTGTCCTTGAGCTGTAGTGGATTCAGAACTAGAGGATCCAACATCACTGTTCTCTCCATTTCTCGATTTCAAATTTCCCACTGCAAATGCTATTCCCTCCATTTCTCGATTTCAAATTTCCCACTGCAAATGTTGTTCCCTCAATTTCAATATCCCCCCTAACAACTTATTGGATGATTGAATGTTATGCTTTTTAATTGAATTCTAGTGATGTTATCAACCACCCACTTTTAGAAATTGAAAATTTTTAGAGTGTTGTTTCTAGCAACATTCAGAATGGAATCCACATTCTCCATATACGGGGTAGAATCCTCAAACCTAGGGTTTCCCTCCTCCAACTTATGCTGAGCATCATCCCTATTATCCAAAACATAGGGATTATCCTTCGCCTCTGACTCTTCAGTGTCCTCTTCTCTCTGCTCATTAACTCTGTCCCCTTCCTCACCCTCAACCTCCATCTCCTGCTCCTGCTTAGAACCAACATTCTCTTCAGTGTCTTCTTTATTTTTTTCACTAACCCTTGATTTATTTTTAGGAGGAAGATTAGAAGAATCCCCATTAGAGTTAGAGCCATCATAATCCTAAAAAATATGGGCATTCTCCACAAAAGGATCATCCTTATTAGCCTTATCTTTACCCTTAAGATGCTCATATATTAACAAAATAAGACCTTAGTGAGAAATGGGGTAGGCATTAGGTTTCTTAGCATGGTCAGCCAGACTATCATTAAGGGAGGAGGCCAAGTAGAAGGATAGAGAAATCTTAGAGCCATGGCGAAAATGGTTAAGGATAACAAACTGGCAATTGTAGACTTTCAAAAACCTACCATCAACCATAAGATACTCCATTAACACTTTCAACATTATCTACCAGAAAGATTTTACCTAGTTAGGGAGATAATAGGAAGCATTATCCTTTTTGGCGAGCCAAGCCCTTTCTTCTTTGTTTTTGGGGAAATTATTGATGGCTTCCATCAAGAACTTGCGGTCTTTGTAAAACTTGATGCCATCCTTCTGCAAACCGGTAACCTCAGCCACCAAATCTTCATCCACTTTCCAGGTCTGACCGAATAGAGTAACTTTATTATTTTTCCAGCCCTTGGCAAAACCACGGGAAATGGACTTCTTTCTCCCATGTAATTTCTCCATATAATCGGTGAAACCATATCTGTGCAACCTTCTCCAAATTTTCCTTTCACCTTTCCAACTATTACAGCTAGTAGGCTCATTATGGTTAAAATTTCCTCCCATAATGTGATAGTTGTTCAAGTTGAAACCCTCAAAGGAGCACAAACTAACCAAATGCTGAAGAAAAAAGACGCTGGAATTGAAAACCAAAGTGATTTTCTTGTTTTTCAAGTAGCCTTTTAAAACATACAAATTAACCCAACACTTAATATGATAAGGCCCTTCACACATATACTCATTATCGCAACGCCTGAGATAGGTAATCAACTGACAATCTGTCTCACTCCAAAATATATCATTGAAGTCCGAACCTAGAAAGGTAACAATGAAATTAATATGTACCATGGACTCTGTCATAAAATAATTGCTCTTGGACTCCGTTCTTACATGATGACTCTTCGATATAATTAGCATCCTCCACTACAATGACCCCCTCATTGGCTAATAAATTGGCTACCCTGTTACCTTCCCTAAAGGTATGGGTAATAATCACACTATTCAAGGCATCTAACGAATTTTTTGCATTATCAATGATATTTTTGATATTCCTAGAAGGGGAACTAATACCTTTAATAGCCTGAATTATATTAAGGGAGTCCCCCTCTAGCCAAATTCTTTTAACTCTGAACAAGTCAAAGACATTTTAACATTGCCAGAGCTTCTTCCACATGGTTGTTTTGAACTCCAAAGGGAGAGGCAGTCACAGCAACACAAAATCCATAAGAGTTTCTGATGACCTCTCCCCCTCCAGCATTCCCTGAATTTCCTTTAGCTGCACCACCAAAGTTCATATTAACCTAATCATCACGAGGGAACCTCCACACAAAATTACCTCTTCTACTCTTCATATCAGACTTATAGACCTTGTGTATCCAATTCCATTAAGTTAGAATGTTTTTCTCATTATCAGTAATGTCAATATAACTACACTTCTTATTACTTTTGTGAATGGTATTGATGTTTTCTTTAATAGCCCTACAAATATTTTCAAAAACCACCTGAAAAGAACACTCAATCTCCCTAAAAATTCTATTGTTTCTCTTCTTCCAAATATGCCAACAGGTCATAGGAAGGACAAAGAACTAGAGGGTCTTAATCATGGGAAGCTTGGTAGGGAAAATCCAGTGCCAAAGGAATTCCTTAAAACTATTCTACATTACCTAATAAACTTTCCATTGCATCCACACTTTACCCTAGATCTCCCAGGTAAAAGAACAGTGTGTAATGCCCCGCTAGGAAACCCTGAAGGGATTAAGCCATAACACAAGAATAGAGTGCAATAATTGTTTTTTTAAGATAAACACAACATTAATATACAACGAGATATCAAAGTTTCAGATTACATAGCGGAAGACATCAACTAACACCTAAAGAGTTTCCCAATGAGATTACTTAATTACACATTTAACTTAACTCATAAAATTAAATCCAATAAGCTTATTATCTTATAACGAGATGATTCTTATACAAGGATAATTTTTTTCAAAAGATGGAAATATAATTCACAAGATAAGGTTCATCCATTAAGATTTATTCATACCCATCATTCATACTTTGCATTAAATATAAGCCATGCATCTAATATTCTAACACACTAGAATTTCATCATAAACATATGAGATCTTTCCATGTATACTTAATTTCCTTAACAACAACCGAATAAAATCCATTATCCTAAGCTACATTCTTTCATGTTCCCATTTACTGCATTCAAGAAAGGACTGCATATAAGCATTTAAAGTTAATTCCATCTTATCCACTTATACATTCTAAGACAAGCTATTCATACATGATAAAGATGAATAAGGGAAACATAAGAGAATAACATCACATAACACCAAAATGATCTCGGAGTTCACCCCTAAAGGGCTACATCTCTGGGTCTACCCAACTGCAAGACCCCTCTGATAATTAATAAAGTTAAGAATACATGAAGTTCTCATAATTTACAATCCTACCATCAAGGCGAAACATAATCAATATACAAACAACCACATCGGTCAATTAAGATATAAATGACCCTTGAAAAGGAAAGGATCCAACTGAACAAAATCGAAGCTAATACAAAGGTCCATTAGGACATCCACAAAACTGAGTCATCACCACCCAAGGTCTCACATGAAACCCGATACTCATAAGGGCATAGACAATAGGATGACCCACAAATGTTCTCCTAATAGGATAATATGACAACACACTAGCGAATGTAGGGACAAGTGTCATCACACAACCTGGTATGGTTACCATGACAGGTCTTCATAGGTTCTAGCCCCATACACTGGGTTACCCTGGCAACCTAATATGTATCTCCGGCCCATCCAAGCCTCATGTGGACCCACACATCCTTTCGTGAAGACAAGGATGATGGTTTGCCATTTCAAGCCTTCTCACAGTATGTCGAGTCTGTGTTAGCACTCGTCCCATGTGTGAGGCACAATTATCTTACTTAGAGATTAACATTCTAATCTACTGTTAGGTTATCACTTATTAGACTCACTTTCGATGGGTTACCTAGCAGCCACTTTGGGCGCGGCCCCCAATCGAAAGCTACTTTTCCTTACGACACTAGACTATACCCAAGCAACCTCATAAACCAATGAACACACATGGTCAAGCAAATGGAGTTCAAAAGTAGGGAACAACTATCTGGTCAAACACGACTCAAAAGAGGTACACTTACTGATGGTACTCTAACCAGAGACCTGACCAACTATGGTCAACCACGAATCATCATTCGACACCCACACAAAGGATATGACCAATTATGACACTACCACAAAATAATAGTCAAACTTGAAACCGAGAACTGGAATAGGTACCCAAATCAATCCATACAATAGGGTCCAATCGAATAAATCAAAACTTGCCATTACTTAAGAAAAAGCGAATATAGAAATTAAACTCGCATAGACAATGACTGGAAAAGGCAATATTTTCCCATATTGATTTAAACATAAAAGTTGATCCAATTCTCTAATTGATCTAAGTTTTCAAAAAGCATTGACAAAAAAATCATTGTTACCAGGTGAGTACAATACCACAATCTCAATGGTCCATTCGCCTATGTCTCAAAGTAGAGGAAGATTATAACCATACCATTTATTTTACAAATTGAAAATACCATTAACTCACCAACATTCCAAACAATACATTATTAATTTCCAATAGTATATCATTTAAATGATCAAAATATCCAATCATAAAATATTTCATTTACTTCTCAATTACTCAAATGATATGTTCTTGAATAAAATATTATTTAAAATAATCAATTAGTAAATATATCTTATTTCAACAATTTTCCAATAAAATAATATTCTATTTTCTTTTTAAAACAATACTTCCTCAATTAGAGAAATACCCAAATTAACTATTAATTAAGGTATATATATTTATTAATCCAAGATTAATAAAATATAGCCAATTAATATTTAATTGCGAAATTAGCAATTCTAGAATTTAATTAGAAAAAGTGCGTTAATCATAAAATGAAATCTGAATATTAATTAACGTATATATTCCATTATACAATTAATTAATATCAAATTAATCATAAATTATAATTTGTGCCACATTAATCATAATTAAAAACTTAATTAAAAATTAACATTAAATAATATTAAAATATTATATATATATTTTTTTGATTAAAAAAATACATTAAAAAAAATGTTCTTTTATAAACTTAAAAAAAACATTTATATGGGGGAGGGTACCCACATGGACCCCCACATGGCCCCCCACCTTGGGAGCTCATGCTTCCCCTTGGGGAAGCGCTGCTTCCCAATGGGAGCACGCAACCCCGATGGGAGCGCTGTTGTTCCCAAAGGGAGCACACAGCCCCCATGGGAAGCGCTGCTGCCCAAAGGGACATACAACACCCCTCCACGTGGTGGGGAACTCTCCCACATGGTTGGGGTTTCACATTTCAAATTATTCTTTTTTATTTATTTATTTATTTTTTCTTTCTAAAATAAATTATTGTGTATAAACACAGTTAAAAATAAAATAAACAGTCCCAATTTCCAGCAACGTAGGTTATATATATATATATATATATATATATATATATATATATATATATATATATATATATATATATATATATATATATATATATATATATATATATATATATATATATATATATATATATATATATATATATATATATATATATATATATATATATATACTGTCAAAGCACACACAGTAAAAAAATATAGTCTCCCAGAGACTTTAAAATAATCTTTTTTTTTTTAAACAATACTCAGAAATTTTGTGAGAATAGATTGGGAATAATTTCCAGAATATGAGATGTTTTCAAAATTGGAAGGATTTGTTGGAATAACCCACCAAATAAATAATCTTTTTGGGTATAATAGAACTCATTTCTCACACGAAGATCCAACAATAAGCCAATCTTTAACTTATTTCCACAATAATTCTAAGTCTTGAGAAAAACAATGGAGAATTTAAAATCAAATAGCATGAAGAACATCCAATGCCCATTTTTTTTTTAAATTTAAACAATAACTAATTGATAACCAGAATTCCTACCTCAATAAGCATTCCTGGAAAGGATTTGATGAAGAGCCCCAACCTATAGCTCAAGAAATCCTTCTCCTTTCAAAATCCCCAAATCTTTCATCCAAAATATTTTCCAAAAATATATTTTTCTCTAAAAAATTCAATCCCCAATATTTTCCAAAAGTCTAGGTTATATGGAAAAGTTTGACCAAAAAATCTCATTTTTGGATTTAAAATTTTTATTTAAAATAAATCTCAAAAATCTTTATTTTCCAACTATATCAATAAATTAAATTGCTTTTCAATTCAAAATTGATTTTCTCAATTAATTCAATTTAACCTTTCTATTTCCAAAATGCCAAGAAGATAAAATTAATTCTATTTCAATTAAAATTAAATCTTTCTTTTCATAAGTATAAACATAACAAATTTAATCATTAAAATTAACTATTTAATTGAACTTGCTCCCAATTTAAAATCGAGCAATTCAAATTAAGGATAATCGCATAAAGAAACCCTGTTTAATCTAGTCCATTAATCTTTAATGCACAAACACATATTTAAACAAATTAAAGATTAAGGATTATTTACTCAATTTAACCATACACACAAAACACGCAAACCAAGAAGGTCAACTAGACAGACGACTCGCAAACCCAACCAAAAGGGAATACCGATGACGACTGACGACACTCACTTGAGCACGACTATGGTCAAACGAGGTCATGATGACCACCTAATCCAACTCTAAGGATTAAGGAGGTACACTCAACCTGTGAATCAAGGCAAAGATGAACCTCGCACTCATGCGGTGTTGTACTTGAAATCTCCTGCAACCAAGAGTCATACATGCATACATATATAAACTTAATGAAAGCATTAGCCCGATATTAATACCGTGAAATAGGAACACTAAACAAATTGCATACAAACTGGTACAAAAACCACATTAATAGCTATGCACTAAATCAAAACATCTGACTATAATCATTATATTATGATAAACTAACCAAGATTAAACCGAGATTAGAAAT
The DNA here is from genome assembly GCF_030272615.1 of Cryptomeria japonica. NCBI lineage: Eukaryota > Viridiplantae > Streptophyta > Pinopsida > Cupressales > Cupressaceae > Cryptomeria > Cryptomeria japonica. The sequence goes on along the minus strand of NC_081414.1, from coordinate 522,156,154 downwards.
TGATTAAGGCAGGGGTACTACATTCTCCCCCACTAGGTTCCGACTTACTCCTGGAAGTCATAAGGCTAGATGGAGAACATGTCATATGCATGAGCCTTGAAACTCATTCAACAAAGATCAAATTGCACATAGAAATGTTTCCATAAATAAATGAAATATTACTACTAAATCCTTTACGAATGCCATTACCCATTAGCAAGATACATCTAAATCCATACATTTCTTATAACATTCTAGAAATTATCCACAATCATAGTAGAGAAACAAGAATTTTCTCCCTTCCATTTCACCAAATTAATGCATTACAAAGAGGTAAACAACAATTACCATACTCATCTACCAAATATGACAAGAAAACATGCCATCATGATCAATTTCCGTTACCAATACATCTTTTTTAATAAAACTATATCGCATAGAACTAGCTTCAAAATTTTAATTTCTACAACCAAGATAACTTTCATGAATAAGAGAAATGAAAATAACTCAATTGTTTACACTTGCCAGGCATAAGAAAACCTTTCCAAAGACTATGTCCCATAACATAGTGACAAGTTAACACAATTTACTCCATGATACAAATAATAACCATCCACATAACTGGAATGCATAACACAAAAGGCCACATGTGAGCATGTCTAATGCTCGGTCAAAGATAACATGCACGATCAACATCTCTATGCCTGATCTCAGAACAACAATATGATCATAAATATCCAATATCTCACTCAAAGGCTCGATGGTGCTAGGCACACCATAGCAGTGCTACCTTCCATACAAGACCTTCGTGAACATCCCTTGTTGAGTAAGGTGGTTAGCCTCCAAGAGATAGTCACCACACATAGATAGGTAGTGGATCCTAGCTGCATCACAACCTCACATACCCCCATCCTCAAGGTTCCTTACGTCCACTTCCTCATACACACTCTACCAAATCCGTATCATACATCCTTGGAGAGGAATTTCACATTTCAACACAAGACCAACATATGAAAACAATAAGGATAAATCAGTTTAGCCACCAAAGTACAGATGAATAAAGATAATAAATCATCAATTCCAACAGTAAGGCAAGAAAATAATCCAGAATTTGCAACACCAAATCAAATATGCAAAAGATCACAAGCTCATGGCTAAACCTTCAAAGTCAAAGTAAAATAAATTGCTGATCCCCAAAGAAATAATAAGAATATCACAACTGCACATAACACCACTATGTGACTAGCATCTAGCCACCAACGAGGAAGGAAGGAACAACTATCTAGCTATTGTAGTAGCTCATCATGTGGTGAGACATAGTCACACTACCCACCTGGCATGGCGATGTGCACCTTGACATCACCCCGCATCATGTCATCATGCGGCATGGCAATACCCCAAGCAGAGAAAACACGCAATGGACGTATCCCGCATGGTAGTGTACCTCACAGAAAAAGAACGCATAGGTCACATCCCGCATAGCGACGTATCTAGATAATTGCCGTAAGTCAAAGGTATACCTGACTAAGGTCCACCCACATGTCCACCAACACATACTAACTGGAAACTCATGTGGATAAACCTACCTTTCATGAAGACAAGGCAAAGGATCCTCCAAAATACACCATCACTATGCTCAAGAAACACCATCAAAAAGCTCAAATACAGGAGAGGAGTAGGCTGCCACACATAAACCTATAAATAGACTCATCAAAAGGGAAAGTATTTAGTACACCTTTGATACAATTTTATAGTATAACCATATCATTCCTCAAAATAGAGAAGCTAAAGTCGCTTCGCGCCGACATTACTCGTATGCCAATCCATACTATTCAAGGAATGGTGGCTTCTAATACTACCCCTAAACATATTGAATTACCCACAACCCAAGGTTTGGTACTTAGTAGGGGAACAAATAAAACAATCTTTCATGGAACACATTAATACACTCTCGAAGCTACTATAACATGTTCCCCTTTTATACTTCTTTTACAAGCAAAGCAGTTTCACATAATAGCTATTCGCATACTAATGCACCTTACTTAAAATAGAATTCAATTATGTTACTCCTACAATACACATGGAGAATTCTTTAATGTAAACATACAATTTTCTCCCAATGACCAATATGAACTTTCAAACCCAAAGCCCTTTTATTATCTAAGCACATAAGCATCATAGGGTTCACACAAGGGTTCAAGAAGTCACACCCTTTTCTCTCGCAAACAAGAAAACTCAAATCAGAGATAATTAAAAACATCCCAAACATTTTAATTTCCAGAAGGAGAGAGAGAGGAGTGGTCATAATCATTCAATTTGCTACAAAATAAGCATTCAGTATTTACCATAGTCCTTCAAGTGCACAACACTAAGCTAGATCATGATCTTAAACAAGCACCTTCATACTTTCAAATTCCAGACAAGCATTGACCAACCCAAATGGATTAGTCCAAAGAGTACAACACTCAATGAGGAAGGTACATACAACTCTCTTTCAGAATAAGAGCAATCATAGACCAAGACATCAATAAGCACACAAAGCACATATAATCACTCAAAAACACCAACATCAAGAAGGTGAGAACAAGGTGTGAACACACACGTTACACACAAGTTAAAGTCTGCTCAATCATTCACATAAAAAGAGGAGGACAAGCATGCACATAAGATCGATACACCTCACACCAACAAAGGGCACATGCGACACCAGAGATCCCTGTGTTTGTAACTTGGCTCTGATACCAAATGTAATGCCCCGCCAGGAAACCCCGAAGGGATTAAGCCATAACACAAGAATAGAGTGCAATAATTTTTTTTTAAAGATAAACACAACATTACGATACAACGAGATATCAAAGATTTAGATTACATAGCGGAAGACATCAACTAACACCTAAAGAGTTTCCCAATGAGATTACTTAATTACACATTTAACTTAACTCACAAAATTAAATCCAATAAGCTTATTATCTTATAACAAGATGATTCTTATACAAGGATAATTTTTTTCAAAAGATGGAAATATAATTCACAAGATAAGGTTCATCCATTAAGATTTATTCATACCCATCATTCATACTTTTCATTAAATATAAGCCATGCTTCTAATATTCTAACACACTAGAATTTCATCATAAACATATGAGATCTTTCCATGCATACTTAATTTCCTTAACAAAAATCGAATAAAATCCATTATCCTAAGCTACATTCTTTCATGTTCCCATTTACTGCATTCAAGAAAGGACTGCATATAAGCATTTAAAGTTAATTCCATCTTATCCACTTATACATTCTAAGACAAGCTATTCATACATGATAAAGTTGAATAAGGGAAACATAAGAGAATAACATCACATAACACCAAAATGATCTCGAAGTTCACCCCTAAAGGGCTACATCTCTGGGTCTACCCAACTACAAGACCCCTCTGATAATTAATAAAGTTAAGAATACATGAGGTTCTCATAATTTACAATCCTACCATCAAGGCGAAACATAATCAATATACAAACAACCACATCGGTCAATTAAGATATAAATGACCCTTGAAAAGGAAAGGATCCAACTAAACAAAATCAAAGCTAATACAAAGGTCCATTAGGACATCCACAAAGCTGAGTCATCACCACCTAAGGTCTAACATGAAACCCGATACTCATAAGGGCATAGACAATAGGATGACCCACAAATGTGCTCCTAATAGGATAATATGACAACACACTAGCGAATGTAGGGACAAGTGTCATCACACAACTTGGTATGGTTACCATGACAGGTCTGCATAGGTTCTAGCCCCATACACTGGGTTACCCTGGTAACCTAATCTGTATCTCCGGCCCATCCAAGCCTCATGTGGACCCACACATCCTTTCGTGAAGACAAGGATGATGGTTTGCCATTTCAGGCCTTCTCACAGTATGTCGAGTCTGTGTTAGCACTCGTCCCATGTGTGAGGCACAATTATCTTACTTAGAGATTAACATTCTAATCTACTATTAGGTTATCACTTATTAGACTCACTTTCGATGGGTTATCTAGCAGCCACTTTGGGCGCGGCCCCCAATCGAAAGCTACTTTTCCTTACGACACTAGACTATACCCAAGCAACCTCATAAACCAATGAACAGACATGGTCAAGCAAACGGAGTTCAAAAGTAGGGAACAACTATCTGGTCAAACACGACTCAAAAGAGGTACACTTACTGATGGTACTCTAACCAGAGACCTGACCAACTATGGTCAACCACGAATCATCATTCGACACCCACATAAAGGATATGACCAATTACGACACTACCACAAAACAATAGTCAAACTCGAAACCGAGAATTGGAATAGGTACCCAAATCAATCCATACGATAGGGTCCAGTTGAACAAATCAAAACTTGCCATTACTTAAGTAAAAGTGAATGCAGAAATTAAACTTCTATAGACAATGACCGGAAAAGGGATATTTGGTACAAAATGTGGGAAAAATGGAAAGTTAATTGGGTCATGAACAAAAGCATCAAGGATATTATCTGGCAATGGAATTTTCCAACCAAATGCCAAATCATCAAGAACCTTTGGTCTTTGACCCTCCCCATGCTCTGTCGGGGCATTTGGAAAGAAAGAAATAATAGGATATTTAGGGAAGCTAAGTGTAATACTCAGGTGGTCTTTGAAAAAATATGCAGGGCTATAAAGGAGAACATCAACATTCCTCACAAGAATAATCAGCAATGGTCTATTACTGATATGAATGATATGGAAAGGGACATCCTTATCGAATGGAACCTAATGCATAAGGTCTACAAATCGGAAAATAAGAATAAGAGAGATAACATTGTATGGTGGTTTCCTGAATATGACTGGATAAAGGTTAATTTTGATGGGGCTGCTAAAGGGAACCCTAGAAAGGCTGGTGGAGGAGGAGTTATTAGAAATGCTCAAGGAATTTGTATTGCTTCTTTTACTTCTCCTTTTGGGGTCCAAAATAACCATGTGGTTGAAGCTCTGGCAATGCTAAAGAGCTTCTAGCTAGCTCAGGAATTCAAATTCAAAAAAAATTGGCTCGAAGGGGACTCTTCAAACATCATACAAGCCCTCAAAGGTACAAGTTCTGTTTCCTGGAATATTACCAATTTAATTAAAAATGCTAAATATATTCTAAATAACTATGTTAGCATTAGTATAACTCATACCTTTAGAGAGGGAAATAAGGTTACGGATATCCTAGCCAATGAAGGGGTCAATTTGGAGAAGGATGTCAAATACATTGGAGAAACTCACATCAAACGGGAGGTTAAAGAGCAATTATACTTTGATCGCATCAATGGGTCAAGTTAATTTCATGATTAATTTCTGGGGAACGAGTTCCAAAGATAGATTTTGGGGGCGGATTAGCTGTCAGATTATGAGTGTTTTTCGGTGTCATATCCAAGATCATATTTGTGCAAAAGATTATAGTAATAATAGTTGGGTTTGTGTGGCCATAAGCAGCAATTTCAAAACTACAAAAGAGTCCTTACACGGGAATTCTAGAAATAACAAGTTTTTAGAGTTTTATATGTGGATTGAGAACTGCAGTAGTGGGTATCTTTACTTGGAGCTCAAAATGGGTGGTAACCTAAACAGGAATGAGCCTCCAGGATGTGAGAATTGGAAGAGTGAAAGAAAGGTCTGGAGAAGGCTCCATAGACATGGCTTCACTGACTATATGGAAAAGCTTCACAGAAGCAGAAATTCTATGTCTTACAGTTTTGCTAAAAGCTAGAGTAACAACAGAGCCACCCTATTTGGGGAGATTTGGCAAATCGATGAAAACTTGATTGCAGAGGTCACGAGGCTCAAGATGGAGGGGACTAATTCTATAGGGATTGGAAGTATGCAACAGAAGCTTTCAAAAATTTCTTGAAGTTAGAGGATGAGAAGGGCAAGCTTGCGAAGAAGGACAACATATCCTACTACACTCCCCAGCAAGTAAAGCCTTTCTGGTAAAAAGTTCTTAGGGCTTTAATGGAATATTTAACTATGGATGGTAGATTTACTAAAATTTATAACTATCTTTTCACTATCCTGAACCATTTCCATCATGGGGCTAAAATATCCCTACCCTTCTATTTAGCGTCCTCTCTAAACGAGAGCCTTGCAGACCATGCTAAAAAGCCTAATTCTTACCCTTTAGCCCACCAGGGACTCATTCTGCTAATACATGAACATCTTAAGGATAAGGATAGGGCAACCAAGGATGATCCTTTGATCATTAATGCTCATATATCTAAGAGTTGCAAAGACTCTTACTCGAATGAGGATCAGCCCAGCATCCCTACCCATAAAAAAAGGAAAGTTGAAACAGAGCATGAGGAAAAGGAGGTGCATTATGATGAAGAAGAGGAAAAGGATAAGGACACTAATACTAAAATGGAGCTAAATAAGGATGAGAAATATGGTGAAGGGGAGGAAGGGGGTAATTCTAAAAACCCTCACTCTAACCCTAAGGGTTCGGAAAGCAAGAATGATGCTCTGAATCCTAAGGAGTATGACAACCCTAACTCTGAGGAGACTGGACAGGGAAAGGACTCTGCGAACACCATCTTGGACACAGCCCATAACTGCACTCTTGAATTCTTCAATTTCCAAAAATGGGTTGTCGAAAACATCACCAGTATGCAGGGTAAGCAAAGGGAGCTGGAAGATCAGATTAATAAGCTGATTAAGATGTCTGACTCTAGGAAATAGAATGAGGATACGGAAAATAGTGAAGCGGAGGAGGAAATGGAGATGGAGGACTAGTTGGAGAAAGATCTGATCAAAGGGGACCTGAAACATTTGGAGGATGTTATTAGAACTATGAAAGAGCAAGTGGAGGAGGACAAAGACAACGTCAACACCCGGATTACCTGTAATGAGAAGGCTTTGAAAAGCCTTATGAACCACAACCTCCAGGTCCTTAAATTTTCTTCCCAGAATATGAACGCGCTGGTGGATCATTTGGAAAAGAAAAATCAGGATAAGATCCTAGTAATTATAGAAGATACTCCAACTTCTAGCCCCACCCACTAGAACCCTAGGTGCAGAACTAGGTAGACCACTATTGAGAAGGATACCAAATGAAAGAGAGTCAGATTGGATAGGGAAACAATGACCTAAGGGAAGCGGCCAAGGCGATGATGCTCTTGGTACAGAATGCTAAGGAAACTATGAAGAGTTTTTAATTATCTTGTAATGTTGGGCTTGGGGTCAATTTCTTGCTGGCCTCTTGTTGTCCTTTTGTCTGTTGTTGGTTTTTTTGCTGGTCTTTTGCAGTTGTCTTGTTTTGTTTCCTTCTTGAATATCTTTTGAATGTAATCAGGTTTTGGGTCCCTTAAAACCTTTTTTTTCTTAATCAAAAACATCACTAGCATTTAGGAAAAACAGAGAGATCTGGATTTTTAAATTGACAATTTGGTTAAGGATATCAACATTAAAGGTAAAGAGGACAATGCAGAGGATACTAGTGTTGCAGAGGATGAAAAATAAATTTCAGACTAGCTGGAAAATGAGATTATAAAGGGAGATTTGAAGCACCTTGAGGGTGTGGTGAGGATTCTCAAAGAAAAGGGTGAGTTTGATAATGGTCTGATAAACAATCGAATTCAAAAAACTGAGATTTCTTTGAGGAAATTCATGGAGCATAATTTGATTGTGTTGAAGGTGTCCTCTCAAAACATGAATGCGCTGGTTGCTTTCCTAGAGAAGGATAAGTAGAATAAAGAAACTATGATTATTGATGACGAGCCGGCTTCTACTTCTATTCAACACTCCTCCAGACACAAAACTAGGCAAAATGAAAGTGAGCTAGAGCTGAAGACCAAAGGCAATCAATAGATGCAGGAAAATAAACACCTGAAAGAGGCAGCAAATGCGATGATGTTGGTCAAGGTTGCGGAAGAGACTATAAATATTTTCACTTGAAATGTAATTTTATTTTAGGTGTGCTAGTCTCTCACTGGCCTTTTGTTGTTCTTTACTTTTGTTGTTGTCTTTTGTGTTGTTCTTTTGCAGTCTTTCTCTCTTTGTTCTATCTTCTCTAGTTTCTCTATTTTCTTTTCATTTCGATATGTAAGCGGGTTTCGGGTCGCTTAAAACCTGATTTTCCTTAATCAAAAACATCGACAGGATCCTTGTCTTTGTTTGCATCATCATCATCATCATCTACATCTTTGCCCAAATCTCCATCTCCTTCACTGTTTCCCCCAAAAACCCTCATTCTCGCTCTGTCACACACCTCCCTCATTTCAAAAAATGGGATTCTTGTCCCCCTTGATATTTGTTTGTTCTTTAGACATAATTGAATTTTTAATGTTTTGTTTAATAAAATTAAATAAAAATATGTTACTACATATTTTGAACCTTAAAACTCTTAAATTTTTATAGTTGACAAATTTCATCATTTTTTAAATAATGCAAACTCATTATTCAAAAGAATCTTTACTACTCTATCTAAAATGAAATTTGTCCTCGTTATTATTTTAAAATAATTTTAATATATTTAAAGAAGTGCTACTTATTTTCAAATGTCAAGTATTGTTTATTTTATTAAATATTTTGTCTCATGTAATTAAAAATAATATTATTATTTATTTCAAATCAAACTTTCAGCCTTCTTCAAATAAATAAAGTAAAGTGTGTTCATTTCAAATGATAAATTTATTTGATATTATAAATGCTAAAGTATTATAAATTTAATATTCAATAAAATCTTAAGTGTCTCAAATATTTATTTATTTTATTTATTATATTATATTTAATAAAGTATTGCTTGTTTTTAAACATTTCATTTTTTAATTCTATAAATGAGCTTTTCTAATCATGTTATATCTTTTTAACTTCATTTTGAATAGTAAACTTACTACAAATTTTGAATATATTTGTTTTTAAATGTAAATAAAATGATAAAATTTAAATTAAATTGATAAAATCAATCCATTTTGAATGAATTGTTTTTATTTTATTGTTTAAATGTCTCATACTACGCGCGCGCGCACACATCTGTTGAAAATATCATATTTCTAAACTTAAAAAGATTTTTTATCATTGTAATTTCAAATCATACTCATTAATTTTCATTAGGCTAAAGAGAAGCATGCACTTTTAATATGTTTGCAGCATCTTCAACCTGCATTCACTAAATTTGATATCAATTAAGATATGCATGAGTAGCAATGCTTCTAAAAGAGTTTAAAGAATGATTGTGTCATTTTTTATTTTTTATTTTACCATTCAAGGGTTTAATGTCAAAGCCAAATAATTGTTTAGCTATTCAATACAAATTCAAATACCTTGGGCTAAAACCTCTTTAGCTAAGACCTGACGATTAAAGGGTATTCATTTTACCATAGTCATCTAGACACAATCTTTGTTTCATCCTTAATATGTTGGGGCCTTGCATTCACTAAGAATGGATCTCTTGTAGGCACAAAAAGAACCATTCAACTTCATTAGTTTGATGAGAACTATTTTCACATGAATGTTTTGAATTGCTCTCTACTTTATTAAAATAAGAGAAAAAAAAAAAAAAAAAACTTTTTTACAAAATTTTCTTCTAGTATTTTATTCGCAAAATGGATTATTCAAATATCATATCTCTATTTAAAAATCATGTGAAAAAATGATAAATAGATTAAAGTTATTTCATTTCATAATATAGACTTAATATTGTTAATTACAAGGGTTGGGGGCCTAGCTCGATTGGCGAGAGCTTCCAGTGATGAAGTACAAGGTCACAAACTCTAGTCTCCCCCCAGCCCATGTGGTATTAGAGGATGTGTTGTGCCAACATCACCATTCACATTAAAAAGTTTACTTGGTGTAGTAGTTTATAGGGGGGTTTTATACCCTATTCCTCCAGTCTATATATATTGTTAAATACGAAATGAAGAGCAAAAGATAATTGAGACACGAACACAAAATTTATACCAATTCGCCAAGATGGCTAAATCCACTTTCAAAGCAAGGGAAAGCCCTTATTAATATCTCTTTTGTACTTATATACAACAACAAGCTTCAACTCTCCAATAATAAATTAATTACATTATCCATATAGCTTTTAATAAGCCTTCAAATAGAATATAAAAGGGCAAAGTATTGGAGGGAAAAATATAATGATTGTTGGGTTTCATATCCAACAATCTCCCACTTGAAACCCAACCACGTTGTAGACCTTCAAAGATGTTCCCCCACTTTAGGCATATTGTCAAAGCTTGACAATGCCGAGAGAAGTCCAACAAAACTCGAACTTATCCCTTGGTACTATCTTCATCAATGCATCAGCTACGTTCACCTTAGTATCAATCTTCTCAACTTACAACTTTCCCTCTTCATGCACACTCTAGATGAAGTGATACTGCACCTCAATATGTTTTGTACAATTATGGAATGCAACATTCTTAGCCAAGTGAATAGCATTGTTTCTATCACAAAATATATTGAAAAAATGTTGTTTGCATCCCAATTCACTCAACAACTGTTGCAACCATATCATCTCCTTTGCTCTTTCAGTGAGAGCAATGTATTCAGCCTCGTTAGTGAAGAGATAAATCACTTGTTGCAATCTTGAAACCCAGCTATTTGTTTCCCCTAAAAAGGTGAAAATATAACCTATAGTTGATCTTTGTTCTATTGGATTGATTATTATTTATGTATTGGATGACTTTATGTGTTGACATTGATGGCACATATTCACACACACATATGTTCATATTGTCATAGTCATCTTAGTTAAGTCAAACTGATACTACTCCTAACTCTTTATATTGCAAACCGGTATATATGTATAGAGAATTCCAACCGGTATTTGTAGACAACCGGTATATGAAGTAATGACAATTGTTTTTGGTCAATTCCACTAACACCAGTTTTGAGATACACTGAAGAGCAACAAGGAGGTGAATGGAGGACAATTGGTCTATGAGTTGGAAGCGGTTAACACTCAGCTAGTATCGATGTTCAAACTGGTTTTCATTGATTATGTGATGAGTTATCACTGGTCGTGATGAGTTATCTCTAACTGAAATTTTTGACGATGATTTGTGATGTGTTATGGAAGATTGTCTAGATACACTAAACCTAGGAAATTGTGATGAGGTTCTTGAGCCAACATGAAATTTAATGTCTATAAAAAGACATTGTGATGAGCTATTTTGATATGCAAGATTCAAGTGATATTATGAGTTAGAGTTGATGTGATTTATTGAAGGATTTGCAGAGTATGTCAGTGATGCAGTATTGAGTGAGCATAAGAGAATCTATACAAGAAAGATGTGTTATTTCTAGATCATACCACCTATTGTTTTCTAGTCACTACAGTAGTTAAATCCCCTAACCGGGTAAGCTCTAACAAGCTTCATTGCATAAATCCTCTGACAAGGTGATCCATTAGTTTGGATTTGAAATCCTCTATTGAGGTTACTCCTAAAAGGGTATTACCTTTAACCGAGTATATATCCTAATAGGGCTTTGGGATCTTTAACAGGATTTGCTCCTAACAGAGTACTTTGTACACCTTAATGGGTTAGTTACCTATTTTTGTAGATAGTTAACTTGTGAGTTCCATCTCATCATGGTTTTTCCTAGTTGATTTTTCAATGTATAAAAACTTGTGTCATGGTGAATGTTTTACTTGTTGTGAATTATTTTATAACACTTTGGATTGCATGCAAAGTCTTAAGTAAAATGGTTAATTGTTTTTACCGTTCTGGGTTTAAAGTGTTATTGTTTTTTCTATCACTGATTGACCCCCCCGCCCCCCCACCCTCTCAGTGCTTTATAAGTCTATCAATTGGTATCAGAGGCTAACTTCCTTAAGGATTAATAACTTGGAAGGAAACCCTAAATCCATTATGGGGGATTTGAGTTATAGAGAGATGGCTAGAGTGCTTGATGCAACCAGGGAAGATCTTGAAACCCTGAGAGGTAGATTTAAGGCTTCACAAGTAAAATAGAGAGAGTTGACTAAGCAATTATTGGAGATCTCTTACAACAGCTCTTCAAATGAGGCCAACATTGATGCACTGGCTGATAAAGTGGAGAAACTGAATGGGGAAAAGATAAACCTGGGGAGAGAACTTGAAGCTCTTACAATCCGTATGAATCAAGAACATTAAGCAAGGAGGGCAGTTGAAGACCTGATCAAAGAGAGAGATCATGAGATTTCTAAGATCAACCAAGAGAATGTAGCTTTGCATGAACATTGGCATGAAGAGAAGGAAGAGAAAGAAGCACTACAGTTAGATCTTGAATTGGCAATGTCTCTTAGAGAGACTCTTACAAAGCATAATGAATATCTTACCAAAGAGCTTACTGAGGCTAATGGGAAACTTGACAAATTCAAAAAGAGTTCCTCTATGCTGGATGAATAGATTCAATCTTAGAGGATGAAAGGTGACACATCTGGATTAGGAATCAATACATCAGAGAAAAGAGAATCTTCTGGTACCAAGAGCAACATGCATAAAGGTAAAACTACTTCTAAGGCTAAGAAGCCTACTGGTAAGAAAGATTTCAAAATTTTTTTCTTTATCTATCACAAACCTAGACATACTACTAATGTGTGTAGAAGCAGATCTAATGAGAACACATGCTATAATTCTAATACTAGATATGTGTCTAGGAGATTTAAAGGTCATTGTTACACATGCAACATGAATGGACATAGATCAGTTGAATGCAAATATGGAGCAAACAATATGGAACCTCACATGAATCTGACCTATCGGTGATTGGAGAAGGACTTTTGACAAACAAAGAAACATGAACTGGCAAAAACCCTATGTCAACCAGTTTAGTCCCTATGAGATGGAGAAGGTAACAAATGCAATTTACACAATTTGCAATAACTATGAACATGTGGCTATGAACTAGAAAAGGAGAACTGGAAGAGGTAATGTGGACCTTGGAGAGCATCTGGGATGGCCTACTATCATTGCCATAAACCAGGACACATTGCTAAGTTTTGCAAAACTAAGAACAAACAAGTAAACTGCTCTAAAGATCATAAAGGAAAGAAAAAAGTTGATGTTGAAGAAACCAGAGTGGAGATGAATAGAATTTGGAAGAAGAAAAGTGAGGACAAGCCAATAGAAGAATCAAATCCTTCACCTAGTGTGGAGAATCTTGCACCGGTGAACTAAGCTTTTCAACAAGCCTAAGGGGAGCATATCGGTAAATCTACTTTTGGACCCCTTGAAGAGTGTATGGTAAGAGAGTTTTGCATTTTGAGTTGTAATATGAGAATTTTTTATATTATTATCTATCGGTTTTCTAAGGATTACCAACTAGTTATATACCTATCCGTATAGGCAAGTTTGTTAAGCGGTAATTAGGGTTTGTTACCCTATCAGTAGTGTAATTAATGCAGTGGGTAAGTTAATAAAATGAATTTTTACTAAGTTATTTTTACCCTAAGTGCATTTGAAGGTGCATTTTGAGCACTTCAAGAGAAAAATAGAGCATTGTTAGCAGATTAAGAGTGGATTTGTGCTACGAGTTAAAAATTTGAATTGGATTTGAAGATAAGGAAAGGCGAATCTGGTGTGTATATGAGAGAGAAACCAAAAACCCTACCAGCGTGAAGGGAATAAGGTATTCTTTTGTTAATCTCTCTCAAGTCAAGATTATCTAGAATGGCATCATCGTCTACACCAGCAGGGAATCTTATAATTACTATTGAAGCTATGGAGTCAATGGAATCAGATAAAATAGAATCTTATAATGCATTATCTCAAGTTCAGCAAGGTGTTTTGATCAAAGGTGAATTGACTAGATATATAGATTGTAAAATTGAGGATCTGGGATCACTAGAAATCTATTCTCAACTTAAATCTCTATGTGATAAGAGCGGGAAAATAAAACCCAAATATATTAGGGTTTATGAAAATGGTTTTCATAATGCAACCTATTTTCTTGAAGATTTTGAGGAAGTGTTGGTATTATGGATGACTTCGTCATGTGTTGCATTGGTTTTGTCATTGATGTCAACACTTGTCTTCTTGGAGGTCTACATTGTGTTCACTATTATGGTTAGTGACTTATGCACAGTCACCGATATATGTTCACCAGCAGGTTATATGGTTCACTGGAAGTAATGATAACCTGGAGATCATTTGGTTATGTCAAAGACATGGATTGGAAGTTTGGATTTGGTGTTTTTCTTATTAGTCTAACTGGGTTGACAGATTTGCCTTTACCAGTAGATAGGTCTAGGTTATGGACAGGTACTCCATATCAGCATGGCACATTATGGAGATGGTTTATTGATTGGATAATATGGTAAATGTATTGGGCCAACATGTTGTATTGCATCAAGACTTATTTGTAATTGATTTTAATTGCAATATCTTTAGTGAGCTGACCTATACATTTGGTCTTAGGTTTTGTATATATGATTGTAAGATCTTATTGAAGATCATATATGGTATGAGTGTGTTTGAATATTGAAGAGAGAAAATAAGAAGATCCTTGTGCAAATCATGCAGACATTATTTGAAGGCTGAAGGAAGGTTATGAAGGTGTTTGGCACTTATGTTCAAAGTTTAAACTGGTATTGAATCTAGCATTGCAGATGCTATTTTGAGCAGTATATTATCATTGGATTTAACCATCCAATTGTAGTCAGTGTGACTCTTATTTTGTGATTGAGCAGTGAGATCTAGGTGGTTGGCCTTTCTGCAAGTGCAGACCCCATTTGTATAGACTTACTATCTATAGTAGTATCATCTAATTATGGGTAAGGTTTCCCACCATGGTTTTTCCCCTTACCAGGTTTCCACATCAAAAATCTTGGTATCATGTGTTGTGGATGTTGTTTCTCTTTATGTTTCATGCATTAAGTTAAACTGTTACTGCTATAACAATTAATCTATTTTACTAGCACTTAAGTTTGGTTTACCGACACTAAGTTTAAGTTGGAATAATCTGTTTTGATTTATAATGTATTAACAACTGGTTCACCCCCCCCCCCCCTCTCTCAGTTGTCCTTTCTTGTTCCTAACAATTGGTATCAGAGCCAAGTCCTCTTTTTCCAGAAGCCTAACAGCTTGAGGAGATCCTATGGCAACAAATATTTTCAGCAAGGACAGTCTAAAACTTGATGGAACTAACTATGGTATATGGAAGATCAAAATGGAAACACATATGAACTACATTGGAAGAGATATATGGGATGTTACTAAGAATGGCTATGTTGGTCTTACTCTGAATCAACCTCACCCACCAACATTGGCTAAGGACTTGGAGAATGATTGCAAAGCAAGAGAAGCACTTCTAAGTGCATTATCAAATCAGTAAATCATGGGATTATCAGACCAATCTACTACTAAAGCTATTTGGGATAAACTGGAAACACTGAATGAAGGAGATACCACTATCAAAATTGCAAAATTGGAATGTTACCGAGTCAGATATGAAAATTTAAAAATGGAAGAAGATGAAATAATTTTTGCATTTATGGAAAGAGTTAATGCAATTGTTTTAGGAATACAATGTTTTGGAGGATCCTTAAGTGAAGATGAAATTGTGTCTAAAGTTGTAAGAGCTTTGCCACTGGCTTACAAAATGAAAGTGACTGCTAATAATGAGTTGAGAACAATGCCTAATACTTCAGTTTCTAGAGATACTTTGGTTGGAAAACTTTATGCATTTGATCTTGAAGAGTTTGGTCATGTTGCTATAGTCAAGACTGATTTAGCTTTCAAAGCATTAGCATCACCATCACCATCATCTGGCAAAACTGATTGGAAAGAACTTTATGCAAAAGAACTTGAAGATATGAGAAGGGAAAATGAAGAACTTGAAGCACTATTTGCAAGGAAGATGCCTAAAGGTCCAGCAGGAAGTAAGTATGAAGGTAAAGCACCTTTCAAATGTTTTAATTGCAATAAAGTTGGTCATATAGCTTCTAGATGTCCCGATAGACATGCAAGGTTAAGGGAGGAAGCAAAAAGATCATATAAACCTAACCCTGATTATCAGAGATATAGATTTAAGAAAAACAAAGTTAAGTCATGTTACTATGTAGATGAAGGTGTTACAGATGATTCAGATGAAGATCCAGCAGATAACAGATGGGCTTTTGTTGCAATAAAAGAAGATCAACCAGCACCTAGTGTCAAACCGGTAGAGCAAGTACTGGCAGCAAATATTGAAGAAAAAGATGAAGGGATCATAGATAGTGGATGATCACATCATGTGATTGGTGATAAAAGAAAATTCTTATCATTTCAGGAAATTCATGGAATCCTAGTAAGGTTTGGAGATTTTAAAGCTTGTTTAATCAAAGGAAGAGGCACTATATCTTTGGATGGTAAGCACAATACTAACAATGTTTATTATGTAGAAGGTTTAAAGCATAATATTTTGAGTGTTGGTCAGTTAGTTGAGAAAGGATTTCAGTTACAATTCAAGAATGGAAAATGCAAAATCATAAATAGAACTGGATTGGAGATTGCAACCGATAATCAGCCTAAAGGTAATATCTTTCACTTGAATACCAATGATAAGACATGTTTGATTGCATGCATTGATGAAAGTTGGTTATGGCATAAAAGACTTTGTCATGTGAATTTTGATTTCATTATAATGATCAGTTCAACTAAGGCAGTAAGAGATTTACCTAAGATTGTCAAACCTCATAATCTGGTATGTAAGGAATGTCAAATGGGAAAGCAAGTTAGAACAACATTTAAGAGCATTACTAAGAAATCCAATATTATTCTTGATTTAATTCATACTAATTTATGTGGTCCAGCAAGAACAAGAAGTCTACAGGGAGATAGATACTTTATGCTAATAATTGATGATTATTCTAGAATCTGTTGGGTTACTTTTCTCAGGGAGAAATCAGAAGCTCTTGAAAGATTCAAGATATACAAGGCAATGGTAGAGAATGAAACCAGGAAGAAAATAAAATCTGTGAGATCAGATCAAGGAGGAGAATTTACATCTAGAGAATTTAATACATTATGTGAAGTGAATGGAATCAAAAGACAACTATCAGCACCCCGAACACCCCAGCAAAATGGAGATGTGGAAAGAAAGAATAGACCTATTCTGGATGCAGCAAGAACCATGTTAATGGAAGAAAATATGCCCCATGTGTACTGGATAGAACAAGCGAATATAGCGGTTTATACTTTCAATATCACATCAAAAGTGAAACTGGTAAGACCCCTTATGAACTATGGTTTGGACATATTCCTATTCTTAAGTATTTCTGAATATTTGGAAGAAAATGTTATATTAGAAGAGATGAATATATTGGCAAGTTTGATCCTAGAAGTGATAAAGGAATATTTCTTGGTTATTCATCTAAAAACAAGGCATATAGATGCTATAATAAAAGGTTACAGAAAATCATTGAGAGTACTAATGTGAAGATAGATGAACATTTTAAAGGAGATTCAATATCTGTAGAACCGGCAGTTGAAATGATTATAAATGAACCGACACAGATTGTACCAGTATAGAGTGAAGACCCAATCACACCAGCATCATCAGAAAACTCAACTGTGACTGAAGAACAACAACATGTAAATGGAAATCAGAACAAACCCAGGTATGTAAGATTGAATCATTCAGAGAATCAGATAATTGGAAACAAGAACCAAGGTGTTATGACTAGAGGAAGATTGGCAAATGAAGAGGTATATTTAATTTCTCAAGTTGAACCAGCATCTGTTATTGAAGCATGTCAGGATGAACATTGGATACAAGCAATGGAAGATGAATTAGAACAAATTGAAAAGAATAATACTTGGACATTAGTTCCCCAGCCTAAAGACAAAAATGTCATTGGAACCAAATGGGTATATAGAAATAAACTTAATGAGAATGGTGAAGTAATCAGGAACAAAGAAAGATTAGTTTGTAAAGGTTATTCACATAAAGAAAGAATTGATTATAATGAAACCTTTGCACAGGTAGCCAAAATTTAGGCAATTAGACTATTTCTTGCATTTGCAGCTCATAAGAACTATAAATTTTATCAAATGGATGTAAAATGTGCATTTTTTAATGGAGATCTTGAGGAGGAAGTTTACATTGAATAGCATGATGGATTTCCATTGATAGATAATAAGGATATGGTTTGTAGGTTAAGGAAAGGTTTATATGGATTGAAGCAAACTCTTAGAGCTTGGTATGCTAGATTGGATAAATATTTTTTGAAGCTTGGTTACACAAAAGGTAATGCTAATAGAAATTTGTATTACAAAGTTACCAATGACGATATTTTGGTTATTGAAGTATTTGTGGATGATATCATTTTTGGAGGTAAAGATGGATTATGTAAGGACTTTGCTAACTAGATGCAAAAAGAATTTGAAATGTTTATGATTGGAGACATAAAAAATTCTAGGTTTGCAGATTTCACAAATAGATAAAGGTATATTCATATGTCAAACAAAGTACTTGAAGGAACTTTTGAAGAAATTTGGTATGGAAAATTCCAAACCGTTAAGTACTCCTATGACTACAATTGATAAATTGACATTTAAGGATGATTCAGCTCTTATTAATCCGACAAGATACAAATCTATGATTGGAGATTTACTGTATTTGACACAAACAAGACCTAATATAATGAATGCAATATGTATTGTTTCAAGATTTCAAAGCAACCTAAAGAAAATCATGAATCAGTAGTTAAAAGGATTTTTTGGTACCTACAAGGCACATCAAATCTTGGTTTATGGTATCCTAAAGATGAAAATTTTGATTTATGTGCATATACTAATGCAAATTGGGCAGGAGATGTAGATGACAGAAAGAGTACCACAGGCGGTGCATTCTTTCTTCGCAGAAGATTGATTTCATGGATAAGCAAGAAGCAAACTTGTACATCATTATCTATAGCAGAATCAGAATATGTTGCAGCAGCAACTAATTGTACTTAGGTATTATGGATCAAGCAAATGTTGAAGGATATAAAGGTAAAATGCAAAGAACCAATAATTATCTATTGTGATAATTCAGCAGCAATTGATATATCAAAGAATCTGATATTTCACTCTAAGACAAAGCATGTTTCTATTAAGTATAATTTTCTGAAAGAGAATGTTGAAGCAAATGAAGTAAGATTGGTTTATGTGAATACTAAAGAGAAATTTGCAGATATCTTTACAAAGCCTTTGCCTAAGGAAACATTTGAATATCTCTGAGAGCAGCTTGGGGTAATTTCCCCACTGGAAGAGACTTGAATGATGAAGATTGGCATCAAACCGGCAAGGACTAACAGAAAAATCTTTTTTCGGCTTTGATGGAGGAGAGCTACTTGTTAGGGGGAGTAGTTGGTTGAATGTTATCTTTTGAATTCTTAACTACTTTGTCATTTCATGTCAAAGGGGGAGAGATATCTATGGAAAAACATTATACCTTGAGGGAGAGATATACACTTTGGATATATGTATTTTTGGTTTTGGTTTATGTTTCTGTTACAGAACTTTGTATTGATCTATCTTTGGGAGATTGTTGGTTTATTGGTTTTTGGCATTCTGTTCTTGGCACTTAGATGTTTTTCCATCTAGTGTTGTCATCAATGCCAAAGGGGGAGATTGTTGGCATTATGGATAACTTTGTCATGTGTTGCATTGGTTTTGTCATTGATGTCAACACTTGTCTTCTTGGAGGTCTACATTGTGTTCCCCAGTATGGTTAGTGACTTATGCATAGTCACCAGTATATGTTCACCAATAGGTTATATGGTTTACCGGTAGCGATGATAACCTAGAGATCATTTGGTTATTTCGAAGACATGGATTGGAAGTTTGGATTTGGTGTTTTTCTTATTGGTCTAATTGGGTTGACAGATTTGCCTTTACTGGCAGATAGGTCTAGGTTATGGACCGGTGCTCTAGATCAGCATGGCACATTATGGAGATGGTTTATTGATTGGATAATATGGTAAATGTATTGATCCGACATGTTGTATCGCATCAAGACTTATTTGTAGTTGATTTTAATTGTAATATCTTTAGTGAGCCGACCTATACATTTGGTCTTAGTTTTTGTATATATGATTGAAAGATCTTATTGAAGAACATATACGGTATGAGTGTGTTCAAATATTGAAGAGAAAAAATAAGCAGATCCTTGTGTGAATTACGCAGACATTATTTGAAGGTTGAAGGTGTAAGGACCTTCTTGTCCTAACCTTAGTTAAACCAAACTTAAACTCACTGTTTTAATTAATTATTAAATTAACCATTATTACAGATGCAAAAGCAATAATTATTAACATGCAAGTAATAGATAAGTAACTGAACAACCATGCAACTCATAAATAACATGTAGGAATTAAATGTGCATGCAAACAATAACAATCTAAAATTATGTATGAGTTCCAATAGAATGCAAACCATAATTAGTTACGATGTCGAGTTACGTGTGTGCATGAGTAGCGTAAATCATATGCATGAAATTATTACGAATTAAATTAACATGCAAAAACTCAAAATTAAATAATCTACCAGATAATTAAATATGCGTGCATGCGTAAATGAAAACTAATCTAAGAAAGTAAATCATGCATGTTAGTGGGTTAGTATGTTAGTAGCCCTTTTTCTTCTTCTTTTTTATTTGTCAGTTACATTGCATGGCGACTTCTTGTCGCTTTACATCATGTGACCTTTATAGGTCCTTTTTCATAACCTCTACATGCGACCATTCTGGTCTTTACAATGAAATAAAATATACATCTTTAATTATTACATAAAATTTTATCTGGAATCTCTGACTTTCTTTGTCTCCGGATGTGTCGCCTCCATTTGACCTGGATAACCTCCTCTCGCAAACCGGATGACGGACATATGACCCAAGCATTTTATCCGCCCAACCAAATGAAGCATAAGCTTCCCAGTGCTCTTGATAAGCTCTCGTCCCTCACGACGGAGTATCCTAGCAAGCCGGTACCAACCGGTAGTAAAGGAATCCTGTGCAATCATGTAGAACTAACAACCCATCCTGGTTGAACTAACTACATGTGTATGGCAGGGAGAAAAATAAATAAATAAATATGATGGCCATCATTACCCTATTGGGGAGGTGAAGAAAATCACCCTTCCCTGGTTAGCCCATAAACAAGCACTCTCGTTCCATAATCATCCCTCATAGACAGAAAAATAATTAACCCTCCGCAAATTAATGTCAGAATAATATTATTATATGTTTTCTTTATAGACGTTTATAAATTTTCCCTTTATAATATAATTTCCTCAAATCAAAATTTAATTTTAATATTTTCAATAATTCTAAATTAAGAATCTCTATTTAAGTTAATATAATCTTTAAAATCAATTCCTATATATATATATATATATATATATTTGTTGCTTTTATTCTTTTCTTAAAAATTCTTAAATCAATATTTATGTTAGAATTTACCACTATCAAGACTTTCCAAATATAGTTGTAATGTTTCAGTCATTTCTTAAAAACCCAGATCCCAATTTCTTTGAAATTTTCACAGTAATCAGAAATATTTAAAACGCAAAAACCCAGTAAATTTCCGCAAAGCCTAGTTACTAATTTTTAAGATACATCGAGAAGATGGCATTGACAACACAACTGACACATCAAACAAACAAGCATTAAATCCACAATATCCAATTTTTAAAGAAAAAGATCAAATTAAGGCTCAAATTAAATATGAAAAATAAATGAACCTGACTGTGAGAAAGAAGAATCCTAGGCGTTTCCCAAATTTCAGACAATCTCTTCAATCTACCTTGTCGACTTCACAGCAATCACACAAATCAAGAAGCTCAAAAAGAATTGGAATGATCAAATAACAGGTTTATTCCTATAATTATAAACATTGAATTCTCTAAAAATAAAATTTAATTGTTTGCATGATTAAATTCTTAAAATAAAACTAATTATTAAAATTAGAACTCACAAAATAGTTAATTGATTTTATTAAATTACAATTTGTTAAAGATTTAGTTTTTAAGGAAATAATTAATTATTAGGCTCTCACATATCGTCTATATTTTTAGTACATAAGTTTACTCCAACATTGTATTTTTGCATGCCTTGATCATTTATTTAAATTTATTAATTAATATTTTAATTAATTTCTTGAATTAATCTCATTATTTATTTTAATTAGTCCTCTAATTTTAGTATTTATAAGATATTATATCTTAAATATCTTTTATATTTTATAATTTAATTATCAAATAATTTTATTTTTAATTACTCAACTAATTAATTTATTTACTCTCTTTTAAATAATTATTTTATAATTATTTCTAGCTTGATTGTAATATTAAATACTTGTATATTTAATAATTTATCCTTATTATTATTTTTATTTTATCAATATATTTTAGACTCCCTAATTTAATTTACTAATTGCTTATCTAATTGGGTACTTTGCACAAGGTTCCAATACTTAGGTTGCTACTGGCGAGCTAGAAAAACCCCTCCTCGATCATATGTCCGCCTTCGATGGTTACCTTGCAACTTATACTTGACAAAAATTCGTCAAATCCCATTACATAAAAATCTAGCAAAATATTAACATCATAACATTATTATTTATCATCATTAAATAACGACATCATATCAATAAAACATCATTATTAAGTATTATTAATCATAACAGTAAAGTATCATTAAAACATTATCATCATAAAATAACTAACCATCATCATTGTCACTAAACCACACAATATCATCTATCATTATTAAAAGTTAATCAAAAGGTATCTGACATAATAAATAAATCTAACTAAGGTCTAATTCGAGTCGTGACAGAAGGACTGTTATAAAGGTATTTGGCACTCATGTTCAGAGTTTAAACCGGTACTAAATCCAGCATTACAGATGCTATTTTGAGCAGTACATTATCATTGGATTTAACCATCCAATTGTAGTCAGTGTGACTCCTATTTTGTGATTGAGTAGTGAGATCTAGGCGGTTGGCCTTTCTGCATGTGCAAACCCCATTTGTATAGACTTACTATCTGCAGTAGTATCATCTGATTGTTGGTAAGGTTTCCCACCGTGGTTTTTCCCCTTACCAGGTTTCCACATCAAAATCTTTGTGTCATGTGTTGTGGATGTTGTTTCTCTTTATGTTTCATACATTAAGTTAAACCGGTACTGCTATAATAGTTAATCTATTTTACCGGCACTTATGTTTGGTTTACTGGCACTAAGTTTAAGTTGGAATAATCTATTTTGATTTATAATTTATTGACAATTGATTCACAACCCCCCTCTCAGTTGTCCTTCCCAGTTCCTAATAGGAAGAACATGTCAAGATTATCCTTAGTCGTGTACATGGTAGGAACATGTACCTTGATAGATCTCACACCATCACAAAGGAGGCTATTCATGTAGTAACTGGTTTCTACCAAATTGGTGAAGTACCAAAATTAAGGACAATCTCAAAGGAGGTTGTTATTGTATTGACAAAGACCACTGCTGACGGTCATGCTATATCGGTCAATAACATTTCAGATCAAGGAGTCAGATTTGCAAAAATGGTTATTGGCTACCGGATATTCCATTCTAGCAGAATGAACAATGTACCATTTGTTGTTGTACATGTCGCTTATAGAATGATGATAGAGAATGCAGATTATGATTTGTGCGAGGCAATGAGAAGTCAATTGATGTTGAACTTAGAATCAATTAAGAAGGACAACAGTCAAAAGTTTAAATATGAATAACTATTGATTGGTTTGTTTTTCTACTTTCAAAATCATTCCAAGAATTGGTGATATTTAATGGTCTAAGGACATACAAGTTACAACCCAAATCAAGAATACCATTAAGGTTTTGAAGAACACATTCCTATTTCCATGAACAGATATTTTAATGAGTTTTAGAAGAAGATGAGTATGAGATTAAGGTTATCTGATGAAGTGGTGAAACACTTTGAAAAAGACATTTGTTTGGCTATAACCACTGATTTTTGCCTTATGGAGGCCATTGAACCTAGAGAAGAAGAGATGGAATAAATGAGCTATGAAGTCAGCTATGACTTACTAATCAGTTATGCCAACAACCTTTTGGCATCTCCTAAGGATAAAAAGAAGAAAAGACCAGGAACTTACCATGAAAGGATTGCACCTATTCAACCTAGTAGTGCCAAGGAGAAAAAGAAGAAAGTTGATCAACCAACTTTTGTGACCACAAGTACAAGGGTAACTAGAAGTATTCAAATCAAAAAGGAACTAGTACCCAAGGTATATGCAAAGAAGCAGACTACAACAAAGAAGAGAGGTGGACATTTCATTCTTTGAGGAAACTGATACTGAAGAAGAATCAAAGGAGATGAAATTGATTGGTAAGAAATACAAACCAGTAGGAGATATTTCCAAGCAAATTACTCCTATTAATGTTACATCATTCAAACCCATGATTTTGAGAGGATATTAAAAACATTAGGGAGGAAATGGTTTAATAATGTAAGAGAATATTTTGATTCATTTGATGAAGGTCAGAAACAAGAAATTGTTCAAGAGGTAATCAATCACCTGTGTCAATACAATCAGTTGCCACAAGATATTGAAAAAGACATTTCTAACTCTTTATATTCTATTCTTGAAAATAAATGGAAAATGGTTGTAGATCATGATCAAGAAATTATTGATAGAGTTTTTATTCAATATTTTCTGAGTTGTCTTGAGATGAATTATTAGCATTGCTTGCTAAGTTCAAAGGACAGTTTCATTCTAAGACAAGGAGACTGAGGTTATTAGATGGAAAGATTTAACCTGTTGAAGATGATACTCATCATATAGCTCAAGATATTCAAAGGATGAATGAGCAATTGAGGTACCACAAAAATAAACCTGATTAGATTGAGACTGGAGCTCCACCAGAGCTAGATGCTGAAGAGTTTATTACACCAGATGTAGTCTAACCTATCAAGAATAAGGATGACACAAGTTCTCCACTGGTTATATTCTTTGTGGATGATATTGAAGAAATCTAGGATATTTTTAACACAATTAGTAATATCATTGAACCATTTAAGGAAAATGAACAACAATCGAATATTGTTGGTGAACAATTAGCAGAGGAAGCACCGATTAATGAACCTGGTGTGGACATACAACTGCCACCGAAAAAAGAACACCAAGTTGAAAATCAACTACCACCGATCACTACAGTCACACAAGAGGAACAAATAGAGATAGAGAAAGAGAAGCTGGAGAAAAAGGATGAAGAGGACAAAGTAAAGAAGGAGAAAACAATTGTTGATGATGATGATGATGACTCAATAAGCATACAAGGTCTAATTGATGTGGAAAAATTAAGTGCATCTAAACTAGTGGAGATTGCTACAATTATGCAATCCAGGGCTTAAAAGAAAAGGTTAAAAGAGCAGAGAAAAGAAGCAGAGACTATACAGACTGTTGTTGACATTCTGTCAAGTCTCCTACCGAAGACTAACACAAGTAATTTGTCTACCCCTATTGGAAATCTTGGACAATTGGTTGTTGATGGTACTGACCAACTGAAATCACTTGAAGAGGAAACACATGTCTTAGCTGAAAAGGGTTACAGAAAGAAAATGGGAGAGCAACTAATGTCAGGTATTGATAAAGGCAAGATTTCTTTATCTGTGAATAAATATCTTTTGAGAACTACTATTGAAAGTGGAGGTAAACTTTTGGCCTATACATCTAAAGTTTCATTTTTCTATTATGATTTGAAGAAGAGTCCAAAAGATATAGAAAGGGAACTAGAGAGGATAAGTAATGCTTATATTCTAGTACAAGATTCGGCTTTATGTTTTGGCAAATCAATTGATCCTTCGCAATGTTTGTTAGATATTTATGATTTTGAATAGGCTAAGTGAATCAGATCCTTGAAAGAACTAAAGTACCAGTTGGTTCCAAAAGTTGAAATCCTACAGAGGGCATATAAGGATTCAGAAGCAGTTTTGGCTACCCTGGAGATGAGCACGATGGATGCAATGGAAGAATTTGTTGCACAAATTATGACAACTATTGAGATCACTGAAACATTGTTAAAAACATGGTATAATGATTTTGCACAGATGAAGATTACTTTCAGTGACATTTTCTTAAGAATTGTATTGAACACGCCTTGAAAAACTCTTATATTTATGTATATGCAATTTTTAATGCAAATTTTGATGTAATATATATGTATTTTACTTTGAAATTTGGCATTGTTGTCAAATGGGGAGTAGAAATATGTATGTAATGTGAAAATTTTGTATGTACTATTAAGGGAGAGTCTGTACATTTTTGTAAGCACACTTAATTGTAAATATTTTCTAAGTGTTGCCATCAATGCCAAAGGGGGAGATTGTTGGTTTGATGATGATTTATGTATTGGATGACTTTATGTGTTGTCATTGATGGCACATATACACACACAAATATGTTCATATTGTCATATTCATCTTAGTTAAGTCAAACCGGTACTACTCCTAACTCTTTATATTGCAAACTGGTATCATATGTATAGAGAAGTCCAACTGGTATATGTAGACAACCGATATATGAAGTAATGACAATTGTTTTGGTC
The DNA here is from genome assembly GCF_030272615.1 of Cryptomeria japonica. NCBI lineage: Eukaryota > Viridiplantae > Streptophyta > Pinopsida > Cupressales > Cupressaceae > Cryptomeria > Cryptomeria japonica. The sequence continues at coordinate 522,129,639 of NC_081414.1, read as the reverse complement.
AATTCCACTAACACCAGTTTTGAGATACAACAAAGAGTGATAAGGAGGTAAATGGAGGACAATCGGTATTTGAGTTGGAAGTGGTTAACATTGAACTGGTATCAGTGTTCCAACCAGTTTTCACTAATTGTGTGATGAGTTATCACCAGTTGTGATGAGCTATCTCTAACCGACATTTTTTACGATGATTTGTGATGTGTTATGGAAGATTGTCTAGATACACTAAACCTAGGAAATTGTGATGAGGTTCTTGAGCCGACGTGAAATCTAATGTCTATAAAAAGACATTGTGATGAGCTATTTTGATATGCAAGATACAAGTGATGTTATGAGTTAGAGTTGATGCGATTTATTGAGGGAGTTGCAGAGTATGTCGATGATGCAGTATTGAGTGAGCAGAAGAGGATCTATACAAGCAAGATGTGTTATTTCTAGATCATACCACCTATTGTTTTCTATTCACTACAGTAGTTAAATCCCTTAACCAGATAAGCTCTAACAAGATTCATTGTGCAAATCCTATAACAAGGTGATCCATTAGTTTGAATTTGAAATCCTCTACCGAGGTTACTCCTAACAAGGTATTACCTTTAATCGGGTATAGCTCCTAATAGGGCTTTGGGATCTTTAATAGGATTCGCTCCTAACATAGCACTTTGTAGACCTTAATCGATCAGTTACCTATTTCTACAGATAGTTAACTTGTGAGTCCCATCTCACCATGGTTTTTCCCAGTTCGTTTTTTCACGTATAAACATTTGTGTTATGGTGAATGTTTTACTCATTGTGAATTCTTTTATAACACTCTGGATTGCATGCAAAGTCTTAAGTAAACTAGTTAATTATTTTTACTGGTCTAGGTTTAAAGTGTTCTTGTTTTTGCTATCACTTATTCATCCCCCCCCTTTCAATGCTTTATAATTCTATCATGTTCATCCAAACATTTGGCCATATCAAAATCAACAAAGAACAAAAATAATCTAAAGTTCCCTTCAAATAACACAAAATCCATTTGACTATGTGCCAATATGTTTTGCCTATTGGATTATTGGGAAGTTTATTGGATTTGATTGTTCATTGCTACTACTAAGATATGTTGTTGTCATTGATGTCAACATATTCCTGTGAATTATTTCGGCGAGTTTGGAGAAGGTTTTTGGTCCGGTTTTGTAGTTTGGTTTTGTTGATCGCTGTTTTGTAGAATCTGGTATTCCCTACGGTATATTTTGGTATGATCAGATATTGTGTTGAGATTTTGGATTATTGTTTGGGATGATCTTGTGTATCTTCATTTAATATGGTTCATGATTTGGTTCTCAGCAAGTTATCTTTCATCGTGACAGTTGCTGAATGGTTGTGTTCTTGAGCCTTGAGACATTGATCAATGAAGATTTGAAAAGTGGTGTTGGTGCAACTATTCCGGATGATTCTAATGTTCTTAATGGTGTTTTCTAGTTGTGTCCTATTTTTTTTGGAGATCCACATTGATAGTTCTATGAGTTTTTGGTGATTTCTATGAACCAGTGTTAATTTATGTGTTATGTAGTATTTCTGGTGGTGTAGCATATTGCGGTTTATCTTGGCAGGATTTCCAATGGATGTAATTGTTTGGGAATTTGAATTAGGTCCATTCTATGAAAATTAAATCATAATATTGGTTTGGTGGTCGATCTTTGTATTGTGTAGTGTAATTTTTGTAAATATGAGTTGAGGGTTGAGGGTTTAGTCGACCTTGTTATCAAGGTTGATGATTTGTATATATAGATGAGATGCTTATGTAATTTTGGTGTCGGTATTGTGTCTTCTTTATCAGAGAATGGTAAATGTGCAAAAAAAGGATATATCATTCAGTGAAGTTTTGTGGTGAGTTTGGTGTTGTAGGGCAGACAACTGTGCTTATCCGAAACTATTATCAGGCATTTGTAGATGTTATTATTGCAGTTCATTCCTTCCAGATTTTAGTCTGAATCATATTGTAAGTCAATGAGACTTCCCTGAGGTTTGTAGCCTTCTGGGCATATATCTTTTGAGCAGTGAGCTCTAGGCAGTGTCGCTGAATGCATGTGTATTCCCCATTGTAATATTTTCACATACTACTGCAGAGTATCATCTTATCATGGGTAGGTTCCCACCATGGTTTTTCCCTTAACCAGGTTTTCCATGTCAAAATCTTTGTGTTGTGTGTTGTGATGCTAATTTTCTTATTTGTTATTGCTATGGTTTATCAATTTATATTTTGTAAGTTTAATTTTTTATGAGAACCGGTGAAGACTAATTCACCCCCCTCCTCTCAGTCTACCTTCTTGATTGCTGCTAACAATTGGTATCAAAGCTAGATCCTCTAGTAGAAGCTTAACCGCTTGAGGAGATCTGAGATGACATCTTAAGGTATTCTTTTCAAGAAGGAGAGTCTAAGGTTTGATCAAAGCAACTACATTGTATGGAAGAAACAGATGGAGGTACATTTGAAATGTCTTAGGGAAGATTATTGGAGGATTACTAAAAATGCCTATGTTATTCCTCAGAATGGACCATCTACTCCTGATGAGGTTAAGGAAGATGAATATAACATCAGAGTGAAGAAATAATTACTTGGTGCCCTGAGTGATTCTAAAATGACAAATGCTATGGAACTTCAAAATGCACATAAGATATGGGTGAAGCTTGAGATCATGTATGAAGGTGATAGTCAAGTGAAAGTTACTAAGTTGTAGAGTTTAAAAGGTAAGTATGAGACATTAAAGATGGGAGATGATAAGAACATAAATTCATACACGGCTAAGGTGAATGAGCTTGTCCTTGGTATCAGATCAGTCGGTGAAAAGATTGAAGAAGATGATATTGGTGCTAAGGTGATAAGATCTTTGCCTCCTACTTATAAACATAAGGTTGTTGCTATTGATGAGATTTGGAGTGTAACTACAGTGACAAGAGATGTATTGGTTGGAAAACTTGTTGTATTTGAGTTGAGAGAATTTGGAGAATCACATGGAAAGTTTGAGATAGCATTTAAAGCATCGGCATATGTGTCTAGTAAGTAGAATTATGATCTCGATGAGTGCAGGATATCCAGATATGAAAGAGAAAGGAGATAAATAGTAGAGCAAGAAAGGGATCTCAATGAGCTTGAAGCATTGATTGCCCAAAGATTGCCTAAGGGTGTCAGTAAGCATGATGTAAATTTACCCTTAAAATCTTTTTCTTGTAATAAGATAGGATAGTTTGCTTCTAGATGTCCGGAGAGAATGGCTAAGTATGACAGACATGATAAGTTTGATAAGTTTGATAGAAATGATAGATATGAGAAACATGAAAAATATGATAAGCCTCATAAGTCTAACCAAAATTTTAGGAACTAGAACTATTATTATGTTGCAGATGAAGGTATTACTGATGAATAATCAGAAGGAGATGAAGTTGTGTTTATTGCCATTAAAGAAGATAGACCTGTGCCTATTAATTTCACTAGTTCTTTTGTTGAGGAGAAATCTTTGGCTACTAAGGTAGAAGAAAAAGGTGAATGGGTGATTGACAGTGGTTGTTCACATCATATGACCGGTGACAAAAGATAATTTATAAGCATGGAAAGGTATGATGGTGGAATAGTTAGATTTGGAGATGACGAAGCCCGTGTAATCTGTTGGAGAGGTTCTATTTCTTTTGATGGTAAGCATAACATCGATGATGTCTTGTATGTTGAAGGTTTGAAGCATAATCTTTGTGTGTTGGACAGATGGTTGATAAGGGTTAAGATCTACAATTCAAAGATGGTAAATGCAAAATCTTGAATGCCTTTAGTATAGAGATTGCATCTGGAACTAAGACTGAAGGTAACATTTTTCATTTGAATGCTAGTGAGAAAAGTTGTTTCATTGCTAAGATAGATGAGATTTAGTTGTGGCATAGAAGAATGTGTCATGTAAACTTTGATTCATTGATCAAGATCAGCTCTATACAAGTTGTAAGGGATTTTCCTAAGATTTTTAAACTTGTTAATCCGGTATGTAAGGAATGTCAGTTGGGTAAGAAAATAAGGATTTCTTTCAAGAGTAAACAGTACACATTAGATGGATTATTTGATCTTGTGCATACTAACCTATGTGGACCTACAAATGTTAGAAGTGTGCAAGGTGATAGATACTTTATGTTGCTAATTAATGATTATTCCAGAATGATGTGGGTTGTCTTTTTGAAGGAGAAATCAGAAGCATTTGAGAAATTCAAGATATTCAAAGCTAAAGTTGAAACTAAGTCTGGATTGAAGTTGAAGTATCTGAGATCTGATAGAGATGGAGAATTTTATTCCGATTAGTTCAATTATTTCTATGAGTTGCATGGAATAAGAAGACAACTATCTACTCCCAGGACCCCACAGCAGAATGGGATTGTTAAAAGGAAGAACCATACTATTTTAGATGCTGCAAGAACCATGTTGATTGAAGGAAATATTCTGAAGGTTTACTAGAGAGAATCTATTAGCACTACAGTCTATGCATTCAATAAATTTCATATCAAAGGTGATACTGGTAAGACTTCTTATGAGCTTTGGTTTGGTCATGTTCCTACTGTGAAATATTTCAAAGTCTTTGGTATCAAATTTTATATCAAGAGAGATGAGGATATTGGAAAGTTTGATGCTAGAAGTGATGAAGGTATCTTTTTGGGATATTCTATAAATAGCAAAGCCTACCGGTGCTATAACAAGAGACTAAGAAAGATAGTTGAGAATGCAAGTGTGAAGGTGGATGAAAACCTTGGGAAGGAGATCAGAGCTTATGATGAAGATCAATATGTTGTTTTAGCTCTTATTCAGCCTGAAGAGCCTAAGCAGAATGATCAGGTACAAACAGAGACTGTTGTTGTTGTCGGTGAAGATGTTCAGGATCCTGGGTCTGAGAATCAAAGCAATTTGAAGACTCTGAGGTATATAAGATTGAATCATTCTGAGAATCATATTATTGGTGATAAGAATAAAGGAGCAATGACTAGAAGGAAGTTAGTTGCAGAAGAAATATGTATGATTTCTAAGGTTGAACCTAAGGATGTTGTTGAAGCCTGTAAAGATGACAATTGGATTAGAGTCATGGAAGAAGAGTTAGATCAAATTGAAAAGAACAATACTTGGGAACTTGTACCTAGACCTAAGGATAAAAAATTTATTGGTACTAAATGGGTTTTTATGAACAAATTGAATGAAGTTGATGAAGTAGTCAGAAATAAAGCCAGACTGGTCTGCAAAGGATATTCACAGCAAGAAGGGATTGATTATGAAGAAACTTTTACTCTGATTGCCAAAATTGAAGCTATTAGATTGTTGCTAGCTTATGTTGCTTATAAAGATTTCATGGTATATCATATCGATGTCAAATCTGCATTTTTGAATGGTGATCTAGAAGAAGTTTGCATTGAACAGCCTGATGGGTTTTCACTATCAGATGATGGAGACATGGTATGTAAGTTGAAGAAAGCACTTTATGGATTGAAACAAGCTCCTAGAGCCTGGTATGCTAGATTAGATAAATACTTGCTAAAATTGGGATTTGTCAAAGGTGTTGTTGATAGTAATTTGTACTTTAAGATTGAAAATGATATTTTGATTGTTGACGTCTTTGTTGATGACATTATTTTTGGTGGTGATGATGATATGAGTATGAAATTTTTTGGTGATATGCAAAAAGAATTTGAGATGTCTATGATTGGTGAGATGAAATGTTTCTTAGCTTTGCAGATTTTACAGACAAGAAAATGTATCTTTATATCTCAAACTAAGTATGTGAAGGAACTGCTAAAGAAGTTTGGATTAGATGATTCCAAACCGGTTGGAACTCCTATGGTGACTAGTTGTAAATTGTCTAAAAATGATGAATCTCCTAAAGCTAATCAGAGTTTATACAAATCTATGGTTGGTGGACTATTATAACTCACTCAGACTAGAACTGGCATTATGCATGTTGTGTGTATGGTAGCTAGATATCAAGATGATCCAAAGGAAACTCATGGCATTATTGTTAAAACAATATTCAGATATCTAAAAGGAACTGAAGATTATGGTTTCCAAAAATGATGATTTCAAAGAATGATGATTTCATGTTGTGTGCTTACACTGATGCAGATTGGGCAAGTGATGTTGATGACCGAAAGAGTACTATCAGTGGAGCATTCTTATTAGGTAAGAAGTTGGTTTCATGGGCCAGCAAGAAATAGGATTCAATATCTTTATCTACTGTTGAAGGTGAGTACATTGTTGCTGCTAGTAATTGCACTCAAATAGTTTGGATGAAGCAAATGTTGAAAGATATCAGAGTTATTTATGATGAGCCTACTGTTATATATTGTGATAATTTCAGTGCTATAAACATGTCTAAGAATTTGGTGCAACATTCAAAGACTAAGCATATATCAATCAAATATAATTACTTGAGAGAGCAAGTCAGTGATCAGAAGGTGAAGCTGGAATATGTATCTACAAAGGAACAAATTGTTGATATTTTCACCAAGCCCTTGCTTGCAGATACATTTGTTTATCTGAGGGATATGTTAGGGGTATCCACCCCTCTTGATGAGAACTAGATGCATTGAGTTGCATTGATATGGTAGAATTTAGAGCCTTACTCTTTTATCTGAATTGATGAGTTAGTGTTGCTCCTCTGCTAGAGTATTCTATTGATTTGGTTGTGTACCCCTGGGATAGAGGGATTCATGTTTCTATCTTTTGGGGAGAGAGATTCATGATTCTATTTTTAGAGATTATTTTTCAGTTTCTGGTGATCTTTGGTATTGTTGTCAAGGGGGAGAGATCATGTAAAAAATTTCTTTATCTATCTTGATCTTAGGGGAGTTTTTTGGAGATATCTTCTTTCTTTGCATTGACTATTTTTCACATTCACATGTTGCCATCAATGCCAAAGGGGGAGATTGTTGGATTATTGGGAAGTTTGTTGGATTTGATTGTTCATTGCTACTGCTAGGATATGTTGTTGTTGTTGATGTCAACATATTCCTATGAATTATTCTGGTGAGTTTGGAGAAGGTTTTTGGTACAGTTTTGTAGTTTGGTTTTGTTGATCACTATTTTGCAAAATGTAGTATTCCCTTCAATATATTCTAGTATGATCAAATCTTGTGCTGAGATTTTGGATTATTATTTGGGATGATGACATAGAGCCCTTCTTGTGACCTACCAAACACCTCAAAATGTATGACATTGACCTCTCAAAACAAGAATGGGATCCTATCAAGGCAAGGCTCTACAACATTAGTTTAATCTTCTCACCATCTTCAAGACTCGTGGCTATTCAATCAAGGGTGTCTTGCTACAACACATTACATGATACCTCCAAGGGTTACAAATCATTTGCATACCATTTTTGGGTCATACAAGACTTCCCAAGGTTAGACAAAGTACTAGTTGTAAGGATTCATGCCCATTCCTTAAGAAACTCACCTAGTTAGGCCTAGTTGCTTATAGCCCTATTTAGCAAGTAAAGAGACCTTAGGTTCAAACTTTCCTAAACACCCTGGAAAACAAATTATAGATTCAAACACCCTTTTTGAATTTACACAAATCCCCAAAAGGAAGGCTCAGGGTCTAGAAAATAAAGGTCTTTGCTGGTAGGGAGTTGACCGTCCTAAAGGCTAATTAGGCCTCTTTTGTGAAGCAACTATACTCAAATGAATGAACTAGCCAATTAAAATACCATGGGAATGTAGGGAACCATAAACCATAAGGGATTCTATGGTTGCACACCTGGAATCATCGCCAATTGCACACAAGGTAATTTTGTTCTTCAAGGTCTAGGTAGCCACATAGAGATGTCTACCTAGGGTCGCTCCAAACACTCCTCTCCCTTGCTCCTCTTGCAAAAAAATCTTGGAATCCTAGAATAAAATAACCATACTTTCCTTTCACCAAATACCATGGGTCTCAGATTGATAAAGTGCAAGATATGGCCACGAAGGAGGAAAAAACCAAGGTAAACCTTGGTTTTCCGGGCACCTACAATAAAAGTTGAATATCAGGAGAAAAACACACAACTAGAACTTAAAATCAAAGCCAAAACAAAGTTAACTCTCCTCTCCAACTAATTCACATCATTTGGAATGGATCCCAATCTAGACAGTACCGTACCACGGACCAAAACTCCAGAATTGCAGGAAAACTCATAATTCTATTAGTTTGATGGCATCAAAACTCTTCTCCGTACAATCAGTCCTTGGGAATTGGATCCACAAGGTTTATAAAATACTCCATAACTTCTCTCAACTGAAAATAAAGAGGTTAGATCCATTGGAGGAGTTTCGAATTACCAAAATGCAAAAAGTGCATAAAAGTTGCTCATGACAACTTTTGACGACTTTTGCAAAAGTTGTCAAAATGTCATCTTTCGCATCCTAATGCCTTGGGTCAATTTTAACCCCTCCTAAAACATCTTAAAACACTAAAACAAACACATTTGATCCCCTATTGTCCAAAAGTCCTAATTGGCTCATAGAAATTCCAAAATAGGAGTTTGGCTCACAAGATGGGGTTCATTATTACAAACACACAATGCATGATTGAAAACCTATACAAAAAATTCTAAAGACATATTTAATGCCTTATCCTCCCTTCTCAGAGTCTGACTTATCATCTTGAAGGGTTTGATGGGGTGCTCCTGCACCATACTCCCCAAAAGAAGAAATTTCAAGTCCACTTGAGATAAGAGTCTGCAGGTCTGCACCATGATCTTTGATCTGCTGCTCTGTCATCCAGACTACTTGAGAACTAGGTTTTCCTCTCAAAGCCACCAAATACTCCATGTAAACTTTTCTCCTGGTTCACTTTACAACCTTAGTGTCTAGAACCTTATGCAACTTTCGTGGTTCATGTTTGGGAATGTCATCATCAGCAATAACCTAAATTGTGTCTTCTCCTACACCAAAACTACATTTATAAATAGGTAAGTCACAAACATTAAAAATAGGTGACAAACCAAGATCAAATAGTAGTTGAATTTCATAGGCATTTGGACCATATTTCTTCAAGATTTGGCAAGGTCCCATCTTTCTTTGCATCAACTTTGTGTATCTGCCTTTTGGAAGTCTTTCCTTCTTCAAGTGAACCCACACCAAGTCTCACACATCAAATTGAAAATCTCTCTTCTTTTTGTAAGCATGAGTTTTATATCTCTTTGTAGATTGTTGAAGATGGGTCTTAACTTGTTCATGGATTTCTTTTATGACAGTAGCAAAGGTTTCTCCATATGCACTAATGGCTTCTCCATGAGTATCTCTCTCAACTCCATCACACCCCTTGGGTGGATGCCATATACAATCTAGAAAGGTGACTTACCGGTACTCCTATTCACTATATCATTGTAGGAGAATTCTGCTTGAGACAATATACTATCCCACCTTTCTCCATGTTGTCTAGTCAAACACCTTAGCAGATTCCCTAGTGACATGTTTACAACTTCAGTTTGGCCATCTTTTTGGGGATGGTAGGCTGAGGAGAAGGATAAATTTGTCCCAAGCTTCTTCCAAAGGGTCCTTCAGAAGTGACCAATAAATTTTACATCCCTATCAGATATTATAGTCAAAGGCAACCCATGTATCCAGACAATCTCCTTAAAGAACAAGTCTGCTACATAAGAAACATCACAAGTGATTTTGCATGGAAAGAAATGTGCCATCTTACTAAACATATCCACCACTACAAAAACACTATCATATCCTTTCCTTGTCCTAGGTAATCCTAAAGCAAAATCCATACTTATGCTTTCCCATGGTCTTGAAGGTATGGGTAAAGGTTGGTATAAGCCTGCATTGGGGGACTTTCCTTTTGCCTTTTGGTAGATCACACATGTTTCCACAAATCTCCTGACATCACCCTATAGTTTTGGCCAAAAATAGTATCTTTTTACCAAATATAGTGTCTTGTCAAGACCAAAATGGCCTGCCATTGCTCCACAATGTTTCTCCTTAATTGTATTTAATCTCATAGAGCATTTGGGTATGCATAGTTGTGTACCCTTAAACAACAATCCATTTTGAATCAAAAATTCAGAATGTTTAACATGAAATCATTCATCAAATGAAGCACATACCTTATAGGCCTCTCCAAAATCTTCATCACCTTCATACATGGCTTTCAAGGAGTCTATGCCTACACTCTCCAACTGAATCTGATTTGCATTTAGGACTCTTCTACTCAAAGCATCTGCCACCTTATTCTTAACTCATTTCTTGTGCTTAAGAATGAAAGTGAAAGCTTGTAGGGTCTCTACCCACTTCGTGTGCCGATGATTCAACTTTTCTTGACTGTTTATAAAGATAAGGGCTTGATTATCTATGAAGACTGTGAATTCTTTTGGTAGAAAGCAGGTCTCCACTTTTTCAAGGATTGGACTAGAGCATACATCTCTACATCATAAGATGAATATCTCCTCTTTGCCTCATTCAACTTCTCACTGAAGAAAGAAATAGGTCTTCCCTCTTGACTAAGCACTACTCCAATAGCCATGTGACTAGCATCACACTCCACTTGGAAGATCTTGTTGAAATTAGGTAGGGCAAGGATCGGCTGCTCAACAACTTTCCTCTTCAATGTTCCAAAAGAGTTATTTGCTTCTTTTGTCCAACTAAAATGCACTTTTGTCCTCCCTTTATTGTATCAAGCATAGGGGCACAAATATGGCTAAATCCTCTTATAAACTTCCTATAGAAGGTAGCTAAGCCATGGAAACTTCTAACATCATTCATTATCCTAGGTGTAGGCCAAGACAATATGGCACTCACCTTTTCTTGATCCATTTTCAATTCAGCATATGAGATTACAAATCCCAAGTAAATGATCTCCACCTGCATAAAGAAACACTTTTCCAAGTTGATCATTAATTATTCTTCATACAATCTTCTTAGGACTAGGTCTACATGTTTTAGATGTTCTCCTTGGGTTTGACTGAAAACTAGAATGTCATCTAGGTAGACTATAACAAATTTCCCTATGAAATCCCTCAAGACTTCATTCATTAACCTCATAAAGGTGCTAGGTGCATTGGATAAGCCAAAGGGCATGACTTTCCACTCATACAACCCCTCATTTGTTTTAAATGCAGTCTTCCATTCATCTCCCGGCCTAATCCTAATCTGATGATAGCCACTGTTTAAATCAACTTTTGTAAAATATCTAGCACCCCCCAAACAATCTAACAAATCTTCAATCCTAGGCATGGGAAACTTATACCTAATAGTAATCTTGTTGATAGCTTTTAAATCAGTGCAAAGCCTCCAAGTGCCTTCCTTTTTGGGTACCAAGACTACAGGGACTGCACATGGGCTCAAACTTTTTCCAATCAATCCGGATTCCAACAATTCTTCAGCCTGTTTTTCCATCTCAACATTCTAATCCAGTGTGAGCTTGTATGATTCTTTATTAGGAAAGGTGGATCTAGGTATAAGGTCTATACAATGGTTTATGTCCCTCATGGGAGGTAGTGACCTTGGCATGCCATCAGAGATGACACCCTTGTATTTGTCTAGTAGTTGTTGCACTGCAAGGTCAATCAACCTTAATCTGTCCTCTTTCTTATCCTTAGACTTCTTCACATTTGTTACTGTTGGAATAGGGATAAGGGCATAACAGACCATGCCTTCATTTTCCATGTTCCTCATGAACTGCTTCCCTCCTAATACCAACACCTTTGTGTCCTTTTATTTGGTCTCCTCCTCATCCTCCATTAAAGGTAGCAACTCAATCACCTTACCATCTTTGGTGATGGAATATGTATTCCTAGCACCACCATGTTGTGCCTTCAAATCAAACTATCATGGTCTCCCAAATAGGAGATGGCAAGCATCCATCTTTGCAATGTCAAACATCAACCTGTCTCTATAGGGTCCAATCTGGAATTCCACCCAAGTTTTCTCTTCCATAAAAACTTTATTTCCTTGTGTGAGCCATGAGACCTTGTAGGGGTAAGGGTGAGGTAGTCTCCTCAACTATAGTTTCTCTACCATCTCTAGAGACAAAAAGTTCTCAGTTGAACCAGAATCTATTAGGACCTTGCAAACTCTTCCACCCGCTTTACAAGTGGTCTTGAATAGAGACTTCCTCTGTGGGGGTTCTCTATCAAACATCTTCATAGTGGTTACTGCTCTTCTGATCTTGAAAGCTTCACCTCTTTCAAGGTAGCCATAGCTATCAGGGGTATTGACACTTTGGTATGTGTTTTCACTTGCCACACTTTGGCAGACAGCCTCTAAAATCAAGTTACTTCTCCTTTCTCCTATGGAACTAGTAGGTTTATCTAGGCATCTATTGGCCATGTGTCCTTCTTGATTGTAGTTATAACATCTGATTGGACCTCTACCTTGAGATCTCCCTCTAAATGGTGGTCTTCTTCCTCTGAAGTTACCTCTCTGATTGTATCCTCCATTGTTATTATAACTACCCTCTCCTTTAGTGCCTTCTTGACTGGTTTCACTTTAATTTCCGAAACCATTTCCCTTACTTCTGAAAAAATTTCTTCCACCCCTCTATTGTCTTCCTCTTCCTTTATTATTCTACTCTTGTCTCCTTTTGATCTTCTCTTCCACCTTGATAGCAAGTTGATGGCATCTACCAATGGTATACAGGCTAAGAAGGTTCAATTCTTCTTGAACGTTGTACCTTAATCCATTCAGGTACCGGGCAAATCTCTCACTCTCTTCCTCTTTTTTTTTAGACTTCATGCATAGCCTTTGGAACTCCTTAGTGTATGAGTTCGCATCCATCTCCTTATGCTTGAGATTGTGTCTCCTCTTATGGATTTGTATTTCATAGTCTTTGGGTACATAGGCCTCTTGATTAAGTCAACCATCCTCTTCCAAGAAACAATCTTGGGCTTGTTTTCCTTCTCTCTTTCCTCTTGGACAAAGTTCCACCAAGTTAGGGTTGCTCCCTTCAACTTGGACTTAGCAATCTTCACCTTTTGGTGTCCTACAATGTCTTCACACTCAAAGAAACTAGATAAGGAGTCTATCCAATCCATCACAACATCTGGTTCCATTTTCCCAATGAAAGTTGGCAAATCAATCTTCTTCTCCATGGATTTGAGGGCATTAAGGAAGTACCTCTGGTCAGGAGGAATTGCTTCTTCCTCCGGCATAGGGATCTCATCCTCATCCCCTTCATCACCACTACTAGTTCCTCCATCTTCCTTCCCATCTACTCTGTCTCTCAACCTCTCTAGATCCCTCTGCATTGCCTTGAAAGCAGTGGTATGTTCTCTCACAATCTTTGCCAATTCCATGTTGGTGATTGGTCCTCTAGGAAACTCTTCTTCTTGCCCCTCTGACATCTCTCAATTCTCTATCTCCTTACCAAATCTGTTACTAGCTCTGATACCACTTGATGTAGAGCCCTCCTTGTGACCTACCAAACACCTCAAAATGTATGACATTGACCCCTCAAAACAAGAATGGGATCCTATCAAGGCAAGGCTCTACAACATTAGTTCAATCTTCTCACCATCTTCAAGACGCATGCCTACTCAATCAAGGGTGTCTTGCTACAAAACATTCCATGATACCTCCAAGGGTTAAAAATCAGTTGCATACTAGTTTTGGGTCATACAAGACTTCCCAAGTTTAGACAAAGCACTGGTTGTAAGGATTCATGCCCATTCCTTAACAAACTCACCCAATTAGGCCTAGTTGCTTGCAGCCCTATTTAGCGCGTAAAGAGACCTTAGGTTCAAACTTTCCCAAAAACCTTGGCAAAAAAATTATGGATTCAAACACCCTTTTTGAAGTTATACAAATCCCCAAAAGGAAGGGTCAGGGTCTGAAAAATAAAGGTCTTTGCTGGTAGGATGTTGACTATCCTAAAGGCTAATTAGGCCTCTTTTGTGAAGCAACTATACTCAGATGAATGAACTGGCCAATTAAAATCCCATGGGCATGTAGGGAACCATAAACCATAAGGGATTATAGGGTTACACACCTAGAATCATCACCAATTGCACACAAGGTAATTTTGTTGTTCAAGGTCTAGGTAGCCACATAGAGATATCTACCTAGGGTCGCTCCAAACACTCCTCTCCCTTGCTCCTCTTGCAAAAAACTCTTGTAATCCTAGAATACACTAACCATACTTGCCTTTCACCAAATCCCATGTGTCTCAGATTGATAAAGTGCAAGATATGGCCATGGAGGAGGAAAAAACCAAGGTAAACCTTGGTTTTCCAGGCTTCTATAGTAAAAGTTGAATATCGGGACAAACACACAGAAATAGAACTTAAAATAAAATCAAAAACAAATTTAAATCTCCTCTCCAACCAATTCACATCATTGGGAGGATCCCAAACCGGATAGTACCTTACCATGGACCAAAACTCCAGAATTGCAGGAAAAACTCAAAATTCTATTAGTTTGATGGCATCAAAACTCTTCTCCGTATAATCACTCCTTGGGAATTGGATCCACAAGGTGTATAAACTACCCCACAACTTCTCTTAAACAAAAATCAAGAGGTTAGAGCTGTTAGAGGAGTTTCAAATTACCAAAATGCAAAAAGTGCATAAAAGTTGCTCATGACAACTTTTGACAACTTTTGCAAAAGTTGTCAAAATGTCATCTTTTGCCTCCTAATGCCTTGGGTCAAGTTTAACCCCTCCTAAAACATCTTAAAACACTAAAACCAACACATTTGATCCCCTATTGTCCAAAAGTCCTAATTGGCTCATAGAAATGCCAAAATAGGAGTTTGGCTCACAAGATGGGGTTCATTATTACAAACACACAATGCATGATTTAAAACATATACAAAACATTCTAAAGACATATTTAATGCCTTATCCTCCTTCTTAGAGTCTGACTTATCATCTTGAAGGGTTTGACAGGGTGCTCCTACACCAAACAATCTTGTGTATCTTCATTTCATATGGTTAAATCATAAAACCCTAATTTTTAAGATTCTTCTATTTTCGACCTTTGAATACAACTTTGACTGATCTTGACATCTCCAAATCAGATATTTTTTTGGATTCCACATTAAAATCATAATCTCTATCATCCCTAAAAATTTTAGAAAAAGTTGGTCGGACCGTGTGCGTTCTCGCCACAGTCCTGTACTTTTTCCTAAAATTTTGGGAGACGGAATTGACTGTATTTTTCTACTCAAATCCAGAAAATTAGCATACTTCGTCAATTTTAACACTCTCTAAGGTCAAACACAAATTCAAAATTCATCAAATTCACATCTTAAAATTAATTTTCATAAAAAGGTCCTAATTTTAGATCTGCTTTTCCAGCAAATTCAAATTTCACTTAAGAGATTTTTAATGGCAATTAATAAATTGGATTTATATGCTCTTTTGCATGTGATTACATTAATTTTTGCATATATTTATCATGTGTTGGATAAGATTTTCTTCCATTTTATATTGCTTCTCTTTCTTCATAGCACTTGGTCATATTGTGTTGTTAGGATTTCAAAATTATTAGATCTCAAAGATTTCATGTATCATTTATGTTGCATTATGGTGGTGTTATTAACAAAATGTATTTCCTATGTTAATCATCTTAAAGCTGTTATAGGTCATAAACCTAGAGATCCTAATCTTTGTACCTCTCCTAGGGTATCGTGTGTGAAGGAAATGAGATCTAATGCTTTACCCAATGATCTTTCTACAAGAGAGAAAGCATTGGAAAGTAATATGGATCCATCTTCTTCTTCTGTGCATACCCTTGAGCAAGGGGGGCAATATGAAAACATCAACATTCTTACATCTTTAGATCCTCCTTATTCTCATAAGACCTATCTTCAACATCAAAGTCTATGTAGGGAGGATGATGTCATGCATTTTATTCATGACCTTTCTCCTTGCATAGAAATCACTAAAAATGAGCTTTTAGATGAAGAAGATATTCTTCCCCAATCTTCCAAAAAGGATAAGCTTGATAAAGGCAAAGATATTCTCATTTCACAAATCCTTTTCTACCTCCTTACACATCAAATTTCAAAGAAATTCATGATCTTGTTCCTCCATCTAGTCAATTGCAAAATTCTTATAGTCGTGGCTTTCATATAAATACAAAACAAGGTTTTAAAGGACAAGGAATTAGGAATTTTGAGTATGGAATTTGTGTCCCTATAAACCCTCCTACACAAACTACTACAAGAGGCCTAGGAAGTGGTACCTCTCTTTCTATGGAAGGATTCCTTAGGCTTCAAAACTTTAAAGATTACCTTCAAAAACAACAAATCAAGAGATCTCGCAAGAATGTTTCTTCTTCAAAGCATCATTTTTGTTCATTTCATCAAACCCATGACCATAATGTTGATGATTGCCTTGATTTTCAAAAATCTATTCAAGATGGCATAGATAGTGTCAAAATTAGAATTGTGGATAAGGAAACTCCTTCTTCTAACAAACCCTCTTCTTCATGGGAAGATGATATTTACCATCCTGACAGATTAACTGGAAGAATCTATTGTAAGTTGAAATATGACAAGAACATTTCCTTTCCTCCTCAAAATAAAAACAAACATCTTAAGCAAGTGAAAGGTATTGAATATTGCATTTTTCATGATTTATATTCACACTCTTGGAAAATGTTATGCATTTAATAAATTTGTTCAACTACAATATGATCTTGCACACATTTGTCTCACAATAGATCTAGTTGTATTTCTTGGTAAAAACATTGTGCCTTAGCATTTCTTTTCCCTTCATGTTTCTCTTCACCCTATGGCATAATTAGCTCATTTATCAGGGACTCTTTATCATTAGTTGTGGTATTGTTTCACTTTAACATACTTGGGGGTAGAAACATGAAGTCCATATTTCTTCTTCTTTATATACATTTGTCTTTATCTTTGTGCATTATTCATTATTAGATCTCTTTTATTGCATAGGGTTATTCTTATGTGAGCATATAATTGTTCTTTGACTTTTCTCTTTGGTTGGAGAGGGGCATCGTTAATGAGTACTACACTTCTTCTCTTTCCTTTATTCTCTTGGAAATCTTACCTCTTTTGTGGTTTCAGTTATTCACAAGTATGATATGCCCCTTAGCAGGAAATGATCTCTTTAGAAGTATGTATCCCTTCCTTGAAAGGATTGGTTCCACTAGGATGGAATATCACTTGAAACAATCACCATCAGAAAATATGTAATGTTTCTCCTTGTTCTCCTCACTTGGGGGGCAAGGATTCTCACTCCTTTCCCTTTTCTTTCTTATCATTATTCCTTTTAGGGGCTGCAATTTTCATATGTGATTATCATTTCTTACAATGGTATGCTATTATGATTAATCCCTCTTGAGGACTATATGATGTTTTTTCTATCTTTTTTTCGAAGATTACCACTTCTTAAGACATGTATTTTACATTTACTAATGTCTTTTATTGCATGTGTTCATGTAATTTCATTGCACATTTGCTTATGTTTAATCTATCTCTAGTAGATTGTGTAAGCTCTTCTCATTGTCCCTTATCTTGGCGGGAAATGATCCTTCTCTCTCTCTTTCTCTAGGGATCCACTTTTTCCTATTAAGTGGATGGTGTGAGTTATATTACTTAATTTCATTCCTTGTGCACAATTGTTGGTTATTGGCTCAAAGGATTCTCTCTTATACAAGAAGTGTTAGTCCTTGACTATGACCTCTTTTATACTTGGTAATGTACATCTATGATAAAATTCAACCATCCCTCTGGTGGCTAAAAGTGAGTCATCCCTCATCAGGAATCCCTTTCACCTAGAAATAGGAGGAAGGATTGCATTCTTGTTCTTTCCTTTTCTTGTTCTAGAAGATATTATATTTGTCTAAGACAACACCTCTTGGGGGTAGATGTCTTTTTGAACAAATATCTCTTCTCCTCCAAGGATCACCTTTACACTTATAGCAAGATATCTCTTTTCAACTATCTTATCCTTTCTTGAAGAGTATTCCCTCTCTTGCTTGGATCTATGACATTGTTGCATAGCGGATATCTTCTTTGTGATGAAGGTAGGTATCCTTGTTCTACTTTCCTTAAGATATCAACATTAGTCTATGTTGACATCTCTATGTTGACATCTTAAGGGGGGGGCACCCACACTGCTCCTTTGTTCTATACTTCTCTCATGCATTGTACAATGGAACATTCTTGGAACCAGAGGGAAACCTCTTAGAGAAAGATGTCATCACTTTTCTTGTACAGTGAGACATTCTTGGAACCAAAGGGAAACCTCTTAGAGAAAGATGTCATCACTTTTCTCTTGTACAATGGGTCATTCTCAGAACTAGAGCACGGTCTCTTAGAGCGAGATGACACCACTTTTCTTTTATGTTGGGTGATTATTCTTGGAACCAAAGCACAGACTCTTAGAGTGAGATATCACACCTTTCTTGACATGTGTACTATACATTCTATACAGGTTATAATATGCTCAGTCATAGACTCCTATGAGGTGCTTCGAACCTCTCTTAAACACACATGCATGAGGTTGAGTGGAACTAACGGTGTTCTCACTCTCTCTCTCTTTACATGGATCACCTAGACAGGCTCTAGGGGCGAGATTTTCCTTGTCCTACTCTCCATGGATCACCTAGTTTTAGGGGTGAGACGTCCATGGTTTATTTCTTCTTCACCTTTCTTCTCATGAATCACCAAAGTGTGTATTCATGTTCTCTCTCTTCTTCCTCTCATGAACTCATAGTTTTACTATTGACAGTTCATGGATGATGTTAGCTTTGCTATTTTATGTGATCACTCGTGTTTATGTGATGCCATTGGTCTTTGTGTCCTAATTAGTTGTTGAGATACTCAAGATCTCTTCATCTAGTTAGTTTTCCATCTTGTGTCTTGTCCTTTTCATGTGTCTTTTTGTGCTTTGTCTTTTTTTTGGTGCCTTGTGCCTTTTTGTTTTGTGTGCTCTTGCATATGTTGGCATGAGTTAAAACCCTAAGATTGAGGGTTTTTTTCTCCTCAATATTAGTGATGTCTTATACTCCTTGTGGTATTTCTCTATGTCTCTCATCTTCATCTCTCTCTATTCTTCTACTTTACCAGCAGTAGTGGTGTAAGCCATACTCCCGCTAAAGAGGGAGCTAAATGTAGTGTCATAAAATTGTGACCCCTGCAATTTTAACCATATTTTGGGTCCTCACCTTGGTGAAGGCATCTCCTTCCCTAACTGAGACCTATTTCTACATTTCCAACCCTTCACCCTTCCTCCTTCATGTCATGTGTCTTCTCTAGACCCTGTCTAGGCCCCAAAATAGGGTAGGCAGGGGCATGGTGCCCCTTTCCCCACCTATTAGGGTGGCCCAATGTCAGGTTTTCCCAATCTCCTATGCACAATTTGTCTTCGAGGTTTGCAATTCCTCTTTGTTGGCCTTTGGTGTTTGAAAGTTAATCCTTGAGGCATGTATAAAAAGGAATTCAATACCCTCATTCAAGGATGGATGAAAAACAAAAAGGCAGATAGAGAGCATAAGGAGAAGATACGGGATTTCAAGGTCATCATCAAGCATTCAAGCATTCAAGTCTTCTTCATTCATCCTTTGGAGAAACATTACAACATTCATTTGCAATCATGTGTGTGTGTTAAGGTTTTTGTCATGTTACATGCCATTTCATACAACATTTGTGGTTACATTCAAGAAGAAAAGCAATCATCATCAACAAGTTGCAGATCTACAAGGTATACATTTCCATTGTTTACATTCAATCATTTGCAATTACTTTCTTTCAAGGTTGATTCCTCACTTAGAGTTTGACTGAGGCAAACCCCTATCCACAACAATTATCCCTCTCTTTTTTGTGTGTAAGTTCCAGGTGCATAGCTGTAATTGTAGGTTTGGGCTTCATTTGCAGAGACGAAAGAACCCTTTTCATTTCATGGATTTTGTGGAGGACCATGTACATTCCCGCCACGGTCCTGACAACTTTTCTCCAAATTTGCAGGGTAGGTCCACATCAATATAATTAGCTCAGATCCAAAGTTGTAGTGCGATCCCAAACCTGTAGCTCCTCATTTCACTCATTTCTTCTCTCTTTTCTACATAGTCAACAAGTCAACTTTCTCATTTACAAAAGAGGGTACATCACACTTCAACCATTTGCAATCCACTCAGAATTCACATCCTTGTTTCCCTCAGATTCAGATCTAGCGGATTCAACCCCTCTTTTGAATGTAAAGATCCTTTCCAAGTGAAAATGATCCTAGTGGCTTCATTTCTTTCTCCTAGGTGGGGAGTCACTAGGATCTAATTTTCCACTTTACACTTTCCTTGTGACAGTTGTTGATTGGTTGTGTTCTTGAGCCTTGAGACATTGACCGATGAAGATTTGAAAAGTGGTGTTGGTGCAACTATTCTGGATGATTCTAATGTGCTTTATGGTGTTTCCTAGTCGTGTCCTATTTGTTTTGGTGATCTGCATTCATCGTTGTGCGAGTTTTTGGTGATTTCTATGAAAAGGTGTTAATTTGTGTGTTATGAAGTATTTATGGTGGTGTAGCGTATTGTGGTTGATCTTGGCCGGATTTCCGATGAATGTAATTGTTTGGGAATTTGAATTAGGTCCATGTTATGTAAATTAAATCATAATATTGGTCTGGTGGTCGATCTTTGTATCATGTAATGTATTTTTTGTAAATATGAGTTGAGGGTTGAGGGTTTAGCTGACCTTGTTATCAAGGTTGATGATTTGTATATATAGATGAGATGCCTATGTAATTTTGGTGTTGGTATTGTGTCTACATTATCACAGAGAGGTAAATGTATGAACAAAGGATATATCATTCAGTGAAGTGTTGTGGTGAGTTTGGTGTCACAGGGCAGACAACTGTGCTTAACCAGAACTGTCATCAGGCATTTGTAGATGCTATTATTGCAGTTCATTCCTTTTGGATTGTAGTCTGAATCATATTGCAAGTTAGTGAGACTTCCCTGAGGGTTGTAGCCTTCCAAGCATATATCTTTTGAGAACTCAGTTCTAGGAAGTGTGCCTAAATGCATGTGATAACTCAATGATGAACCAATAGTACCAAACCGGTACTGAGAGGGGGGGGTGAATCAGTACAAACTCAAATACAGTTCAAAACTAGTTTGACAGCAAATACTCTAAATGATTGGCAAACAGGGATACTGGTTGAAACAGAGTGCAACCGGTAACACCCAGAACAACTAAAACAATCATAAACCAGTCACTCACTAAGCTTTCCTCTTAGCTCAATACTATAGTACCATTACACTCTCATGCATGAACAGGTAAACTATCATCAAATCTTCATAACAATTAGTTCAATATGTTTTATAGACAGGCATAAAACACAGAACCATCATATGCTCAACAGGTAATAACAAAGCATCACAAGATAAAAGCATTACACATGACACGCATATTTTTCACGTGGAAACCCAACTAGGAAAAACCATGGTGGGGATGAATACCCACAAGTTGCTTTTGAACTCTTTAGAAGTCCGCTCTATTAGGAGCCTTGTCCAGTTAAAGACATTACAATAGGTTCTACTAGGAACCGATCCTGTTAGGGATCACTCGGTTAAGGGATGGCTACAATACCCGGTTAGGATTACCTTGTTAGAGGATTTCAAGAACTCAATAGCTAAAGGATCTCTATAGCTCTATAGCTTCCCAGAACCCATTAACTTCAAGTTACCCTGTTAAGGGATTTGAATCAAGCCGGTTAAGGCTACCCTGTTAAGGGATTTCACAATTGTTGAAGTGGTTAAAGATCAATAGGAATTACAATGATCTGGTAACAGCACTCAATGCTAATACAGATCCGTTTTGGCTCCTTTTCACCTTCTGCACATTCACTTTGCAGGTATCTCTTCTCTCCTTTGGTCTGGCAAGAATCACGTATCACTTTCCTTGGATACACACTCACAACTTTTGCCAACAACCTTAGAAAGAAACACAACATCGACCTTATAGGAAACAGACAGGTCAGTAGCAAAAACTCTAAACCCTAAACTTGTTAGGTTAAGCAATTCAAGCGGTTCAATCCTAACCGTTGAATCATACTACATTAAATGCAACAATCTTGAATCAATTTCAAGACATTCTCCATCGTCCATTATCCACCGATTTCATGGCGGCTGATAACCCATCACGCGTTATCACCATTTGACAAACTTCGCACATTCTCGAGGTAGATAGGAATAGTCTTCTTCATGCAAGATCCTTCATGCACACAGAGCTTACGTGGCAACGTGACTTATTCTCCGTTATACTGTTAGCTCATCACACAAAGATCACCGATTGATTCACACAGGATTGACGTACTTCAACCAGAAATCTTGAAGTGAAAACTACCTACCAACCGGTAGTCACACAATGCTTCCATGTACCGGTTCCCATAAATACATGTCGGTTCATCTTGAACAAATATGTCGCTTCACTTTGGCATATATACCGGTTCATACATATTCTGGTTCTCTATTCTCACCTATCACATGTGTTGGTTCACATCATGTCACATATTGACATCAATGACAACATGCAATATCATTATGTCTTCATACCAGTTCACATAATGCCAACAATCTCCCCCTTTGGCATTGATGGCAATATACAATGATATCTCTCCTCTTCACATTTTCTCCCCCATTTTTCTGCAGATATCTTTTCCGCTTCACATCTTCTCCCCCTTTGACAACAATGCCAAAGTGGAGGCACAAGCATCTCTGTTCCATTATGCTGCTCCCCCTGTGGAGTAGCATCCTTCAACACATCAATCAACAAAAAAAAATTTGACTATGCAATACCTGACTGATGTGGAACAAATACTTTTAGTTCACCTCTTGAAGAGGCAGTACCCCCAATTCACCTCTTAAATGCACAAATGTAGTCTTTGGGAGAGGCTTGGTGAATATGTCTGCTAACTGCTCCTTACTAGAAATATGTTCCAATGCAATCTCTTTATTCTAAACCTTTTCCCTCAAGAAATGATACTTAAGCTCAAAATGCTTGGTTCTAGAATGTAAAACTGGATTCTTTGAGATATTGATAGCACTTGTGTTATCACAGAATATACTTACCAATTCAGATACAGGGATTCTGAAGCCATTTAAAACATGCTTCATCCAGATTGTCTGAGTGCAGTTCATCAAAGCTACAACATACTCCACTTCCATAGTAGTCTGAGAGATACAACTCTGCTTTTTACTCATCCATGACACCAGTCTACCACCAAGAGAGAATGCACCACCGGTTGTGCTTTTCTGGTCATCCACATTACCTTCCCAATCAGCATCTGTGAACACTTTCAGATTGAAATCATTGCTGTATGGGTACCACAATCCATAGTCAACTGTTCCCTTCAGATACCTAAGAATCCACTTGACTGCAATCAAGTGGGATTCTCTTGGACTTTTTTGGAACCTTGTAGTAATGCCAACTGCATGTACAATATCCGGTCTGCTATGCACTACATAATGCAACTTACCAATCATTGATCGGTATTCCTTCTCATCAACCAGTGCAGAATCATCCTCTTTTGTCAATTTGCAACCGGTCACCATCGGTGTACCAACCAGTTTGCTATCTTCCATGCCAAAGGTCTTCAACACCTCTTTGACATATTTGGACTGAGTGATAAAGATTCCATCTTTCATCTGCTGGATCTGCAGTCCAATGAAGAACTTAATCTCCCCTATGAGTGACATCTCAAACTCTTTCTTCATCTCATCAGCAAACTCAGGACGCATCTTATCATCTCCTCCAAAGATAATGTCATCAACAAAAACCTCATAGATCAAGATCTGATCTCCTTCAAACTTCAAGTAGATATTGCTATCTTCACTTGTTCTCTCAAATCCAATTTTCACAAGATGGGAATGTAGGTGCTCATACCATGCCCTAGGTGCTTGTTTTAGACCATATAAGGCTTTATGTAGTCTGCACACCATATCACTATCTTCAGATAGGGAAAACCCATTTGGTCGCTCTATATATACCTCCTCTTCAAGTACACCATTTAGGAATGCAGATTTTACATCCATTTGATATACATTGAACCTTTTAAAAGCTGCATATGCAAGAAGCATACGAACTCCTTCCAATCTGGCAATAGGAGGAAAGGTTTCTCCATAGTCTTCTCCTTCTTCTTGAGCATATCCTTTGCACACCAATCTGGCTTTGTTCCTAATCACTGTGCCATTCTCATTTAGCTTATTTCTGAACACCCATTTGGTGCCAATGATATTTTTATGCTTCGGTCTGGGTACCAAGGACCATGTACCATTTTTCTCTATCTGATCAAGTTCCTCTTCCATTGCCTTGATCTAGTCTTCATCTTTATGAGCCTCTTTGAATGATTTAGGCTCAAATTCAAAGATCATACATGAGTTTTCTTTTATCTTTCTTCTTGTAAGGATTCTTGCATCCTTATCTCCTATGATCTACTTAGGATCATGATTCATCTTGACATACCAAGGAATGGTCTTGACTGGTTCTTCTTGCTTTTCCTCTTCATCCTCATCTTCATCAGTATCAGCATTCACCGGTTTAGGAACACTGTTACTGGTACTTGGTTGACTGACAACCAGTTCCCAAAAGGTTGCAACCGGTTCATTTACAGCTTGGTCACTGTCGGTTTCTTTAGTTTTCTCAAAGGATTCATCAACTCTTACATTGATACTTTCCATAATTCTCTGAGTCCTATTGTTGTAGCACTTGAGAGCTTTACTCTGGGTGGAATATCTTAGGAATATTCCCTCATCACATTTGGCTTCAAATTTGCCCTGATGTTCACTCCTCTTGATGTAACATTTGCTACCAAATACCCTAAAGTAGCTAACCATAGGTGTCTTACCGGTCCAATACTCATAAGGAGTTTTGTCCTTATCTTTCTTTATGAGTACCCAGTTCATAGTGTAGACTACAGTGCTCACCACTTCTCTCCAAAAGGTGTGAACTACCTTTCCTTGAATCAACACGGTTCTAGCTGCTTCAACCACAGTCTGGTTATTCCTCTCTGCTATGCCATTCTGCTATGGAGTCTGGGGGGAAGATAGCTATCTCTTGATGCCAAATTCTTCGCAATACTTGTTGAATTCACCAGAAGTGAATTCCCCTCCTTGATCAGTTCTGAGACACTTGATCCTTTTACCGCTTTCCTTCTCCACTAATGCTCTGAAAGCTTTGAATTTCACAAAAGCTTTAGACTTGTCTTTCAAGAATGTGACCCACATCATTCTTGAGCAGTCATCAGTGAGAATCATGAAGTACCCCTAAACACTTCTAGTTTTCATAGGACCACACAAATCAGTATGCACAAGATCAAGCAAGTTGTCAGCAGTGAAAGATTTACCTTTAAAGGTTGAGGAAGACATTTTCCCCAATTGACACTCTCTACACAAGGTATTATCCGGTTTGCTTAGCACCAGCAACCCTCTAACTGCCTTGATCTTACTATCCTTCACAATGTTATCAAAGTTTACATGATAGAGTCTCCTATGCCATATCCAGCTATCATTAAGCTTAGCCATAAGACATGTACTTATATTTGCATTCAGAGGAAATAGGTTACCTTTGGTCTGCATGTCGGTGGCCACCAATTCACCCTCTTTTCCTTTGATTCTACAAACTCCATTCTTGAATTCCAGAGTGAGGCCACTGTCATTCAGCTGGGCAACACTCAAAAGGTTCTGTCTGAGACCATCAACCCAGTACACATTGTCAACACTGCTCTTTCCATTCAGAGAGATGGACCCTCTGCCTTTGACCATGCATGGTGCATCATTGCCAAAGTGAACCACACCACCATCATACTCCTCCAAGGATAGAAACTTGCTCCGGTCACCTATCATATGGTGAGAACAGCCACTGTCAATGATCCACTCATTGGAATTATCAAACCGGGAGACAAGAGCCTTCTTGTCTACCACATCTTCCTTTATAGCAACAAACACAATGTCTTCATTCTCTTCATCTTCTGATTCCTTATTTGTGACACCTTCATCAACTGCCACAAAAAAATTTCTCCAATTTCCTCATTTGAATTTCCTGAACCTTTATGGTTTGTCCTTGTTATCGCCATTAGGACAGTTTATAGCAATATGTCCTATCCAGTTACAAGAAAAGCATTTCAAGGGTAGCTTACCTTTGTATTTACCGGTTCCTTTAGGAAGCTTCCTGGCAAGGAGAGCTTCAAATGCCATCACAATCTCCTCATCATTCATTTCTCTGCTCTGACTAGGTTCCCCACTAGTGCTAGCCTCTTTTCCTTTTCTGGATGGTATAGCAAAGGCTTTAAATGCTGATTTAGTCTTTTGAACAGTGCCATCAAAACTATTTAGCTCATAGGCTGTTAACTTGGCTATGATGGAGTCCAAGGATACTTTAGACTTGTCTATTGATCTCAGCTCCTAAATAGCAGCAACCCTTATTGCATAGACTGGCAACAGGGATCTCAAGACTTTGCTTACCACAGTGGAATCTTCTATTTTACCACCTGCACTCTTGATTTCTCCAACAACTATTTTGATTCTTATTCCATACTGTTGAATGTTCTCACCTTCAACCATCCGCATATCTTCAAACTTCCCTCTCAGGCTTTCTTCCTTAGCCTGTTTCACATGTTCATCACCACCATAGATATTTTCAAGAGCATCCCATACCTCTTTGGGATTTACCTTGTCCTGAACATCGATAAACTCAATGTCAGATAGACTACTAATGAGGGCTTCCATGACTTGCCCATTTTCTTGTATTTCTCTCTTTTGGTCATCGATGAGAGTACCGGTAGGGACAACATAGACATTCTCAACATAACTCCAATGTTGAGCACCCATGCTTCTAATGAATATCTTCATCCTATCTTTCCATATACCGAAATTCTCCCTATTAAACTTTGGACCTTCTCTCTTCATCATTTGACTAGGATCTTTACCTCAAGCGGTTAAGCTTACAACACAGAGGACCTAGAGTGCTCTAATACCAATTGATAACTCAATGATGAACCAATAGTACCAAACCAGTATTGAGAGGGGGGGGGTGAATCAATACAAACACAAATACAGTTCAAAACTGGTTTGACAGCAAATACTCCAAATGATTGGCAAACAGGGATACTGGTTGAAACAGAGTGCAACTGGTAACACCCAGAACAACTAAAACAATCATAAACCGGTCACTCACTAAGCTTTCCTCTTAGCTCAATACTATAGTACCATTACACTCTCATGCATGAATAGGTAAACTATCATCAGATCTTCATAATAGTTAGTTCAATATGTTTTATAGACAGGCATAAAACATAGAACCATCATATGCTCAACAGGTAATAACAAAGCATCACAAGATAAAAGCATTACACATGACACACATATTTTTCACGTGGAAACCCAACTGGGAAAAACCACAGTGGGGATGAATACCCACAAGTTGCTTTTGAACTCTTTAGAAGTCTGCCCTATTAGGAGCCTTGTCCGGTTAAAGACATTACAATAGGTTCTGCTAGGAACCGATCCTGTTAGGGATCACCCGGTTAAGGGATGGCTACAATACTCGGTTAAGGGTTAAACC
This sequence comes from Cryptomeria japonica, assembly GCF_030272615.1. Lineage (NCBI taxonomy): Eukaryota > Viridiplantae > Streptophyta > Pinopsida > Cupressales > Cupressaceae > Cryptomeria > Cryptomeria japonica. Next base: position 522,102,134 of record NC_081414.1, on the reverse strand, counting down.
CGGTTAGGGTTACCTTGTTAGAGGATTTCAATAACTCAATAGCTAAAGGATCTCCAGAGCTCTATAGCTTCCCAGAACTCATTAACTTCGAGTTACCTTATTAAGGGATTTGAATCAAGCCGATTAAGGCTACCCTGTTAAGGGATTTCACAACTGTTGAAGTGGTTAAAGATCAACAGGAATTACAATGATCTGGTAACAACACTCAATGCTAATGCAAATCCATTTTGGCTCCTTTTCACCTTCTGCACATTCACTTTGCAGGTATCTCTTCTCTCCTTTGGTCTGGCAAGAATAACGTATCACTTTCCTTGGATAGACACTCATAACTTTTGCCAACAACCTTAGAAAGAAACACAACATTGACCTTATAGGAAACAGACAGGTCGGTAGCAAAAACCCTAAACCCTAAACCTGTTAGGTTAAGCAATTCAAGTGGTTCAATCCTGACCGTTGAATCATACTGCATTAAATGCAACAATCTTGAATCGATCTCAAGACATTCTCCATCGTCCATTATCCACTGATTTCATAGCGGCTGATAACCCATCACACGTTATCACTGTTTGACAAACTTCGCACATTCTCGAGGTAGATAGGAATAGTCTTCTTCATGTAAGATCCTTCACGTGCACAAAGCTTACGTGGCAACACGACTTGTTCTCCGTTATACTGTTAGCTCATCACACAAAGATCATCGATTGAGTCACACAAGCTTGAGGTACTTCAATTGGAAATCCTGAAGTGGAAACTACCTACCAACTGGTAGTCAAACAATGCTTCCATGTACCGGTTCCCATAACTACATGCCGGTTCATCTTGAGCAAATATGCTGCTTCACTTTGGCATATATACCGGTTCATACATATGTTGGTTCTCTCTTCTCACCTATCACATGTGCCGGTTCACATCATGTCACATATTGACATCAATGACAACATACAATATCATTATGTCTTCATACCGGTTCACATAATGCCAACAGCATGTGCATTCCCCATTGTAATATTTTCACATAATATTGTAGAGTATCATCTTATTGTGGGTAAGTTCCCACCATGGTTTTTCCCTTAACTGGGTTTTCCACATCAAAATCTTGGTGTTGTGTGTTGTGTTGTTAATTTGCTTATCTATTATTGCTATGGTTTATCAATTTATGTTTTGAAAGTGTAATTTATTATGAGAACCAATGAAGATTGATTCACCCCCTGCCCCCCCCCCTCTCAGTCTTCCTTCTTGATTGCTACTAACATTGCCCAAATTACTCATAATTTTTCTCACTACTCCCATTACATGGGCTATGTTTGGACAAGTACATACCATGGCATACATGAAACTCCCAATAGCTAATGAATACAAAATAACATTAATTTCTTCTTATTCTTCTTGTGTCCTGGGACACATGGCAAATGATAAACAAAAGTGATTAGCAAATGGTGTGTTGATAGCCTTAGCATCCTTCAATCCAAACCTATCCAAGACCTTGTCAATGTACTTCTCTTGTGACAATAGAATTTCCCTCTTCTGTCTATCTTGGATTATGGTCATACTATGTATCCTCTTCGCTGCCCTTAAGTCCTTCATTGCAAACTTTTGAGCTAAATATTGTTTCATATCACAAATAACTCTCATACTAGTGTCGGTAACTAGTATATCATCAACAATAAGAAGCAATAAAATGAACTCACCATTCCCTAACACTTTGTAATAAATACATGGGCTAGATTAACATTGTATGAAATGATGCTCAGTCATGAAGTTATCAAAATTGAGATACCACTACCCTGAGGCTTGCTTGAGCCCATACAAACTTCACTTCAACTTGCAATATAAATTTTCCTACCCCTATTTTTCAAAACATTCAGGTTGTTGCATATAGAACTCCTCTTCAATGTTGCCATGGAGAAATTCAATCTTCATATCAAGATGTTCTAGCTCAAGGTCATGTACCATTGCTAGGCCCAAAACCGCTCAAATAGTAGTCATTTTCATAGCCGATTGGAAAATTCCATTGAAGTCTATCCCTTTTTGTTGATCATATCCCTTCACAACCAACCTAGCCTAGTATCACTTATTGCCTACCTCTTCTTCTTTCAACCGATATGCCCATCAATTCTTCAAGGCTCTTCGATTAGGTGGAAGCTACACCAAATCCCAAGTATGATTTGCCATGAGAAAATCCATCTCTTGCATTGCCTCCATCCACTTGTCACTATTAGTGTCTTTGCAAGCATCCCTGAATGTTGCACGTACTAGATCAGAGATTGCTAATTGATAATCATCAAATTTTGTTGGAGGTCAATGTTTCAGGTGTGTTGGGATTAAGGTGTCTCAACCTTAAGAGTCCCAAGGAAATTATTTATTTAATTTAATGGTCTTGTGTGCTAATTTTATTTATTTACTGGAATATATTAAGTTTCCAAAGTGCAAAGCTTAATTGTGGGGCCTGATGGCAAATTGGGTGCAGCAAGCTTTGAGGTGAAAAGAAATTGTGACACTTGGCACAAGGAAGGAACATTGAGAAGAAATTTTATTTGGAGCTCTTAAATCTCCCCTTTTGCAACAAGTGGTTGCATAGTTTGTTTTCCTTTGTTGTGCATGTTTTTTGAAAGATTTTTAGTCGGCCAAATCTTCCACTCAAATAGGCTTGGAATAAAATGGAAAGTTTCAAATTAGAAAAAGGCTTGTTTATCGCATCTTCAATGATTTATATTTATGGAATAAATAATATTTGAATTAAATATTATTTATGCAAGAGTTACGCAAAAGGTAGTTTCTAATTATATGTTGTAGATACATTGAATGTGGACGCTTTTGCAAAGCTGTTGTTTTTGCATTGTAAGTTCTATAAATGTAAGGATTTCTAGAGGAGTTGTAGAGAGGGGGGGAGTTCATTTTACAGGGGTTATGCTGCCAGATTTTCTTCAAAATGGAGCAGGATGTAAATCTCCATATAAAGGCCTAGAGCCTGAAGATTGTATTGTAACTGTTCTTGTTGTTGAATAATACAATGGCTCTCTAGTTTTGGAGTGTGGGGTTTTTTACTCGAAAGGGTTTTCCCCACTATAAATATGTGCTCTATTCTTCTTTTTCTTTTGTTTTATGATTCTGTGTTGTTGAATCTAAATGTATGCATGTTGTTGAAACTGTTATTTGATCTGGCAAGATCTTAAATTGCAATATTTTCCTCTAAGGGTTAATGTGGGAAATAAATTGTGACTAATTCTTCTTTATGGCATAGTAATGTGCATTTGTAATTAATGTTGGATGTGCATACTAATCTCAAATGGTTGTTCTGGGATGCTCATTTCCCCTTCATTTGGTATCAGAGCTACATTCTAGGATTTGTAGGTTTCTTTCATGTGCATTTTGTGAGTTGCATGTACTTGCATGTGTGTTGCATGTACTTGCATGGACTCGCATGTTGCTTGCGTGTGCTTGCATGTCAATGCATGTGAAGATCCTTGGTGTTTCAGGTTCTGGGTATTCCTTTTGTAATGATTTCTTAGCTTGGCAAGCTTGAGGGAATTTGAAGGAATCGACTAATGATTGATCCTTTGGTGAGCGGAAGTTTTGCAGTTGTTTTAGTCTTAGATGAGAGCACACATTTTGAAGGATGGTTAAGACCGAGAAAATAGAGTTGGTCAAGTTGAAATGATGTTGATCTGGAGCTCTTTTTTGATAGCAAAATAATTCCTGATGCATGGGGTGTGTTTTTAATGCTTGGTGGTTGCATACAACAAATTTTTCATATTGGGTGTCTTTGTGTGGCTCCTTGGTGATATGGAGAAGCTTGGGTTGTTTCAAGTATCAAGTGATGTGCTTATGTTGGGGCTTGCCTTTCCTAGTATTGGAAGGTGTTGTTTTTTATTGCCCTAAATGCATGGAGACTATGGAGTTGATCATTTGATGATCTAAAAGCTTTTGGAATAGCCTATCTCCCCCGGATGCATGCACTAATGGTGGTTATGGAGTTGGCCTACAAATGAACCTAGAGTTCCTAATTTGTTTTTTCCTTGTGGATGTTGTACTTGCATGACTCAGATTCATGTTTCTTATATCTGAGGGGTTTATAGATTTTCCTTAAAAGGCTATGGTGATGCTCATCTATGATAGTCTATTGTTTTAGGTTAAACTATTTGGTGATTTTTCAAACTTTTGAGTCTTACAGATGTGCATGGGTGTTCTCAAACATAGTGGCTTTGCAAGTTTTACACGCTCAAGAAAAAAAAAACTTGCTATTTTGTGGATCTGTTTAGGAGCTATTTTCTAGACCCTGTTTCCTTTGGGGTGTTACTAGATGAGATAGTTGCAATTTTGCATGCATGCTTCATGTATGGTGAGAGGAGGTGAGATGCTTTCTTTGCATGGGGATGTTGGTATGTGATTAGTCACTCAACATTTCTATGGTGATGCTCGGTGGATTCCTAGATTATAGTGTTCGATGTGGACATGATTATAAAATCGGATATGTGCTTGATATAGTGCTTGAGTCATGTTGTCTACATGATAGTTCTCTTTGACATCTTAGCTTACATTTCATTGATGTGATAGTGGGTTTGCATGTTGCAATGATTGGATCTACGGGTTATACAGTTGTGTGGGTTGATCACCTATTCAGTTGCAGTGGGATAACTCATATGTGGACTGTCTATATCCATGAGGTTTGATTTAGTGTTGATGCAGACTTGTTAGTTGGCCTTGTCTGTGGTCACTTATGCATTGGTGTGGTTTCTTTGAGATGAGAAGCTGGATGATAAGTGAGTACCTAGATAGTCAGTTATGGGGTCCTATAGCATGGTGCATTTCCTTGGTTTGAAGATCTTGGTTTCACTTGGCGTGATTAGCTATGCACTCGCATGTGTGTGGACCTAGATTATTTTCAAATTTGGGAGATGGTGTGTCATGTGCTTGGAGAGCTCGGTATCACATTTTAGTGGGATCTTTAGTAGTGATTGTGTATTCATCACTGATGAATGATCTTCTTTAGTGATGCAAATGATTTGGAGGGGCTCTTAGATCATGTTGTTGCAAAAGGGTTCTTTCATCTTTTGCATGTATACTATTTCAGGATGTATAACATCTTGCGGCCCTAGAGGGCTCTTAGAGTCTTTGGTGTGAAGTGTTTGTGGTGCTTGACAGGTGATGTTGGTTTAGAGTATGTTGGTGTTATCTCATGGCATACTCTTGATTGCAGATTAGATTTTGGCATGATGCATTGCTCTTGAGAACTTGGTATGTTCACTTGGAGTATGTGATCTCCTAGGAGGGGATGGTAAGATCATGATGTCATGATGGATTCCCGATTTAGCTAATTGGAGCTTTGACAGTGGTCTAGTGAGTTCTCTTTGTATTGGGTGCATTGGTCATATGCCTGAGAATTTCATGGGATGCAAAGATGCATTTAGAGTTTGGCATGGATTGATCATTTGCTTGTATTCATGGATACATGGAGACTTAGGTGAGGTTGTAGTTCTCTTGAGATGAGAGACATGTGTGGAGATAGTTACTCTTGATGAGATTTCAGCTAGAAGTCTGAGGAGCCTACACCTTGATTGGACATGAGTTCAATAGAGATGTATGAGGAAATTTCTCTTGGCTGAGTCATGTTGACTTGGATATCTTGGAGGAGCATTCTCATTCCCCACTCTGGGTCTACTCAGTAGTTTATAACTTGAGAGGTATTTCCCATTGTTTCTCTTAGGTGGGTTATGTTTTTCTTTCATATTCATGGATCTTGAGCTAAAGCTAGATAGTTCTGGAGGATTCATTGTGAGAGATGGATACCATGGTTATCTCCTTGGAATGTGTTTTATTTTATAATGCTCATAGGGGATGGTAGTGGGCTAATTTCCTAAAATAGGAAATGGAGTGGTTTGATCTTCTTTGAGAGGCTTACATCCATGTAGATTCATGATGCATATGTTATGTTTGATCTCTTGAGGTTGAATGGGTTTGGATATTGTTATGGATTTTCACATGGGGACATGAAGGAGATCTTACTTGACACAACTGTTTGTAGAAGGACATGCTACATGTTTATGGTTTGCAGTTTCTCTCTTTGGTCTTAGTTATCTTCCAGGAGGTTTGGATTCACTTAGCATTGGATGTGAGGTTTTGTATGGAGCTGCGGTGATCACTAGTGTAGTCATTTGTTGTCACTTGGGTGATGACATGAAGGTTCTTGTATCTCTTTCTTTTGTTAGATGTGGAGAACTTGGGAGAACTATGGAGACTTGTTGAGAGAGATGTATATCTTTGTGGGTGGTCCTTGGCACTACATGGTTACACTCTCTATGTGTTGTGATTGGTAGACTCGGTATGCCATTGATCCTATTAGATTTGAAATTACCCATGCAGTAGGAGTTCCTAAATGTGTTTGGTCTTCATTGACTGGTTTGCACATGGAGCTTGAGGTTGCAGTTTCTTGGGTTGGTTATGTTGGTGGCATGAGCTTATTGATGGTGTATACCTTTGAGGTATAGGTGATTGGATGGATTAGCACTTGTTGTGAATGCTATTTTTAGTTGTGTGGATTTATCAGTTGGATGGGTGCAGTCAATTTGCTTATTGTTCTAGCTAGTGTTTTATCTTGTATTCTATAGGATTACTTCATAGTTGTGTTCTAGTTATAGGCTTTGAAGTGGATATTGTTGATGCTTCTATATAGCTTGTAAGCGCAATCGAGTGGTGGCAGTATCCTGTAGCCTTTGATATCACTGTGATCTTATGCTTGTGTTCTTTGGACTAGTGCTTTTTCACCTTGGTTTGTTCCTTTTCTTCTAAAAGCGGCATGTTGGAGGATGGCAGGGAAATCTTGGATGTCGTTGCATATGTCTGGATGGAGCATGAGAGCATGTTTTGGATCTATGTGGTTTCATGGATGGCTTTGATGATGTGATTTCATTGGGTGGCTCTCAGTAGTGTGAATCTTATGATGAGATGACTCCTATAAGGTCTTTGTCAAGTGAGAGATTGTTGGGATTAAGATGCCTCAACCTTAGGAGTCCCAAGGAAATTATTTATTTTATTTAATGGTCTTGTGTGCTGATTTTATTTATTTAATGGAATATATTAAGTTTCCAAAGTGCAAAGCTTAATTGCAGGGCCTGATGGCAATTTGAGTGCAACAAGCTTTGAGGTGAAAGGAAATTGTGACACTTGGCACAAGGAAGGAACTTTGAGAAGAAATTTTCTTTGGAGCTCTTCAAATCTCCCCTTTTGTGACAAGTGGCTGCATAGTTTGTTTTTCTTTGTTGTGCATGTTTTTGGAAATATTTTCAACTGGACCAAATCTTCCATTCGGATAGGCTTGGAATAAAATGGAAAGTTTCAAATTAGCAAAAAGCTTGTTTATCTCATCTTAAATGATTTGTGGATGATTTATATTTATATTAAATATTATTTATGCAAAATGTAGTTTCTAATTATATGTTGTAGATACATTGAATGTGGACATTTTTGGGAAGAAGTTGTTTTTGCATTGTAAGCTCTATAAATGTAAGGATTGCTAGAGGATTTCATTTTAGAGGGTTTTGGAGTGTGGGGTTTTTTACCCAAAAGAGTTTTCCCCAATAAATCTGTGTTCTATTCTTTGTCTTTTTCTTTTATTTTATGATTCTATGTTGTTGAATCTAAATGTATTCATGCTATTGAAACTGTTGTTTGATTTGACAAGATCTTAAATTGCAAACACTTTCCTCCAAAGGTTAATGTGGGAAATAAATTGTATCTGATTCCATTTTATGATATAATAATATGTGTTTGTGATTAATGTTGAATGCGCATACTAATCTCAGATGGTTTTTCAAGGATGCCATTTTACCTTCAAGGTGGACCTCCTCAATTGAGGATCCTGGCTCTGTGTATTTGTTTGTACTGACTGTAAATTGGTTCTCCCTGACAAGTTATTATTTCCTTTTAATTGCTGCAAACTTGCCCTTTCTGATGAGCTACCATCATTATTATTACAAAGTAAGTCATTTTCTACACTAGTATGTGCCCCTGGAAAACTCTGTTTTATACCTTGTATGTTACTACTGGCAAAAAACTTTGTACCAACGGTGCTAACATTACCTGGCAACTCAATCATGTTTTTCATTCCTACGAATGGTCATTGTTTCTTAAATCTGAGATAGGCGATTACAAAATTGGAGTCGATTCTTCTCTGTGCCAGGTGATTGGGGGATTTTTCTCAGACTGTGGTAGATTCACATGGTCACATAACTGTGTGGAAGTGTTATTTCGTGACAACCTTTGCCCCTACGCACTATGATCCACAGCAACTCTAAAATGAGCTTGCAGCCCTGCGTGAGATCTTTGACCGCACCCTGTAATGTTTGTGCACTGTGTGGATAATGTGGAAGAGGTCGCGCGTATGATTAGGGGAGTTCTGGTACTTGTTGCGATTAAGGAAAGTCAAAAGGGGGCGGCAATGAATGGTTGAGGTCATATTGCATAGCAGCTTGAGAATAATATGGTGGATGCTGCGTTGGAATTGAATGTGGGAAACTTGAACTTTGTGTGGCCCGTGGTAAAGAGGCATAGTCTTCAGAGGACCGAGTGAAACCAAATTCACTTCCAGCTTGCTCCGAGGATGCATTATATGTAGGATTAATCTCTGTTGTAAACCGAGTAACAGGAGGCAGAGTAAAAACCTACGGAGTAATTTGAAGTCCCCTTTTGCTCATATGTTCGAGCTTCTTATGTCAAAGCCCTATCCAGATGTCCACAACTGTCATTGTAGCTCCCACTTTAGCATGATTCTCTAGCAGATATAGACTGCCTAATTTGCTTTCGGCTCTTTTGCAATCGCCGAGGCTACATTCTTGAGCATCAAGCTGTTTCGTGGAAATTAGATTTCTTTTTAACTTGGGAATATGACTCACGTCTGACAAAAGCCATTTATTTTTATTCAACAATTGCAACATCATGTTACCTTTGCCAATGATTTCATGTATGCATTGTCACCAAGGTAGACTTTCCCAAGCTTACCTTGATAGTTTTTGAAGCTTTCTGATATGGAGTTGCATGAAAAGAGGTATCGGAATCCAACACTTAATTACTATAATGTCATTTGTTGACAAGATTAGAACACCTTCATCTTTTTCATACAAGATAATGGTTTCGTTATCCTTCAATTATTTTTGTGTCTTTTTGTATGACAAACAATTTTTTTTGGTATGTCCTACTTTACTACAAAATCAGCAACCTCCATTTCTCCTTCTTGACTTCGATCTCCTCGCATGTTTGGATCTTCTCTTATTGTTATTTTTGCCTCGATTTTGAGGCCTTCCCCTATTGCCAAAAATCAAGGCATCGCTGAATGAAGACCCTTGATTTGTCCTCCTTATAATTTTGTTGAGAAGAGTGCTGACAACATCATCAAATTTGAGTTTTCTTTTGTCAAATATCGAAGTGCTAATCACCATCACTACACCTTCCCAACTATCCAATAGGGAACACAATAACAAGAGGGCTTTGATTTTGTCATCTAGATTTATGCTAACCGAGATCAAATGGCTAGTCAAAGTATTAAATTCATCGAGGTGATTCGACATGATTCCTCCTTCCTTCATCTTTAGATTGTACAACTTCTTCATGAGGAAAAATTTATTCGAATCCAAAGCCATCTCATACATAGAGAGTTTATCCCATAACTCCTTCTATGTCTTTTCAGCTGAAACATTAAAGGGAACATTGTTGTTCACAAAGAAAGAAAGATTGTTGCTCTCACTTTCTTATTTAATTTCTCCCACTCCTAATCAACCATCATAGTTGGCTTCTTGGCTTTTCCTTTCAGTGCGAGTGAGAGATATTATTTGATTAGTAGTAATTTCATCTACACCTTCCAAAATTCAAAATTTTGTCCTAAAAAAATTTCTTGTTTCCATTTAGCCGCTTACCCCTTTTTTTCTGAAAATTCTTCACCAATTTCCAAACAGCTCCTTCACCGAGCTCTAATACCAGTTGAAAATTATAAAGTACAAATAAATTCAATATGCAGAATAAAAAAATGAAGAACAAAAGATAATTGAGACATGGACATATAATATATAGTAGTTCACCAAGATGGTTATCTAGTTTCAAAGTAGGGGCAACAACAAGCTTCAACTCTCCAATAATGAATTAATTACATTATATTACTTTTAATAAGCCTTCGAATAGAATATGAAAGACAAAATGTCCTAGGGAAAAATATAATGACTGTTAGATTTCATATCCAACAAATATTATCATGTTAAGAAATACATGTAAATACATCATATTATAAATAATTATATTATCAACTAAACATATGTACTATAAATATATTATCACATGCCATTGATAAGTCATTATTATGAAATGAAAAATAATTGTAGTTTAAATTTATTATTACATGTCATTGGTTCAATGTGCTAAGAATGTCTAATAGTAATGTGAAACTATTGAAAATCCAATTTGACGCAATATGTACGTAGTTTTTCAAAGTATTTTATTACATTTTCTTAAATACAATCCATTTAAACTTGGAATAGATCTACTCTAATCTATTTGAAATAAGTCTGAACTTTTTTTAATGGATAAATTTGAGATAGGTCTAATATAATTTTTATTTTTTTTCGTCGATAGGAGGCAGAGCCAGAATTTTAATATTAAGGAGTAAATTTCAAAATACATAGAAATTAAGTTAGAAAGCCCTACTAGGCCTTTCTTGAAGCTTAAAATCAAAATAAGGACTAAAATCCTTATGGGAATTATTTGCCTTCCCACAAAATTTGGAATAAGTTCATCTAAAACATAACAGAAATAAACCTATATTCTGCCAAACTAGGAAATTATCCACATATAGTTTTTGCAAATTTCTCCAAAGCTTTACAAAATTTGTAGATAAAAAACGAAAGGATGCATATCTATCATTATCAACTAAAGAGTTCAACTCCTCGGCCCTCGACCGCGACCCCTGCCTCCTCCATTCACACGATCGCAGCCCCTGCCTCTACCACGCCCTCAACCACCTTCATTGCGTTACTGTGAGCTTGTTGGTGCATCTCCACTTTAGTGGGGAAATTCGTTCTCTTCCGTGGGAGTAAGAAAGCCATTCAGAATGGCAAAGTCTTTAAACTCACCCTCCTTGTTTGGGTCATGAGTGTTTTTCGGTAAAACTCTCCATTTTAAAAATACATGTGCTATAAAAACAATGGTTGTGTGCCTCATCAGGGCCGGACCCTTGAGGTCCAATAAGAAAGGATAATAAGTTATGGTGTCTCCCGATTCATTGAGTGATTCGAGATCCCCAAGCCTCGGAATTCAAGTACCATGCAGAGCATACTTCATGACTCTGTCTAGTCCAACCATAATTCTCTCAAATAACTGGAATGCAAGCTCCTTAACCTCTCCTTTAGGAACGCCGTTATCAAGCAAGGATGCCACGAATCTTGAGGAAATCTGAGAGTTGTCCCTATAGTATTCCCTTCTTCCCAAGTGACCTTGTCCAAGGACCATCTTTGTTGCTAGTATGACTAGAGAGTTTGTAGTGTGAAGGAGACGTTTTAATCTCAGGTCCGAAATTTCTTTGAAATTGCATTGGTGGTTGGGACTTGCCAGAGATATCAGAGTATCCAATCCAAAGCATGACACTGGGTCAGGGAATTCCCAAACAATAAACCTTGAGAATTAGATCTAATATAATTTATTTCAAATCAAAGAAACGAGAGTCGGACTCGACATGGACTCGGCAAGGCTGACCCGACTCAAGACTCGGCAAAAAATCGACAGGACTCGACGAAAACTCGATAGACCTCGGCAAAAAAAACAATTTCGAGTGATTTATGCCTAGAGCGAGTCCTGGAGAGTCATGAGTCCCTGAGACTCGGCTAGGGTCACTCGGCTCGGGCCTCGCCGGGACTCGGCAAGTCCTAGCAAATTTTTAATATTTTTTGTGGATCTTGAGAATCTAAATTGCTTATAGCTATTAAATGGAAGTGTCTCAATAGTCGTTATAGCTAACTTTTTGCACCTACAAACTCTAAACGATACATCAAATTTTGGTGATTTTTTTGTTGTCTCCGCATGCGAGTTAACTGCTTATAAATATTATTTGGCTAATGGGTAGTAACGATGCACACTATGGGATCCGTTATGCTCACAAGGGTCAAAAAGTACACATTTCAAAGGGTCGTCCAATATCTTCTTAAAGATGCCCCAATAACTATGCACTTAAAATTGCCAAAACTTATGTACAAATGCCCCAATAATCATGCAATATGCACAAATGCTCCAATAATCATGCACTATGCACAAATAGATCAATTATGATCCAAAAATGCTAAAAAAATAGGCAGCTATTGATAAATATGAAATGTATTAATGATCTTTTAATTTTTTGGGGGGTTCTTTGAAGTTAGTAATTGATAAATTAAATATGCAAGGAATGAGCAGTTATTAAAACATGAACAGTAACCAAAACATGAACAGTAACCAGTGCTCTTCCCCTATTTGAAATTGAGCATCATTTGAAATTGTTTCATTTGGACATGAGATATTTGAAATCTGTGACCATCATTATAGATATAGGAGAACACCAATTTCTCGAGAAATCCTTTTACATTTGAGAAGATCCAGTTCGAAGATCAAAGGCTAGAAAGAGTGGCCTCCGACAATTGGCAATCTCCCTCATATTCGTATACAAGGCAGATGTTTTTATACTTCTAGAAACTTTAAGCGCTAAAAGCCAAACACAAGGGATGCAATAAAATGTCCTGAAACATTATCCACCAAAAAATGTTAGACAGAAAGACATACGAAAGGAAACTAAAATTCTATCAATTCTATCATGGTACAAGGTCAACAACCACCTAAAATCTAAGAAACAAATTTGGCTTCCCAAATGGAAAATCTTTACAATAAAGAGTTATTTTTTAATAAATGGGTGTGAAATTGTTAAAAGAGGGGTACAAAAATACTAAATTTTTCCATTTATCATGCACACTGAGGCAACATAATTTTATCACCAAACCAGAAACTCATGAAGATCATATTCTTGAGAAGATATTAAGAAATGCCCCCTGAACTACCAGAAATCTATGCTTGAGGAGGAAATGATCAGCAAAGATCAAGAGCAAGGGCTTTTCATTCAGAACATCCCTACGCTGATCGCATAAGTCAGCTAGGAATCTCTTCTACTTGAGATCAACTTAAGAGGAATTAAAGAAGTTTTGATACGAATGGAGATGGTGCCCCCTTCACTAACGGTTTCCTTGCCTTTTTTCTTCCAACACTTCTATAATCTTATTGGAGTCCAAAGGACATGCAAGCAATTGCAAGCCCAAGGACTGCCATCTCATCTCACTATGTAGCACAGCTTACAAAATTATTTCAAAGGTGATAGTCAATACGCTAAAACAAATCCTGGTGATTGTCATCTCAGAGTAGCAGGGTATGAATGGTATGATGTCTATTCGTGAACTCAAATGCAGGGTATGAATGGTATAATGTCTATTCATAAACTCAACGCATTTGAGAGCAGCTACCAAAACAAAATGCATTCTCATCAAATTAGATATTGCCAAAGCCTATGACAAAGTCAACTAGTCTCTCCGAGACGAGGATGCAGACTCTATTATCTAGCATCATGTCTTTTTGGTCTTAAAGCAACTCCTCGATTATGTTCACCAATTTCGAGGATTAGGTTTCTCACATGTTGGATTGGGCCAATTTTTACCTTCCTAGATAAATGATTTTCTTTTCTTCCGTAGAATTTCCTCCCTTGTCTCCAATATGGCTTTCCTTTCCTACCTTGCTACCTTTCAAGCTTTAAAGTTTTCTTCGCCTAAGTAGTGTTTTAAAACTCAGTGCCTTTTCCTACAAAACAAGGTTTTGTTCTGTTTCAAAAACTCCTGGTATTTTATTTTCTATTCTAGTGGCATCTCTTGATCTACCAGACTTTCTGCGTTTTCATCCCTCTATTGCTTTGTTGGGATCTTACCTTCACTTTATATCTACTATCCCAATCACACACTTCCTCTTCACACCAATGAGGCCTCTCCCTCTACCTTGTCTATATCTTGCTTTCCCTTTCGACACTCTAGACTGAGAAGCCATAAACGACATAATGGCATCTACTTCAGCATTTATTTTTGGCTGCATTATCTTGATGGTGCTCTCTCCTAGTCCCATGTGTAGGCATAACGGCTGCTCCCTTCGCAAACAACAAAGACACTAGACTAAAGGCATATATTCAAGGTTATAAGCATTCTTCTCGTATGGTACTAGCTAATTATGTTAAAGATGGCCGTGGGACATGCGAAAAAAAGGTGTACGATTCTTCGATTACAAGGATCTTTATCACTTGCTTCAAATAGTATCAATAATCAAAGTATGATGGATAATAGCGATTGAGTCACAATAAAGGACGAAAAAAAAGCTGGAATCATGAACCATGCCCCAGCCATACGACTGTCCAACAAGCCCCTTTGACTTTATCTCAAGGGGATCCCATGGATCCCAACGTCTCACATGACCGTGCAAGGTACAGCGATTGATTGGCTCTTCTTATGTTTTAGTCACTTGAGGGTGGTCTATGGTTTTATTCAGTTAAAATGTCTCTCCCTCGACAATAGAAGTGAAGGTCCCCCCCAGAATTACAATACTTTTCTCAACCTTTTTAATGGCATGAGCCAAAAAGCCTCCAACAACTCGGGTGGGGCACTATGGTATGAAAAAGAATACTGGAGGAAAAATATGAAAAACCTTGTGTAAATCAATACGAATGCTGCAGATTTGAACATCATTCAAGAATGCATGGGATGGCTTTTAAACAACACCGAAAGCATTCAAATGCACATAAATCATTGGGTATAAATTGCAAACTCTCATAATGGCTCCAACATTGGCCCTATTATAGTTGATTTTAATGAAGATGAGAGTGTGCTGCTTTGTTTAGTTAATTTCTGCTCCTGTTTACAGAATGTCTAAATATGACTTGAAACTTTAAAAAAAATGCTATTAGCATACAATAGAAACTTTCTAAATTGACAAAAAAAAGTTAAAGAAGTACAAGTTTGGTGGGGGGAGTTAGTTTGACTAATTATGTAATAAAACTGTTTCTATATGTTGATGATCTTATTTTAATTGCAAAAACAGCACTAGATTTGAAGGAACACTTTGAAGGCTCTAGAACTTTTTTGCCATGAGGTAGGGATGTAGGTGAACACTCGCAAAACTAAGATCATGATCTTTACCTTGAAGAGAAAGAAGGTTTATAGGAAATTTTTTTTTGAGGGCAGCCCCTTACAAATGGTCAATGAATATAAATATCTTGGCCTTGACTTTCAAAATAAACTCAAATGGGAAACATGTAGAGCGAAAAGCATCGAAGGAAGATAGAAAGCCTTATGCTCATTGCAAAATAGATGTAGAAGAGTTGAGCTATGGGATTGGAAAACTAAGAAAACTCATTTTGGCCTTCTTGTGATTCCAGTGGTACCATATGATTGTGAGGTTTGGGGCAGCAACACTTCAAAAAGTAAATGGAGGCAGATAGAGAGATTACAAAAACACTTAATCACAAATAGCCTCAAGATTAAATCATCTATCCCATGCGAGATCATTCTAGCAGAAACGGGCGCTTTTCCTATTGAGTTGGTTATGATCCGGTTGCTAAATTATCTAAGAAGATTAGAAAACATGGAGATACATCATTGGCCAAAAATAGCAGCGGAAGAGAAACTAGAGAGCAAGAAGAGTACGTGGATGAAGCAAAACATTAAATGGATAAATAAATGGGATATTAGCATAAGAGATTGCCCAAATAACAATAAGGAAATAAAAAAGTACATGCAAGAAAAATTTAGAGAGAGCATGTGGACAAGACAACTCGGGAGGAAAAATGAATACTATATCAAACACTTCAATCCCACACATAAACATACACAAAAGAATTACATAGGAATGGAAAGCAAAAATGCTAATAGCTTAGATAAGAACCAGCTCACGTCAACTTAGATGTGAAATCGGAAGATAGATGATACCCAATGAGGAGTGTGCAGATAGAAAAAGTAGATATTTCGAGTGGTGGAGACAGAATGGCATTACATCATAGAATTACCCAACTTACAAAGATATCCAATTCAACTACATTGACACGCTAAATGTAAACACTTGGAGCAGTCTGTTTGAAGAAGAAAAGATAACCAAAATTGTAGATTTCCTTATCAAGTTACACAGTAGAAGATCCAAGACGCAAAAGGAAAAGGAAAAGGAAGTTTAGTAGGCAAAACATTTTGACCTTTGGATGCTTTTCTTTCCTGGCTAGCCGTGGGTCCCATAGTCTGGCTTCATGAAAGTTATTAAAAGCATTCATTCATTAATCCTAAGGGGTAGTTAATCTTTCATACTTCCCATTTCTTTATAGTTTGGAGCTTATTGGTATGTTGACTGCAACCCCCATGTGCCAGCGCGGTAATGCCTCTTGGCATAACTACAAAAAAGCCTCTTGAAATATTGAAATTGTAGAGCTTGTGGTGCCTGCCACGCTGAATCTAATTTTATCTCCAAGGCTTGTGCAAAAGAAACTGAGTATGAATGGCATCAAAGGATCTTCCACAGAAATTTGACAATTAAAGTGAAGGTTGCTATAAACAAGGATTCCCCACTTCAAGGAACACGAACTTAGTCATGAAGTAGAGTATAATAGATCGAAATGAATATTATAAATTTGAAAACGCTATTGAAATTGTAGGGTTTATGGTGACTGGCACACTGAATCCAATTGAAATTTCCAAGTAACATGCAGAAGAAATAAGCTATGATATATTCCAAACAGGATCACGAATGTTCTAGATAACTTTGACAATTTAAACAAAGATTCCTATAAACATGTAGACCATGAAGAATAAGAAAGAATATTTGAAATTTGAATGACAACAATTAAACCAGTAGTTCAAGTATAAGGGTATGGTAACAATTTGAATGAAGCTCACATTTTACACTCAATTTTCCAGCCAGTCTTGAATTTCAATCTCGGATTAATACTTCGACACTAAAAATTAGAGATTGAATTCGATGTAATACTTCCCCTGTTACCTTCAGCAGAGTAAGGCGCTCACTATCAGCCCTCATTCAAATATAAGATGGCCATTAACGCAGACGAGTGACAAAAACTCTAAATCAAATTGATGTTTTAGAAGATTGAATCTTCAGGATACCTCATCCAATCAAGGTAACAACAGAACCTAGCCACCCTATATGCCACAAAGTCCTTGTTAAGGAGAGTCTTCACCATGGGCAGTAACTAGTAATTAAAAGGTCTAATTACTATTGGGCATCTAGCTGACTGATGATCATATAGGCAAAAGCCCATAGACAAAATTCATACACTATTTAGCTACATCCTACGAACTCAGGCCAATAGTCTATTCCAATGGGAAAAAATACATGGAACAAACACCAGCAGACAGTAACTAGATTCACAAGCAGTTCATTAAAAACATCCACTGCATAATGATTGACCCAT
Source organism: Cryptomeria japonica (assembly GCF_030272615.1). Classification (NCBI taxonomy): domain Eukaryota; kingdom Viridiplantae; phylum Streptophyta; class Pinopsida; order Cupressales; family Cupressaceae; genus Cryptomeria; species Cryptomeria japonica. The sequence continues at coordinate 522,084,637 of NC_081414.1, read as the reverse complement.
TGGGTCCTTAAAAAAGGGACTTTCAAGGAGCGCTTGGAATTCATGCTAAAAATTCAAAAATCTTCCACTTTATTTATTAATAAGTAATAAAATATGCTGTCAGCCAATAATCGACCTAGATGGGTTATCATGTAGTCTGTAAGTTCTGTTAATAATGAATATTTAACGAAAGTTAACTTTTTGGTTTTATGGCATTGGTTTCCAGAAGTTTACATTGTTAATAGGAGAATTCGTACTTGTTAGGTCGTTTTCATCCGTAAATTATAAAACCTGAGAGTTCAACAGTTCCCATATTTATAATAAAGCCTGAACAATTGCTAGCTCCCAATTCTACCAATCTAGGCAAAAGATAATCAGTGTCATTCAACTAGGGGAGACTGCAAAGCACCCCTAATTTTATTAAGCTTGTGTGTGATTCAACAAGGGGGTGCCACAAACCGTGCCTGATTGTTTTGGGTGCTGGTGCGACCCATGACTAATATAAACAACCACACTAATCCACTGCAATAATTGAAGCTCGGTTGCAGAAGACTGATCCAAACAAGAAGCGGCACTTCAACAGGAAATCCTGGTGACCTATAGAGGGCACCTAATCACATGAGGAATCGCCCTTAAAAATGGTTTATTCCTAGGCCTCAACCCTGCATCTCCAAAAGAAGCGTTCCTCTGATTAAAAGCCAAAATTAGGAAGTCCAAGAATTACCCATGAGTTTTCAAGGTTCAGCAATTCTGAACTTCTTCATAGAATTCAGGAAAATTCTTAGTGAGCTGGTACATTGAAAGCATAAAGATCAACTCAGACACTAAATAGAAGCATCAAAGAGGCAGGCTTTAGCATCTGATCATGCATTGGGTCAATAAACATGCACCTCGTCAATTGAAGCATTAACAATGAATTTAAACACTAAATAGAAGCACCAAAGAGGCTTTAACACCAGACATTGCATTAGGTCACAAAAAAAAACCTCTTGTATTGAAGAATACGGATGAACTTGTACACTAGAAGCATAAATGGGGCTAATTCCAGATGATATATTAGGTCAAAGAATGCACACATTTTCCACGTGAACTTGGCTTTATCAAGACGTGTAAATAGACCATATTAAATATGGTTAACAATTAGGCTCAAATGTTTTGAAGTGATATGCAACATTTTTTAGGAATTCTGCACTAACCTTTTACTGTGCAGCAATTTAATAGTGAAGGTCATACATGTTTTAATTGGATTATCATAATAAAATCCACATGCATGTTAGATGACTAGAAATTTAAAACTACTAGCCTTGTTCCTGTTACAGAGTTTCAACATGCTCCATTCTTTTTTTAACTTCTGCGTAATTGGACTACTTTTTACTGTCATCTTTATGATTTAACAATAACGCATCATAAAGTAACCTTGAGTCTGAGATAAAAACCAAACATCTATAGATACCTGTCAACTCAATTACAAAATATTTCAGTACTACAACTAGCCTTCTGTTTGCTCAGACTTGTATGATATTTTCCATGAACCTCCATACAATCTAATAGGACAAAAAATTAAACTGTTCTCTCAAAATGTTGCCTGCAAACATGTCACCTGAACTTGTCTCTAAAATCAATACACTGAATCAGTTTTTCCCTTCAACTGAATCTCTTGTGTGTGACCGACTTCCCCTTGAACTTACCTCTTCAATCAACACTCTAATCAGTTGGTTACTTGAACTGGATCTCTTCCTTGTGACCCAATTGCATCTTCTTGTGGTCCCTGTATCGGGTCTCTAGGAGGCATGTAATCTCTACGTTCTGCTTGAATTGGGCCTCTTTCAGCCATAGGTGGTCGGTTGTCTTGTCGGTCTCCTGATGGCAATGGCCCTCTTCCACCCATTGGTGGTCTATTCTCCTGTCGATCTCCAAACGGCAATGGACCTCTTCCACCCATCGGTGGTCTATTGTCTTGTCGGTCTCCAGGTGACATTGGGCCTCTTCCATCCATATGTGGTCCTCTGAAGTCTTGATCTCTTCTTCTGTCATTCCGTTCCATAGGTGTTGGGAAATCCCTTCTTCGGTTCATGTATCTCTCATCATTTCTTTCAGATGGCCTAGTATAGGCAAGAGTTGGATCTGGTGTAATTACCCCATTGTTGTACCTATCTCCCGCTGTCAAGAATCACAATGCTAGGCATTCAGTAATCATGTAAAATAAAAATTTCACTACAAATGCCCAAGTAATACTCACGGCCATAAGGTCTGTATTGTGGTTCAGCATAACAATCGGGAAGCACCCAAGTAACTCCAGGTTGCTCTGCATTTAGAAGAAACTAGATTATGATGAGAGTAGTCAATGATCTTCAGCTAAAACAAAATATAAAGCAGAGTAGAGCTCATAACTTTATAATGTTGCCTAGCAGTACAGAGAGGCTCACATACTTTCCATTGTTGGTACAAGCGACTCTGGAAATTCACACTTAAACCCTGTGTAATTTGTGGTAGATACTACATAAATTTTTTTTTTTGCCTCCTCCATACTGCAAGCAGAAAAAATAACAGAGATAACGCATCATGAATAGATGAATTCAGTCTATTTATTTTCATCTAATCATATTTACTTCAGAAATTCTATCATTTTAAAGGTGCATATTGCCAATTTTCATATGAAATAGCTTTAACTAATTCTCTCCAAAAAAATTAAATTAATCCAACAATTCTGTATGAAGTGATTTACTCAATTCTGTACCAGATGTAATAAACAAAAAAAATACTATTTCATCAATCAAATTAATTTCAACAGTCCTCTTTCAGACAGTGTCTAGCAACCCAGGAATACCAAACATTTTGGAGATGACTTGGTGACATCCCCTACATTCCCTCTCTAAATGCACTTCCATCTAACATCCCCAAGCCATTTCAGAATTGTTTTGGCATGCTTGGAACAGTTTATGTTTTAAGTGGGTTTCTTATTAATAGCCTTGCATCCTTGGCACATCAAGAGATGTCCCACCCTGCCATATATATAACATGTGTGTGTATGTATGTATACGTATGTATGTGTATGTATATGTGCATACTGTTGATTTTAGCAATCAGATTGACAGTAAGAAAGAGAAAACATGAAATGCACACATAACACAGTGATACCCTGGGAAAACCTCCCTCTTGGAGGTGAAAAACACAGCAAGAATATCTCAGATCAAATATATATTAAGGGCACAACTAAACTACAAATTAGCCCAGCTAGGGCACAACAAATGATCACCAAAGTAAACACTTATCTGCAACTCTGATCAGATCTGACTATGAACGAAATTCCCAGAATGTCATACACTGATCTTGGATGATGCTCGCTGGCTGAGGATAGCAGATTCAGCAGGCATCACAGACTTAGGAGATGATTCGCCTTGCCTAGAGTAAGCTTGCTCAAGGTAGAATAACTTCGGTTCTCCAAGTAGACTAAATTCGCTCAATAATGAAGTGATCAGATTCGCTGCTAGGTGTGATCAGACTCGCTGCTGTAGATGTCTTGATTAGTGCAGATCGCATAAGGCAGAGAGATGATTGATCATGAATTAATTGTGACTACAAGTCACCTTGTACTTATATGAAACATACCCCAAGCTAGAAGCTAGAAGCTGAAAAAAGATACTTTGGCAGGCTAATGAGGTGGCTCAGAAATTCCAGTAAACCAGCTTTTTCACTTTTAAGGAAACAAAATAAGCCAACAGATTTGCTTGAAGTTGATAGGACTGTAAACGTCACCTTCACTTTTGTCACTAGTATGAAAGCTGATTGGATGGACCAGACAAAACCTCCTCGTTGGACTTGAAGCAAAAAATATGGGAGACAGCCCTCGTAATCTGACTTAACCAAACACCTAGTCAAAACCCCACAAAATCTAAGAGCCTCATTGCACGGGACAAGCTTGGCATTAAGAAGGGCAAGGACATATTATAATTATTGCTAAAGATAACATTCCAAGATCTGAAAAATTCATTTGTCACATTTGAGTGAATTGAGAGCCATGGATGTTTCAGGCAGTACCATAATTATGTATTAAGTTGTATTTCCCCTGTTTTCACCATTTCTGCACCTTGCAATGTCATCTCCCTCTCTAGCATGCACTGTTTACAACTTTACACCCATGGTGGCTGCTCCTCTCTATGTTTGCTCCAATCACGGCTTTAGCGAGATCTTTTAGTGGTTTTACACTTCAAAAGAAAATTTTGTTAGAAGTTTCGATAACAAATCACAAGCTCAAAGTTGTTTCTAAGGCTCAAAACTAAGACTAATCAAATGGTCCTTAGGCATGATGTTATGAAAGACCAGCTCATTAACTTTGTAATGCGTGACAAGTTCTTCTTAAAGCTAGCATCCTTAGCCTCTGACTCTGCCTTGTTTGGTTTGTTAGCAAATCTTTTCTTGCAGGCATATTCATGTTGGATGATGTTAAGGAACTGCAGCTCAGTTGGAAGATAGGCTATGTGATCTATAAGGATCAAGAAAATAAAACTCAAGCAGTAAATCGAATATGAGAAATGGACAGGAAATGAAACAGGTTGACACAAAACAGAGTTAATAGAGGAAACAGATACTTTAGGTCAAATCAACACCCAAGGAGAAGATCCCAAACAGAAAACATTTCCATGCTTGTGGAGATGGACGTGTATGTGCAGAAACAACCCTAAACTGTTGAAAACTCAAAAATAAACTGAAAAGGTATCCTTTCCACTTCCAACTTCTAGGGATTTCTCCTTAGACCTAGAGGAACACTTTAGCATTAACAGAAATCATACATAGAGACGGGGCGTATGTATTTTGGGATACATGGAAATATATGAGTATTGTTATTGTAAGAAATTTGAGAATTCTATTGTTCTTGGTTTGTTGAGGCTATACAGAGTAGCAAGAAACAACCATTGTTGCACCCTTTTATTGAACTTATTCTTTCATTTAATTTCATTACAAATAGACACAAAGTTCAAAAAATAGTTGAAACTCACCAAACTCACGAGTTTCAGAGGGGGCGGAGTCACTCCGCACATACTTGGGGCAAGTTTCTACATTCATTTTAATTTTTAATTCTTCATTCTCATTTCATTACCCCTTTCATTACCCCTCCCCCTTTAAGGCTTTTAAAAGCCATAACATCGGATGAAAAACATACACAGTCTAATCCAGAAGCTTGCGCAACTAAGTTTCTACAAGTTGGGGGCCAAAATTCACCTAAGTACTTGCAAGTATTCAACGAGTTTGATCAGGCAACTTGGCTTGCAAATACAGTTGAGTTGAAAGATATAGAGAATTGGCTTTAAGTCACAGGAGAGAAAGAAAGCATATGAGAAAAGCCTGGAAGCTAAATCTCATCTGTTACAAGGGAAGCGTGAGAAGCTTATGTTTTTAAGGTCTCGAGAGCCAATTAAGGCCTCTCATTATCAAGAGAAAATTGATAAAACTTAAATTTCAATAGACAAAACTTTGAACGCCCATAACAAAAAGTTACAGAATTTTCAACACAAGCCCTAAGCACAATTAAGAAATTTGGCAAACAAACCCACCCCAAAACTAAATTCTAAAACCATATCATTTCACAAAGCATATACCAGAGAGTTGTTCAAAACTAGCCATCACGTATTTTGCATTACATATTGTACCAAGTACTTAAGCAAGCGGTAAAAGGTCAAAATGCTTGCCTGCCGAGGACATTAGCGGCGGTTTGTTCGAAGGCTGCTATTTTCTCTTCGCGAGGAGGGTCTGGCTCTGGAAACTTCATAGTAATGAGCCAGTGACTGTCAAAACGAGCTCCCAGCAATCTAAATGGCTGATTAACACATACAGAGGGCAGTATTTTTTGGACTAGAGAAGGTGACGATGAACGAACTATAGAGGTGTGTGGGGTGGTGGTAAATCCTCTTGCAAACACAAGAACACGGCTAAGGCGAGAAGCCATGGATGAGATTCTTTAACAGCGAACGACAAAATCCTGCAACTAGGGTTCTAAAAATGAATGAGGGTTTAAGGCCAGGGAGATATAAATATGTGTTTAGAGGATTATTATAAGTTAGCATACTATATTTTAAAAAATCTAACAAAAGTATATGGGTGTAATTAAATTCAATGATAGATGGTGATTTTAATTTAATTTTAATTATTATAATTAAAATGAGATAAAGGCAATATCATATTTTATAAAAATATAATAATAATATATGTAAAATATTATGCAAATTAAATCATTTATCAAAATGAAATTTTAAAAAGGGAAAAAAAATACCTGGCTAATCATTCATAGAGTAGTAATAACTGTTAAACAACATTTATATTCTATTACAAGCATTGAATTTAGTCATAAATACAATGTGTAAATAGGTTTTTTAAATTTGTAACAAATTTTTACTTTGTTAACCATTTATGCACTGGTAATATCTTTCATTTTCAATATCATGAAGAAGAGCTCAAACTTTGATTGTTACATTCGACTTCACAACTTATAATGTAGGTATCCCATACTAAGCATGTAACAACCTGAATTATGGTATGACTTGATGCATTGTGAATTTGATTGAATAATTAAACTTAAGAGTAGCAAGCAACTATTCTTCAAGTGGTCCTCTGTTAAAACTAATTCATGATTATCCCTTAAGAAATCTCACGAACATCATACTAAGTTGTTCAAATAGGCTGTGTTTTCTGATTGTCATTGTTGGCCTAATAATGACCTTCCAAATACATCTAGCAAGGTAAAGGTCTCAAACCTTATGGTATTGAGAAATTGGCCAGTCACATAAATCTATAATCTCAATTTGTAGATTATGAAATTTTACATCTAAATTCATTTTCACGTTGGAACCATAGAGGAAGTTAAAGTATGAAGCATGATTATCAAATTTTCATTGACTATTCTTTGGTCCTTTTTCAACCAATTGAACACTCATGCACGTGTATTACGTGACATATATGGAGTAATGTAATCAAAAAATTAAATATTTAATTTGAGAACTCTTATTATAAGTGGTTGATGGGATTAAAGTTATTTAAATTATTTTATTTAAGTAATAGTAAAATTAACTGTAATTATGGAAAGTGTCATACAATATTGTTAGTCCCAACCGGTGCTAGGAGGGGAGGGGTGAATCGGCACTTTATCGGTTTTAACCATTTAAAACTTTTAACTCAAGTTTGCACTAACTTAACATTCATCAATATAAAAATTTAGTGTGGAAGAATATGCATGCATGAAAAGATACACAATGACACCAAGATTTATCTCGTGGAAACCCAAATGGGAGAAAACCACGATGTGAGTAGGAACTCACAAAATTTGTACTCTTCTGAAGTACGCCCAGTGAGGAGTCATCTCTGTTAGGAGATTACAAAGAAACTATTAGGTGTCACCCGGTTAAGGGATTTTGATTAAGGCATGTCAGTGCCTTTACCCTGCTAAAGGTAGCCTTGTTAAAGGTCTTAGGATCATCAATTAAGATGACACCTGGTTAAGGGATTTTTACAATGGGACCTATTAAAGTCCACCCTATTAAGGGATTTTAGTTGCAATGGTTAGAGAGCAACATAAAGATGATCTGTTGAAGTAGCTACTAATAGCTTGATTAGATCACACTTAAAATCATACTCTATCTACACCAGTTGTATCTTCTCTGCACAACACCAATTTTTTGCTTATACCTTCAGCTCTACACTATACCGATTATTTCACCCTCAGCTCTGCACTCTTCCAGTTTTCTGATCCTCGGCTCTGCACTCTGCTCTACTCCCTCTATGTTCACCCTATTCACAGATTTATTTTCGCAGCAACAACAACATCATCAAAATGAATTAAGTGAATTTATAATCATTTAATTTTGTCACCAAATTTCCCTCCAAAACATCAAATTCAAAATTTTGTTACCGCGCAATAAATCATTCTCCGGAAATTGTTCCAGGAATCTCTATCAAAACAATCATTCATGTTGATAAGTTCGTCGGTTGACTAGAGAAGATTGTCGGTTTAACTGGATGTTAACTGAACGTTACCACATCTGTCAGTTTCAGACTCTATCGGTGTACCGATCAAAATCTACTTAGTCGGTTATCTCCTGTATATTGATGTATACACATAAAAATGGCTATGAGCAATTAAATAAATATTTTATATTTATTTAATAATTATTCTTCTATTAAATAGTTAATTTGAAAAGATTAATTTATTTAATTCATTTCGTGTATTTCTATTAATTAATATTTTATTAATTAATTCATCTATTTTATTCCTCTAAAATAATTAAATATCTAATATTTAATTATTCCTCTGACCAAGTTAATTAAATATCTAATATTTAATTATCTCCTTCAATCAATTAAATATCTAATATTTAATAGTTATTCTCCTATCCTATAGTCTCAAATATTAAATAATTTCTTAAATTATTTAATCCCCCTCATCCAACTCACCTTCCATCTCCACTTCATCTTCCCTTTGCCAACTCATCCATCATGTGGCTAAGGAAATTAATATTTCCTAAATATTAATTCATCATTTATCTTCAACCACCAAACTTAATGAATATGGTGTACGTACACATATTTCATAACCATTTCCTATATTCTCTCCAACACTCCCTACATCTTAGGAAGGACTTGAGTCCACTTGTCCTATCATGCTTAAATCTTCTCTAACCATCCCTAGATTCCCTCAGTCGGCAACCCAGTCAAGGTGAGATGAGTGACACTTGTCTTCTCCTTCCCCCTTTTTCTCAACCTTCACCTTTGCTCACAGGCATCCAAATCTGCAAATCTGATCATGATTGTTGATCTAAGCTACATCATTTCATCCTCTCGAGGTCTATAAAATCAAGAGCTTCAGTTGAGAGAGAGTTAGACTTCAATAGACTTTAAGGGCATTTTCAAGCAGATCATTTGTAAAACTTATGCATCTGTGAGTTTTAATCTTGAAGCAAATAGCATAATCATTTTAGCATAATCATGTAGTATTGCATATCATAGCATCAGTTAACTACCAGTTATCAGTCCATTCTTCATATGCCATCTTGGAAGCTAGCAGCGCATTGTCTAAGAGCACACCATCTGCAACTAGGAACAGTGGAGTTAGGACACAATGAGACATAAACCATGAAGGTAATATTAATGTTTTTATTTCATATGTATTTCATGTAGTTTCATTGGTTGAGTTTGGATTTCTTGTAGCACTTCCATTGGTATTTTGTGAAACTAACTTGTTGCAGGTAGCATTCTGAGAATGAAATTCAAGTCGACACATTCTGGCGCCCACCGTGGGGTTCATGGACCTCGCATATACCTTTAAAAATCTCGCTAAAAGTAAAATTAACGCATTTGTAATGCAAATTCACGCATGTGTGAATTCTGGCAGCGCTTTTGTTCGATAGGTTAGTGCATTTGCATCACAGGTTAGCGCATATGCCATGCAGGTTAGTGCTTTTGTCTGAAAATTTGTGCATTAGCATTGTCGGTTAGCGCTTTTGTCTTCTAGGGTAGCGCTTTTGTCCTCTAGATTAGCGCATTTATTAAAGAAATCACATTTTTGTATCCGCAGAGCAGCGCTTTTGTAGTCTAGGTTAGCGCTTTTGCTCTAAAGATTAGCGCATTTGAGTAAAAAGATAGCACATATGTTAGAATAGCGCTTTTGTTTCCAACTAACAAAATTTTCTTGCAGGTCCGAATGTCCAAGAAATTAGATTTTTCAAACTACTAACATGCATGTGCAAGATGGTGTTTAAGGCAAATTTTATGCATTTCCTCATCTAGTTAATTAAAGGCCTTATTTTGGGAAGTAATATATCATGTCTTGTTCATTTAGTCTAACTAAGAGGATAAATTGACAACATGCCACTTGCATTTTTAGTAACTTCTCTAAAAATAGTTGCACATAGACTTTTTAAAAAGGCTATAATAAACACCATGCTTGCTGGAGCAACATCTCGAAATAGGACTTAGCCAGCAATTGCTTTGAAAAGGTTAAAAAGAACACTTATATTTTGTGTCTCGAAAGTGGTAGGTATATGCTCTCCCCTTAATTGGGTGACCAAAAAGCCAAACCCACTCTTTTATGCTTTCTTTACTTTCAAGCAATTAAATCCTTTAGAGGGCCTGCCTTCCCGAGCTGCCTTGAGGGGGCCAGTAAGAGGGGAACGACCTAAAGTGGAAATAGGCTAATACCGAGTCCTTCCAATCCACGATAAATAAATCATGTTTGTGATGAAAGTCTCAAACAACATGTGCTGATAAGTTCATACCGACACTATGTTTCCCCATAAACCCTATGGAGCGTAACCTCTATAGGATGGAAACCTTTTTTATTTACAGAGCTGAAAGTGCTGCATGTATGGCCACATGACCAGAAGCCTTTACTAAAAACCACTTGTACTAGTTGCCAAAATCCTTCTACTTGCTGGCATAGGAGGTCGGACCTCTGAATCGGCTCACACACATACGGTTCCTAGTAGAGATATAAAGTTTGCCATGCGGAGTTTTCATGGAAACTGGTGCTTGGTTGCCCCAGAGAAGTGAGTGTCAAGGGTGGAGCCAGTGGGGTCAAGCATCTAAATATCCGCTTTGAATAGCGTAGCCTCGGGGGAAACCCCATGTGAGATTCAATAACTATTGTCTCAACCTGCCATAAGATTTCTACTTGCTTGTGCATTTTGTTTATTAGACATTGTGTCTTCTATATCTGTAACATGTTCCAAATGGTCAAAAATTGAAGAAAATTATCATCTACAAGTGAGCAAAAATTCAACAAATTGCTAAAAAAGTTTGATCAAAAGGGTAATACAAAAGCTTTCCAACACTTGAAACTCCAGATCAAAACCAAAGTGTCAAAACATCAGTATCAAAATAATTCTTGAAGTAGGTTTGTCTCTAAACTATCACGTATTATCAAACTAGCTCAAACAACTAGGTCACTAATCCCACAGGTTATTCCCAAGAAGTTATATAAGCATCAACATTCAACAAGCTATTGATTCAAACATCTTAAGTGCAAAAAAGAATCAACATCATTGTCAAGTCTCTCATCAGGATAATCAAATCCTCTATCATGAAGCTTGATCAATCTATACTAGGTTCATAATCTTGGATATATCTTTCCTATTTTGAACCTAGGTTATATGAAAATCAGAATTGCACCAAAATTGGAATCAAACAAACTTGTAAATTGTCAAATGCTTATATGACTTTTAAGTATCACCTCAAGAAAAGAAAACCCAGTTATAAAGCTACTCAGAAAAGAATAAGATTCTTGTATATCAATCGCAAGATCTTATTAAAACATAGGACATTCCTACACCATTTTCGTCACTACTTACGTGGTTGCGGTACAGAGTTTGACGGTGAAATTTTGCAAAGACGTGCTTTTCAACAAAGAGATGCTTTATCACAACAAACAAACAATAGAGGCAAAATCAACAAAGCATATCTTCCTAAACCAATAATCACCTATTGACTTTGTCCTTTGGAAATTTCAACAATTTTGAAATAATCACATGCCAGTTTGGACTAGAGCTCAATTCGAACAACTTAGAAAACAACAAATGGAGGAAGAAGATAATCCTGTATTTCAAACTTTTGGGTTTACCGTTGTTGACGAAGAAGCAATCAATAGCATCATTAGAGACCTCGAGCAAGATTTTAAATTTGATAGGCTAATGGAAAAATTGTTGACAAAGGAAAAAGAGAAATATCTTTTGATGTTGACAAAATCTGGAGCTAAACTACCACAAGACTTTAACATAGAAAGCTTGAAACAAGATGCGGAGGCAAGTAACACCCAAAACACAGATGATCCAAATAAAAAAGATGTGAACAAATAAATTAATAAAGAAACAAGGAGAGAAAGGGATGACACAAGAAAAGAGTGTAGTGATAAAAGAACTCACGAAGAAACAAGAAGAAACTATGTGGATAATCCATTATCAAACCTTACTCAACAGATGCAAATTCTACAACAATAGATACAAGACATGCAAAATGGAACAAGCTCCAAGAAGTATTCATTAGAAGATATATGCCCATATCCGTTCAATAATAATTTGAATATGATACCATTTCTGCAACATTGCGAGATTCCTAAATATGACAAATACAATGGAAAATTTGATCCTCGGGATCACATTAGGGAGTTGTACTATGGGCATGGAATTTGCTCATGATGAAACTTACCTTATGCATCTTTTTCCTAGGAGTTTAAATGGACAATCAATGGAGTGGTTTTCAAGATTACCATCCGGAATCAAATCTTTTGAAGAACTTGTGAATAGATTTATTTCACAATACTCCTACAATATAAGGAATGAGATAACAATGTTGGATCTCTGCAATGTTAAACAAAAGAATGGTGAATCATATATGATCTTCTTACAACGATGGAAGCGCATGTTTAATAGGTATCCCCGAGACGTACCTGATCAAGAAAAGATGGACATATTCATTGATAATCTTATCAGTGAAATGAGTTATCAACTTAGAATGTAATGTCCTCCCTCTTTTGCCAAAATGATCGAGAATGGTCTGAAAATAGAGAACACAATGGTAAAGAAAGGAGAGATAAAACTTTACAATAATTCATACAACAACAACAATAATGACAAACCCAAGTTCTGGTCAAAGAATAAGAATGTCAGCAATGAAAGAAATGACGATAATAGTACTACAAAACAACAACAACAACCAATTTTTAATCTATCAAGTCAAATCCCAAGCAATAACAATCCGGAAAACAATAAAGCCAAGTCATTTTTCTCCAATCCTTGGAGGAAATTCACAAACATTGGAGAACCTTTGGAATCAACTCTAAAAACTCTACTTGCCAACAAATTGATTATTTTACCAGAGGCAAGAAGTTATGAACCACCAGTCAAGCCAAATTGGTGGAATGACAATCATTTTTGCAATTACCATTGGAATAAAGGACACCTAACAAATGATTGTCAGAGATTGAAACACCTTATCCAAGATCTAATTGATAATGGAACCATCACAATGGATAGCCATAAGACAAATGAATCACACCTAGCTTTCAAAACTCCACTTCCAAATTATGACAAAGGTGAACCATCCCAATTAAAAGATGACAAAGGAAAAGCCAAAGTGAATTACACTTATACATATGATGATGTGGTAAATGTAATTATTGTTAAAGATAATCCATCTTCAGAGCCAATCAATGTTATTACGAGAAGCAAAGCAAAGATTACCTTTCTAGGTATAGCAAAAGACCCAACATCCACATCACAACAATACAATTTAGTAGAGAAATTACAAAGAATACCCACTCAAATATCAATTCTGGAACTTCTCAAGGTTTCACCTATGCATAAGAAAATTTTGGAGAAAGCTTTAGTGGAAACAACAGTTTCAAAAGATTTGAATGTAGATCAGTTCCAAAACATGGTAGGGCACCTTATAGCTCCTATTGCTTATCATTTTCTGAAAATGATGATGCATCCTTACAACATCCTCACAATGCTCCTTTACATGTTGAAGTCTCCATTAATAAAACTCGTGTTAAACGTGTAGTCATAGATGGAGGAGTTGGCTTAAACATTTGTGCATTAAGTTTGATAAAAGCTTTGGGATATTCAGAAAATGCAGTAGACCTGAAAAAGAAAATAACCATCAAGGCTTATGATGAGGCAGAATGTTCTTCTAAAGGAACTGTTATGCTACCAATAAAAATAGGACTCGTGGAAAGGGATACATTGTGTCAGGTTTTAGATTTGAACCTATCTTACAACATTCTTCTAGGATGACCATGGATTCACAAGATGCAAGCAGTTCCTTCTACATATCATCAATGTGTGAAATTTTCTCATGAAGGACAAGAGATCACTATAATTGCATATTCTAGTCAATATTGCAATAATTTGAAGCCAACACAAGATACAAGAGTTCCACATAACAGAGAATCAATATATCCTACCAAAGAAATTCAAGCAAAGTTATGGGAAACTTTTGAGGAAAAGCTCATATTAAATGATGAAGGAATGGGAAAATATTCTTTGCATAATTTTCCACTTTCCCCTAAGTCATATGGAAAGCCTACAAATATTCAATCAAAGACATCGGAAAGATCAGAACATATGTTTAAAGGGACATTTGTTAGTGTTGGAACTCTTAAAGAAGAAAATGAAGACAAAGACATTCTTGGTTGGTTGTACAAGGATGAAGATAAAACTATAGCAATAGCAGCAGAAGTCAATATTCCCATAAAACAATATGGCAAAGGTTATGAAATCATGCAAAAAATGGGATATGACGGAAAAGGACCAATTGGTAAGCGACATCAAGGTATTTTAGAACCTATTTGTCCACACTCACAATCCAAAGAAGATAAATCTAGGCTTGGATATCTAAAATCCAATCAAAGGCAACATAATCATCAACAACAAAAGTGGAGAAAAAAATTAGTTTCTAAAGAAGAAAATTGGCAAGAAAAGCTACATCAAGTGGCTGAAATAGTAACCAATAAACAAAAGAAGCAAGAGGAACATGAAAAGAAAGAAGAGGATATTACCATCAAAGGTAAAGGAAAATCTTGTCAACAAGTTCTAAAAATACAAACAAATGCAAAATCTGAATAAGATATTCCAGAAGTAGTAAAAATAGAGATGGCAGAAATCAGAGAACTTTTTGCACCATGCAACATTCCAGGTATGGTAATCCTAGACCAGGATTCAGAGACAGATTCAAATGAGTATGAATGGGGTCCAGATGTCTTATCTACTACATCAAGTAAAGAACACAATGAAGACTAAGAAGCTATCACAAAAGAAGACTTGTCTATTACAAAACAAAAGATGGAGCTAGAAAGAAGGCAAGAAAAACTCAGAATTTAGAGAAAAGAGGCATATGCAAAAAGGAAAGGGAATGACAAAGACAAAGAAGTAATGCCACAAGAAGTACAAACAAGGATAGATCAAGCAAATGGAAATACAATATTTTCATCAAAAGAGGAACAACATGTATCCAGATGTGGTAGAACCATAGAAGAATTAAGAGATAGTCAAGTTGGATTGACTATTAGTCCAGAAGAAGTTGAGTTTGAAAGGAGACAAAATCTAGCAAAAGAATCCTCTTTATCATGTACACAAGTATGTCAACTCCAAAATGCAAATGAGGTCAATCAAGAAGGAATTTGCAGTATTTAAGATGTGTGTGTCGATATAATCCATTCATTTAAGGGACAAACATCAGTTGAAGAACCACTTGAGTGTGAACTACAAAATGCTAATATTGATTTTGTTGGAACTAATTCGAAGACACTTGAGAAAGACAATTCTCAAAAACATTTAATCTATGATAGTACCTATTCTATGCCAAGTTATGATCATTATGTCATGAATGTTGAAACACCTAATGATGACAGTGATTATGATTTACCCCTTCTTCATCCTGAACTAATTGATTGGGATAATTTAGACAACCCTGAACTAAATGTCTTTTCAAATGATCATGACTTAGTTGTGTACCTTAATGTTGTCAAACCCATCACACCTAAGATATCTTCCATTGCTAAATCAAGTAATGTTTCTCATATTCAGGAGAATGCCAAACTTTCCAGTCGCAAATGCAAAATAAAACAAGGAAAGAGACCTATTGTTAAAAATTGTTTCATGGCAACACTAGATCAATCAAAAGGGAAAATAAATGACACATCTGATGGTGAAAACCTCTTTCAGGCGCCTGAAGATGGAAAGTTTGACATTCTTCCTGCATATTTTCAAGAGAGATCTGCTATCCTGATAGAACCTTTAGAAGCAATAAACATTGGTACATCAAAGGATCCTAAAATACTTCATTATGCTGCCTTATTATCAGAAAAAGAGAGGAAAGAATACATGAAATTCTTTAAGCAAAGACAAATAAACTCTGCTTGGTCCTATGCAGATATGCCAGGACTTAATCCAGATCTTATCATGCATCATCTTAATGTGTATTTAAAAGCAAAACCAGTTAAGTAGAAGCTAAGAAAGATGCATCCGCATATTGCTCTTCTTGTAAAAATTGAGCTGAAGAAACTATTAGAAGCAAGTTTTATAATACCTGTTGCTTATCCAGAATTGGTTTCAAGTATTGTACCAGTATCAAAACTAGATAAAAGCATAAGCGTATGTATAGATTTCAGAGATCTGAATAAAGCATGTCCAAAAGATGATTTCCCGCTACCAAACATTGATATCATAGTGGACTTGTCAGTATGGCATGAGATGTTTTCATTAATGGATGGCTTCTCAGGATATAATCAAATAAGAATCGCACCTGAAGATCAAGAAAAGACAACTTTCACCTGTGCATGGGGAACATATTGCTAGAATGTTATACCATTTGGGCTTAAGAATGCAGGAGTGACTTATCAAAGGGCTATGACGATAATTTTCCATGATATGATGCATACATTTATGGAAGATTATGTCGATGACATACTTGCAAAATCTCATACAAGAAAAGAACATTTGAACATTTTAAGCAAGATTTTTGACAAGCTGGAAAGATATCAATTGAGATTAAATCCAAAGAAATGTGCATTTGGGGTAACCTGTGGAAAGCTCCTTGGGTACATTATATCAGCTCGTGGAATTGAAGTAGATCCTGAAAAAGTCAAAGCTATCATGGAGATGGAATCACCTAGGAACATAAGTCAATTGCGATCTTTACAAGGAAGATTGCAATCAATTAGGAGATTTTTTTCTCAGTTAGTAGATAGATGTCTTCCATTCACCCATCTTCTACATAAAAATATTCCATTCAAATGGGATCTAAAATGTGAAGAATCTTTTTTGAAAATAAAAGAATATCTTATGAGTCCTCCAACACTGATATCACCAACCAAAGGGAAACCATTATTGCTCTATATCTCATCAACAAATGTATCATTAGGAGCCCTCCTAGCTCAACATGATGATGAAGGAAAAGAAAGAGTAGTTTATTATATCAGTAGAACGTTTGTTGGCTATGAGTTAAATTCATATAGAAAAGACATGTCTAGCAGTTGTATTTGCAACTCAGAAGTTGCGACATTATATGTTGATTCATTTTGTGAAACTAATAGCAAAGATAGATCCTCTCAAATATTTGTTGAGCAAGTCAATATTGACAGGGAGACTAGCCAAATGGGTTATGATACTAAGTGAATTTGATATAGAGTATGTTGACCGAAA
Source organism: Cryptomeria japonica (assembly GCF_030272615.1). Taxonomy (NCBI): domain Eukaryota; kingdom Viridiplantae; phylum Streptophyta; class Pinopsida; order Cupressales; family Cupressaceae; genus Cryptomeria; species Cryptomeria japonica. The sequence continues at coordinate 522,067,475 of NC_081414.1, read as the reverse complement.
AGCTATCAAGGGACAAGTTATCATCGATCATTTGGCTGATGCACCTTTACAAAATGACATGCCTTTGCACATCGAATTTCCTGATGCAGATATCTTGATAGTAAGTACAAAATTTTAGGAATTGTACTTTGATGGTTCTTATACACAATATGGATCAGGCACATGAATCTTTTTCATCACACCTCAAGGACACACAATTCCCAAATCATATAGACTGAGGTTTCCATGCACTAATAATACTGCAGAGTATGAAACATTAGCTATTGGGCTTAAAATGGCCATTGAATGGAATGTCAAAGAACTACATATCTATGGTGATTCACAACTTATCATCAACCAAGTAAATGACGAATATCAAACTAAGGATGATATGCTTATGCCATACAAACAACTGGTGGAGGAGTTTAAAGAACACTTTAAAGAAATATCATTCACCCAGATTCCAAGAAATGAGAATAAAGCAACAGATACAATGGCTACAATAGCACCTCTCTTGCAAAATAAGGAGAATCAACAACATTACAAATTTCTCATGGAAGATATCTTAACCTTTACCATTCAATCCCAGCATACCTACCGAATTTTCTATATATCAGGAACCAGTCAATCCTCATACGATCAAACCTATCAGTATTTAAAATAATATATCCTTCCTCTTGACTTATCTTGCAATCAAAGAAGGAATTTTATCTGTCAGTCTTCTCATTATACTATTATTGCTGATATCCTATATAGGCGTGGTCTAGATGGTACTTTGTTGAGATGTCTTGAACAAGAAGAATATGAGAAAGTTCTTAATGATATTCATGCATGTATTTATGGCACACACTCAAGTGGTTTAACATTGGCTAAGAAACTTCTTTGTATGGGTTACTATTGGCCTACTATGGAGAGAGATTCATTCACATATGCTAGAAAATGCAAACAATGTCAGATCCATGGGAATCTCATTCATGCACCAGCATAAGAGTTATATCCTATGACTGGATCATGGCCATTTTCACAATGGGGCCTTGATTTGGTAGGAAAGACAAATCCGCCATCTTCTAATGGACATAAGTTTATTCTGATAGCTACTGAATATTTTACTAAATAGATTGAAGCAATGCCTTTAACAACAGTGACAGGAAAACAAATATCATCATTTATTTTGACTTATATAATCTGTCGCTATGGAGTTCCTATGACCATTATCACTAATAATGGAAGACCATTCAAAAATTAAGATGTGAAGGAGCTATGTGAACAATTTCATATCCAACATAGGTTTTCTACTCCATATTATCCATAGGGAATGGTCAAGCTAAGGCATCAAACAAATCTATCTTGAAAATCTTGAAGAAAACAGTCAATGAAGCTGGAAAAGACTGGCACATTCAGCTAAATCCTGCTCTTTGGGCATACCGAACTAGTATCTGCACTCCAACATGGGCAAATCCATATTGTTTGGTCTATGGATCAGAATCCATATTACCTATAGAAGTAGAGATACATTCTCTACGAGTATCCTTGCAAGGTCTTATACTAGAAGAAGAAGAACGAGTCTCTCGACTCCAGGAACTATAAATGATTCAGGAATGTCACCAAAATGCAACAGATCATTTGAAAGTATATCAACAAAGAATGACAAGAAGCTATAACCATAGAGTCAAGCCACACATTTTTTAGATTGGAGATATCGTTCTAAGGTAGAATCCAAGAAATCAGCAAGATCAAGAAAAGAAGGGAAAATTTGAACCAAATTGGCTAGGACCTTTTGTCATAGTAGCAACATATGGATCAGAAGCATACAAGTTATCTACCCCTTAAGGTGATTGGTTTGATGAAACTATCAATTCTATCCATCTCAAGAAATTCTATGCTTGAGATATAAAGTCCTAAAAAAAAAAAAATCAGCAAACATCCGAAAAGCAGAAAATCCCTAAAAAAAATTAAAAAAAAAAATTTTAAAAAGAGAAAAAGAGAGAGAAAAGTGCAATAAATTTAGATGGTGAAAACCTGGTAAACAGGTGCTATCTAAAAAGTAAGTTCCTCCATCTATGAGATTGCTTTGCGCACCTATCCACTCCATACTATTGTATCTATCGCTTCCATCATATCCTAGCTTATCCATTCCATCTTTCGCATCCATTGCTCTGAACCATTTAGCAAGAAATATGCAACTTACCAACCATCATCAATCTTTGACATACTTGTCGTAGTCACTTTATTGGATCTTATTAGAATCAATCAATCTGCATTTTTATCCCGCCATGGTTTGGATCTTGATCAATTCATACATCCATAATAAATTTTTGTTTTCGCTAGGGGCAACATCCTAATTCCTTTTGCTAAGGTGATCTTTTGAATCTTCAAAAATCCAAAACATTCAAAAAAATTAGAAAAACCAAAAATACCTAGGATTTTGAAATAGATAATGAGCAACAAAGCAACAAAAATCAAGGCATTTCATCAACAACTGAATCATGAAACTTAGAAAATGAAGAATCAGCCAGCAAGTAATACAGGATTATTAAAGATCATTCATCAAGATGATTATATAAATTAATGACCATAAGAACATGTGAATGACATGCAAGATTCAGTGTTTATATCTTTATTTTATTGCTAATCATGTACTCTATGCAACTCAAGGATGTCCATAACTAGAGAAGCTATGATGGGGCATGATTATTTTCTTTGATTGTTGTCTATGGTTTATCTCTTACTACGGTATGTACTTGTCTCAAGATATGATTGGCAAAAGATCAAGGAGGACGTTCCAAGTCATGCATGAAAGGGGATAATCCTTGTCTGTTCTGCAAGCAATACTCAGGTCAACTTGATCCATTATATCAAGTTGCTTGTATTAACTTGCTATATCAAAATCCATGTAAGGAATACTCAGGTCATCTTGAATCATTATGTCAAGTTGCTTGTATTTTCTTACAACATTTTTAAAGCTCAATGATGAAATCAAGCACTGTTACAATTTAGCATATGAAGAATGGCAGTACAATTTTTAGTTAGATGTTTTTGGATTAGCTCATTATTCATCTACATTATAAGCATTCATGGTTAGTTGCATTATAAGCATATCATTTCATTAACAGATCAACAATCATAAATAAAGATTGAGTATACTTGGACAAACAAAAACAATTTGCATTTAATCATTGTAGGTGCATTCATTTTTAGAATCATTTTAATCATCATCCATTTCATTTAGTTGTATATACATCATTGCATTAATTTGCATTCAATTAAGTGCATTTCATTCATCATGTAGTGTATCATCATTATTATTTGCATTATCATTCCATTAATGATCATTTAGTTGCATCTTTACACTTAGATTCATGAACATTACATATAAAATCAAAAACATTTCATGTAGATCATTTATATTTACATCATCATAAGCATTAAAGAAATCATTCATTTACATTTCCATATAGATCATTGCATTTGCATCATTTGCATATCATTAAAGTTAGTATTCATTTTCATTTGCATCCAAGATCATCAAAATAAAAAAATTAATGAAAGCATTTATCATTGCATCATAATATAAAGCATCATCATCATATCATCATCCATTTAATCGCTGCATCCATATAATCAATGCATATAGATCATCATCATAAAATAGAGTAACATGCATAATAAAGATCATCATCATATAAAGTCCATGTCTGCATATAGAATCATCATAAAAACAATAAAAGTCCAAGTATACAATGATATCAAATAAACAATACAAGTGCCTCCAAATCAAGTCACGACTGTCTTGTACTACTACCACCTGAATCTGTCTGTCTTTGTGGTTGTGGGCGAGAAGATCCTCCAGATACCTATCTCCCATGATCACCACTCCTCTAAGGAGGTCGCATGACCCCACCACTGCTAGTATCCATCAACATGGTGGTATGATAACTACCTGCTCTCTAGCTCTCTGCAACCGCCTCCTCATATTATTGTCGCCAGTGGGAAGTCTCCTTCTCAGCCCGAACTAATGCTCTAATAGTGTCAGCTGAGAGGGTACTTGATCCAACCTGCTGAATATGATCAATAAGGCCTTGAGTATCCTGTTGTCTCCTAACAACTCTATCCTTCTCAGCCACGAGAGTCTGCACCTATGCTCAAAGCTGATCAATCTGTGTTGTAAGACTATCAATGGTCTCTTTCTCTAGAACATCATGCTCTGGTGCATCCTACTCTACTATATCATGCACTGGTACATCCTACTCTAGCAAATCCTACTGTAGTGCATGCACCCCAATCCCCTCCTCACTACCACTCTGTCTAACTGCTGGAATCTTTGTCCGAGTAGCTCTCACAACCCATCGTCTAATAAGGGGAACATGATCCTCAAGATCCTCATCCTCTCCATGATGAGCTACAATAACCCTAGGGTTTGGCTGAATCTATCCAAAATCAATGCCTCTCCCGCAACCCCCATCTAGTCCACTAACCGTGCCTCCTCCTGTCAATGGCAACCCTCTTGGTGATATCATACTTGCCCTTGCATGCCATGCTCCCTCCCAATCCATCCAACATCCCTCCCACCCATAGGATGTGGTCTCCCAATCCTGCCAACTGGTCCAAACGGTCCTCTCAATCGACCTCCCCTTCATTCAGGTCTCCTACCACCACCACCTCCATCCCCACCCTCATCTCCACCTCCCCCAGCCTCCTGAGCACCTCTAACCTCTTGTCTTCATCTACGTCTCCTCACACCTGGATCATTTGAATCATCATCCTCATCTCTTGAGCTAGGAGGAGGATCTGCTGGAACAGTAATACAAGAAAATGGATGAGCTAGTATATACTGAGCATAATCTTCAATAACACCAGGATCAAGAATGTGCAATCTCATATCATAAGCCACTCTCGGAGTAGCAAGAAACTCTAAGTGAGAAATCTCAAATTACAAGGAAGGTCCCCAATCTCATCTATCTCTATACCGCCGAGCATATATTGTCACACCAATATGCATAGGTTGGATCATACCAAACTGTCTAAGAATGCGACTAAACAACTGTCGCTCAACAATGTAAGGAGTCTGACCAATGAGATATCTACTCTGCATGATAAATGTTAATGTCCATGCATCATCCATCCATGGCTCACAATCAACATATGGTCTCCAAGTAATGCTATCTAATGAATCAAGCACCCAACACCAATACTCTATCTTACCCAGCTTATGCTGAGTAAGGATACCTGCATAAAAATACACATATGGCTGCCTCTCTTCACAAACTCTATGATGGATAGGCCAAGTCACAACAGTGTGCTCCCAACACTAGATCTACAATAAAGTGCATCCTGTAGACAAACTAGCACTCTCATTATACACCACCTGATGAAGATCATGCTATAAATGTGCAAGCATACAAACACCCTAAGCATATCGAGTATGATGTTGCATCATACTTAGTATAATCTCACCCCATCCAACAACAAAACCTTGCGATCACCTATTAGGACAAATAAATCATCCAATCAAACCAACAAGAATCATAGGGAGAGTCTCGTAATACATCACCATATCCTCCCATCAGATCTCTACTCCAGTGATGCTATCATCAACAAAAATGGCTCTACAAGCCTCTGTCCCAACATGATCCTGAAAATCATATTGCACTAACTTGCCAGTCACCGAGATGTGCAGAATCCTGTACACATCCTCGAGTGTCACACTAATCTCACCCATGGGTAAGTGAAAAGTGTTATGCTCACTATACCATCTCTCGGCTAACATCATCAACAATCCTATATTATGTGCAATCTCAGGCATATACAACAGATGGCATAAACCACATGCATCTATATATCTAACCTCAGCCTGTGTCAACTCTGACACTAAATGGTGTACTGCCGGTAATTTCTCCCGACACTGGAGAAAATCAAGTTTCTCCTATTTATCAAGAGAATTAAATCAATCATCAACTATCTATCTATCAAATCAAACTGAAGCAACCTACACTATCTACTATCAAATCAAATTGAAGCAAATTAAGCTATCAAATCATTTTTAAAACTTATCAATCATGGTTTTCTATCAATCACTGAGTTTAATCAAAACTTTGTTAAGCTCTTGCATTAGAAACTAAATCGGTTTCTTAGAGCTAATCAATCAACCAACCAATCAATCAATCAATCAATCAATCAAATCAATCAATCAATCAATCAAGCAATCAAGTCTCTATTCATCATACATGCGCATTAAACACGTTAAATCTAGTCATCAAAATATTTTTTTTAGCTTTTGCACTTATCAAAAACATCAATTTTGAGCATATGCGCTATCCTTTTGAGGAAAAGAGCTATCCTATGCAAAAGTGCTATCATCCTTAGCATATGCACTAACCCTAAGAACATATGCGCAAAACAAAGCAAAAGCACTAACTTCAACTGCAAAAGCACAAAAAAACAATTCAAAAGTGCTATCTTATGCAAATGTGCTAAAATCCTTGGCATATGCACTGACAAAAAGAGCATAAGCGCTAATCTATGCATATGTGCTAAATCAAAATGCAAAAGCACTAATCTAATACCGAAAATCGCAAAAAAATTCAAAAAATCAAAACCGCACCTAAAACATGAAAAGTTGCACGATAAGTTGAAAACAAAGCTCAGGATAAGATACATACTGGATACCCATACTCGAGAGGCCGCTGATATCATCGAACATGCTCAAATCGATGGTTCTCCACAGGAATCACCATTTCGCCACCTTACCAAGAAAATTTTCTTCACAAGATGACAAGGATAACAATGAAATTAAAATTAGCCTTGGTTAATTTTATATTTACTATTTGAAGAGTAATTAATGCTATTCAATAGGGCAATTTATTTTGTTTTTTACAAATGAATTTAATTGATGGGACTTTTTTTTTATATCAATTATCATGAGATCAATTGTTCAAACCAAAGTTTTCAACAATTTCATGATCAATCTCCTCGAGGGCACACAATCAAGATTTTTAATCTTCGCCAAGCCCATTATCGAGACTTGATTTAATCTTTGAAACAATGTTGTCTCGACTTCATTTCAAAGAAGGGCAAAATATATACACATAAAAATGGCTATGATCAATTAAATAAATATTTAATATTTATTTAATAATTATTCTTCTATTAAATAGTTAATTTGAAAAGATTAATTTATTTAATTCATTTCATGTCTTTCTATTAATTAATTCATCTATTCTATTCTTCTAAAATAATTAAATATCTAATATTTAATTATTCCTCTAACCAAGTTAATTAAATATCTAATTGTCATGCTTTGTGAAGTGTACCTATATCTGCAACCAAAATGCACTCAATAAATCATTACAAGCAATGGTTAGTAAATTGAAACAATGAAAGACAAAACCATAGCTAATCGACTTATTGCCTCCTAGTAAATGCGAGTCTGAAAAATGTTCTCAAATCTGATTATGCATACTCTAGTGACTTGACTACACTTAGATGGAGGATTTGTTGGATGAAAATGCATGATCTAGCAAGAATAGCATAATTAAGCTATATGATTTCATGATTGATCTATAAAATGAACTAAGATTAAGATGCAATTAAGCTAAGATTAAGGATGATAACATTGCTAAAGAATGATAAACTAGAAGCTAGATGCCTATAATAACAATGCATAAGATGAAAAATGAGATGGGATGCAAAATGATATGAAATTGAGACCCTTTGAGCTCCAAAATGAGGTCTATCTATAGGATTTTCCAAGGCTAGGGGTGATGTGGCAATAATCAATGGTCAAGATTGATCTGAAGATATCAATGGTTAAATTGGAGGAGGATGGCAAAGGGAGTTGGATTAAAGGGAACATCTGTCATCTCTATGGTGACAAGTGTCAAGAGGCTTCTAGAAGGAGTAGGATGAAAGGGAACACTTAGTGACAAGTGTCACAAAGGTTCTAGAAGATGTTGGATGAAAGGGGACATGTTGTAGGTAGAATGGGTTAGGTTTAGGAATGGTTAGGTTTAGGAGTGGTAGAAGTTAGGAGAATTTGAATTTAAAAATTCAAAAAGGATAATTAATCTCCACAACTCATAATTGATTTGTTTTAATTAATTAGGGGATTTAGAAGAAATGAATTTGGATGGAGGGAATTAATTAATTTGAATTAATTAATCAAAGGGGTGAAATGAAATGAACCTATTAAATAAATCCTTAGATTTATTAATAAGTAGATGAAAAGGGAAATTTAATCAAATTGCTTAGTAAATTTAATTAAATTGGGGAGGGGAGATTAATTAAATAATTTCTTATTTAATTAATTATCTTCAGATCATTTTTAGGTCTATTCATTTTTCCCCTCTTTGAAGCAATCTGTGATGATGCGTTGATTCAAAGAATAATCTTATTTTGATGATGTTATTGATTTGATAGGATGATCCAGCTCTTGATTGCTAAATTCTAGTACGATGATGCCCCCTCGGAAGATCAATTGAGATAATTGATCTTTGGAGTTTTTTGTGAGATTGATATCTCGATAGATTTGATTTGATTTCTGCAACTATGTTTTGATGAAAATGTGAGTTCTTTGATTAGCTTGATTGCTTAGATGGGTAAGATTAAAAAATCTTGATTGATTAGATTGATAAGATCGAGATTCAGTCTGGTTTCAGGAAGGATTCATCCTATATAAGACAACAATGATCAAAGCGTCTAGTTCCAGGAAGGATTCATCCTGATCAGAATGTCTGGTTTTAGGAAGGATACATCCTGTATAAGACATGATAGGATTGATTAGGTTTGATTGATTGATTTGATTTGATAAGGTTGATTAGAGAAAGAACTGGTAGTTTGTTGATATCAAGTTGCTGAAATATTTGGATATGATGATTGTTGATTTTGTTGAGAAAGATAGCATAAGATTTGGGCTAGGTTGATAATATCATGAGAGAGATGAGTCGTCATTCTGATTGCGTATACACTTGTGATGATACTTTGATGATTCTTGTGATAGATTTAACCTTGGATAAAAGGACCTTGTGGATCCCATGCAAGAATGATATGCAAGCTAAAATGCAATGGAATGCAAATTACGACTCGACTAGTCACTGGATTATTTTGCGTTTTTGTCATCATTGAGCTTTTAAAATGTGGGAAGTGAGTGCAAACATCGATGGTATAACTATGACCCGAGCACTTCTTTCATGGATTTTGATATAGCAAGTTAACACAAGCATCGAGGTATAATTGAACCAAGATGACCTAAGTGTTGCTTGCGTAAAACACACAGTATTAATCATTTTAATACACAAATCGGAAATGTCTTCAATGATATTCTGATGATCATGTCTTGAGACAAATTTGCACATATTAATGATTAATTTTCAGACAGTAGAAAATAAAAATATCACGTTCCTTCCTTGTTCCTCTAATCAATGACATCCTGGAGTCACTCAAAAATCATGATAGCGAAAAGCAATGTAGAAAAGTTGAACAATTATGTTAAAATCATTATCCAAAAATATTATCCACTGAAAAGTGTGTGATGTGCTTTGATTGATTTCATGATAGCTTGATAGTTGATAGTTTGATCTCGTGTTCAATGTTGGATGTGTCTCAGTTTTTGCTTGATAAGAGTTGTCTAACTGTTGTTCTACTTGTTTAGTTAAGCTCAAAATGATCAAGAGTTTTTGCCCCCAGCTAGATGTAGGATTTTGCCCCAAGCCTAGAAACAAAATCACAATGATATATCCAATGATCCAAACCATGGTAAGAAGCCACCTCGAATGTTTGCATATGTATAAAGGCTTATGATGCATATGGATAGCGTTGATGGAATAATGAATGCATGAACTAATAGATGGAAGAGCTAGCTGACAGATAGCACCTGTTTGCTAGGTTTTCACTGTCTGTTTTTATTGCACTTTTTCTGATATTTGATTTTTTTCTTTCTTTTTTTATTTTTATTTATTTATTTTATTTTTATTTTTCACTATTTTTGATTTTTTGATTTTTCACTATTTTTTATTTTTATGATTTTTCACTGTTTTTTATTTTTTTGATTTTTCTCTGTTTTTGATTTTTCTAAATTTTTCAGACATAGAATTTCTTCAAGTGCATGCTATTGATAGGTTCTTCAAGTTGATCTTCATCCTGTGTTGATAGCTGATATGCTCCTGATCCAAATACTGTTGTGACCACAAATGGACCTAACCAGTTTGGTTCAAATTTTCCTTTCTTTTCTCGATCTACCTAGTTGCGTGGATTTTCCTTTAGCACTAGTTCTCCCACTTGAAAGATTCATGGTTTGACCTTCTGATTATAGCTTTAGAACATTCTTTGCTGATATACCTTTAGATGATCAAAGGAATTTTGTCTTCGTTCATGGATTAGTTCTAACTCTTGTAGTCTAGATATTCTTTGTTCTTCATCTGGGATGAGACCTTTTAGTGATACATGTAGAGAAGGTATCTCTACTTCGGTTGACAATATGGCTTTTGATCCATATGCAAGAGAGAAAGGTGTGGCACCTGTTGGTGTGTGGATACTGGTGTGGTAGGCCCAGAGAGCAGGGTTCAGTTGAATATGCCAATCTTTCCCGACATCGTTCACTGTCTTTTTAAGGATTTTCAGAATAGTTTTGTTAGATGCTTCTGCCTGCCCATTTCCTTGTGGATAATATGGTGTGGAGAATCTATGCTAGATTTTGAACTTCTCACATAGCTCTTGTATGTCTTGATTCTTGAATGGTCACCCATTATTAGTGATAATGGTCATGGGTATTCCATAGCGACAAATGATATAGTTCAAGATAAATGAAGCAATTTGCTTTCCTGTGATGTTGATGAGAGGTACAACTTCAATCCATTTCATGAAATATTTTGTAGCTATCATGATGAATTTGTGTCCATTAGATGAGGAAGGATTTATCTTTCCTACTAGATCAAGTCCCCATTGACAAAAAGACCAAGATGTTGCTAAAGCATGTAGTTCTTGTGTTGGTGCATGAATCAAGTTCCCATGGATTTGACATTGTTTGCATGTTCTTGCTATTTTAAAAGAATCTCGTTCCATAATCGACCAATAATAGCTCAAGCGTATGAGTTTATTTGAAAGGGTAAGACCACTTGAATGAGTGCCACAAATGTCGTTATGCACTTCTTGCAAGGCCTTCTCAGATTCTTCTTGTTTGAGGCATCATAAAAGAGTACCGTCTAGACCTCGTTTATACAGGGTATCCGCGATGAAAGTAAAATGAGAGGATTGGTGAATAAAGTTCCTCTTTTGGTTCTTCGATAAGTCGGGAGGTAGGATATTATCTTTCAGGTATGTGTAAGTTTGGCCATAGTGGGAGGAATCATGTCCAATAATTTGATAGATGGTTTGGGAATCAGGACAATTAAAGGCGAGATGAAACAACTCTCCAACCAGGAATTCATAACTTTGTTGATTTTCCTATGTCTGCAATAGAGAAGTAAGTGTAGCCATGGCATCTGTTTCTTTGTTGTCATTTCTTAGAATCTGTTCAAAAGTTATATCTACAAAGTACTTCTTAATATCATCCACCATCTTTTTGTAAGGCATGAGTTTGTCATCTTTTGTTTGATAGTCATCATTGATTTGATTAATGACAAGCTGAGAGTCTCCAAAGACTTGAAGTTGTTTAATGTTCCATTCTATAGCCATTTTGATACCTGTTACCAATGCTTCATACTCTGCTATATTGTTTGTACATGAAAAGCTTAATTTGTATGCTTTCGGGATTGTATGCCCTTGTGGTGTGATAAATAGAATATTGACTCCTGATCCATGTTGTGTTCCATTTTTTATGCTTGCTCCCAGACTGATATTCTGGTGAAGTATTGTAAGATATGGATTGAACCCTGGAATGTGTGTATATGAACAAGAAAAATTGACTTGCAATCTTTTGAATGGTTCAAAATATTTCTGCCTTGCTAGTTTTGATAAAGAGATTGTTGGATGCAGATCAGTTGTACCAATGATAGTTGCCTTTGCTGGTGCTATTATGATAGATAACTTCTCTTGATATAATTTAGGTAAGGTGTCAAATCTCCCATCTTCCGGTGCCTCAAGGAGGTTTTCACCATTAGATGTGTCCTTTATTTTTACTTTTTCTTGGTCTAATGTTGCCAAGAAATAGTTTTCAACATTAGACCAGATATTGTTTTCTTGATTTTTATTTTTGCGACTAGGAGATTTGACATCCATTTGACTTGAAGATACGTTAGCGGAATCCCTGGTGAAAGTTGTTGCAGGTTTGATCTCATCAAGGTATAAGGATATGGCATAGTCATTAGGTAAGGCATCAATAGCAGTATGTCCTTCATTTTCCCAGTCCATAGGTTTAGGATAACTTAAGGATAAAGGATCTTCAGGTTGAATAGTTTCAAAGATATTAGGGGTCATGATAGAGATGTCAGAGCTTTCAGTATGTATGTCGATATATAGAACAATACTCTCATTAGAAAGACCTCGCATAAGAAAATCCTGATCATCCTAGGTTAAGTCCATGTCAGTCGAATGTGATTCTGATTCAAGTGGGCTAGTCCCTAACATTTGTTCTACATACATGTGAACTACATCGACTACTATATATGCTTCTTCATCCCTCTCAATTTGAAGTTGCTCTAGTTTGTTTTTCCATGATAGAAAATATTCTCCGGTCTGTTGATCTCTTAGTTGTATTTGTTTTTCCATGCTTGATAAAATTGATGCAAATGATTGTTCCTTGCTTGAAAATGCTGCCTCTCTATTATGTGGAACTATGACCTCTTGAGCTGATTTTAGATTATTACAACACTGCAATGGATTTGAGTCTACTGATATTGTGATTTCCTATCCATTGTAGGGAAATTTTAAGCATTGATGATATGTTGATGTAATAGCTTGTATGTCCTGAATCCATGATCTCCCCAAGAGTATATTGTATGGTAGGTCCACGCCTAGAACTTGGCATGCTGTATCTTTTTGTAAAGGTCCCACCCTGATAGGTAGCATCACAATTCCTTTAGACTAATGTTCTTCTTCACCATATGTTTTAATTTTGATCTTTTCCAGGGGATCAACTGCATCTTTTGAATAACCCAAAGCATGGACAAGACTCAAAGAGAAAATGTTCAAGCCAACTCCCCCATCTATTAGGACACATTTAACAAGCATTCTATGAATGAGGACTTCAATTTGCAAGGAAGCATTATGGGGATGCTGCAATGAATTAAGGCTTGGATATGAAGGAGATGAGCTTTGAATAGGATCCTCTGAAATAGGTTTGATGGCAATTTTGGATATCCCTTGGGGAACTTCATCTTTGAATGTATTGTTGGGCAAGGATGCGATGGAAGGTTCTTGCAAGATTTTAGGAGGTGTAGGAATATATGCCTTTAGAGAATCAATTTGCTTATACGGGAATGAGCCATTGCTAGACATAGGTGAACGATTTTGATCTTCTTTAGCCAAATCCTTTAGGGATCTCTTTAAGAGGTGCATAAAAGAGCCACCTTTCTTTTGAGATGTATTTGAATCCTTGTGAGTTTTTAACATAGTTGGATTTTGATTTTGAACTTGTTTGATTTCTCTGATATATTGACTTGTTACTTGTATTTTGCTTTGGTATGTCATGTTGATATGGTTTTCAGCTATTTCAAATGTTTTTGTTTCCATTTCAGGGGTTCGATTGTCTAAAAGTTGTTTTGATAAGTGATCAATAGTCAATTTCAAGGCAATAGAGTGCTATGACACTAAAAGAGAATTCAAGTGTTTAAAAATTTGCAAGTTTTTTGATCTTCGGTTTAAGAGTGCAATGATGGTGATTTGATAAGAACCAAGTCCAGTAGGAATGATATATCTTATGGTGTGGGACAAGGTTATCCTGACCAAATGTTTTAGTTTTGTGATAAAGGATAATTGATCCTGATGAGAAACTATGTTTGAGTGATCAGTTTATCAAAGAGGGTGATAATGCACTTTGAGATGTTTAGATCTTGAACTTGTTGGAGGTGAGCACTTGAAAATCTTAAGGTGTATATTTCTAAAGTCTAATTTTGACAGATGATAACTTTGACCAAGCGAACTAAGGCAACAATCTAAGCACGGATTGACAGATAATAGGTGTTTATGCTTACTACAAATTGATCGGGCAGGAATGATAAATTTGAAATAGGCATGCAGGACACAACTCTGGACTAATAGATGCAGAGTTTTGTACAACATAAGATTCAACTTAGGATGACACAAGATATAGAGCCATACGACATAACAAAATTTTTCATATAAACAACAACAACTCGTACGACTTGGGATTATAGACCATACGACAAAACAGATGACTCGTACGACACAAGATAATAGATAATACGACAAATGATTTTATGCAAGTAAACTGGTCTGATAGAGATTATGACTCATGCTACAAATAATTATAGCTCGTACAACAGGTTGCAAAGAAGGGTAAAAAGTGTTTGTTTTGCTGATTTTGATCTTTGAATTCTGATGATGTTTTGCTGATGTTTTCTAGTTTTTAGGTGTCTGATTTTCTCATTTAGGGATGAATACACAACAAACATATGATGTGATTGTAAATTTCTAATGCCAATAGCTAACAAGATGAGGGGGGGGGTGGTGAATCATACAAACTTAATCTTCCATAAAATCAATAGATTCAACCTCGGTAACTTAAACTTCAACAATATAACCAAAAACTGCTAAACATGCAAACTCATAAACACATAATCATCATAACACATATAACACCGGATTTAATGTGGAAACCCAAATAGGGAAAAACCATTGTGGGATTTCGGACCCACTAAGAAATATACTCTTCTAGAGTATGTTCGGTTAAAAGCAACTCCTGTTAAAGATTACAAACACATTGCTAGATGTGACCCGATTAAGGGATCTCCCTCAGATCTGTTAGGATCTTCACTTTGTTAGAAGTGACCTTGTCAAAGGATTTCAAACACTCATTTAGAATGTCACCTTGCTAGAGGATTTACAAATAAGATTGTTAAGTCCACTTGGTTAAGAGATTTTCTGTCACTTACAAAATAAACAACAGTAATAAATATATCTGCAACTTCACATCTAAAATGCTAAAGCAAATTCTTATTTTCTCAAAACAATCTTGTCATAGGACTTATCTTGTCCCTCTGCTGGGCTCCTTACTCTGTTATTCAAATAGGTCTTCAAGCTTCTGTGCTCAGTAATCACTATGTAGCATCCCTGTGCTTACACTTGCCCACATACATTGTTCATCAACAATTTCTTATTTATAAACAATTTGCTAACCACTGAATCTCCTTGATCACATTTCCCATGATCAATCTTAGCCATCAGATCTTCAATCTTGACTAGGTTCAATGCATCTTTCGATCTGAAAAATGTTTTACCTTGTCTTGGGACTTGCATTATTTTCTTGGAACTTGCACAAGGTTATTGCGGTTCAATCTACGCTGTAGATCTTCCTCCTGATTTTCCATTGCCATAGATCCTTAACAAACTTCATGCACGACATACCAATCATTTAATCATCTCTAGCTCATCAGCATCCTTCATTAAATAATGCTTTTATCCATCCAATGTGATCTGTCATAACTCGGTTACAACTCGGTAAATACTAAACTTTACTCGGTAGACATTCCGCCTCCATTAACCGATATCGATAACCTTAGGGTTTACCAACTAGGTTCTTTACTCGGTGACATAATATAGTATTAACCTTACAATCAACAACATATGTAGGATATCAAAACAATCTAAACATCATGATCTCATCATTGTCTAACTCGGTAATAGTTGCCCATTGAATAACTTATTTCTCCCCTTTCTTATCACATTCTTTCTGTGTCACTTACCGACCACTTAATACTCATCAAAACATACTTCTTAAGATATGGCAACATCATACTGAATCAGAAAATCAATTTCTTGACATCAATGACAAAATAATGTTATAAAGATAGTTATCATCCTTTTTCAGTTATATCAAATAATTTTCAACAACCTTCTCAATATCCTTAATGAATATCAACAATCTCCTTTCTATTGAAATGCCAATAATCTCCCCCTTTGGCATTGATGGCAAAACCAATTTTTAAATGGTAATACCAACAAGATATTCAAATTGATTTGATTTCAGATTGCTATTAGACTTCTCCTGTTATCCTTGAGCTGTTAAAATCTCCTGAAGTCTTCTCCCTTTTTCATTAGGCTTTTGAGCTATTGTCTTGCATTTAGTCTACTCCCTTTTGTAATCTTCTCCCCCTATCATTAGTCTTTTGTTATCTTCTTCATTTAGGATTTTACCATTTAGTCTTCTCCCCCTTTGACAACAATGCCAAAAAGTAAAAGAACTAAATCATGAATTCTTCCTCTGTGAAGTGATTTGCCTTGTTGTGTATCATCTTAGTCTCGGTTAGAGGAACTTGTCTCTATTCACTATTTCCTGCACACCTTTAGAAAACCTTCTAAAGTGCATAAATCAACATCAATCCACACATAATATTCTGTAGATTCATCGAATTGATGCTTTCACCGAACTTTGTCAGTGAGCAGAAGATAGGGGTTGGACCCCTAACTTGCTTCTGAGATACTCAAAAGTGTCCCTTGGCAGTGGCTTTGTGAAGATGTCTACTATTTGCTCCTTTGAACTGATATATTCTAGCACAACTTTCTTCTCTTGAACTTCTTCTCTGAGATAATGATACTTTATAGAGATATGCTTTGTCTTAGAGTGCATTACCGGATTCTTTGAAATGTTAATGGCACTAGTATTATCACAGAATATAGTTACTGGCTCGGTAACTTTCTCATTTATACCTTCCAACAATTGTTTGATCCATGCTATATTTGTGTAGTTCAATGCTATAGCAACATATTCAGCTTTTGCTGTTGACTGTGAAATACATCCTTGTTTCTTACTAAGCCAACTCACTAGTCTTTCTCCTAAAAAGAAAGATCCACCACTTGTGCTTTTCCTATCATCTATGTTGCCTGCCCAATCAGCATCAGTATAAACTTTTAAATCAAATTCATTCATCTTTTCATATACTAAGCCATAATCTTCAGTGCCTCTCAGGTATTTGAAAATTCTCTTGATTGCTGTCATATGGGTTTCCTTCTGTAGAGAATCTTGCAACAATACCTATTGCATGTGCTATATCCAGTCTACTATGCACAACATATTGCAACTTCCTAATCATAAATCAGTAAAGTGTCTCATCAACAGATGCAGATTCATCATTCTTTGATAGTTTATAGTTAGTAGTCATAGGAGTACTTACTGGTTTAGAATCCTCCATTCCAAATTTCTTCAAGATTTCCTTTATGTACTTGGATTGAGTAATGAAAATCTCATCTTTCATTTGCAGTATCTGTAAACCTATAAAATATTTTATCTCACCGATTAATGACATCTCAAATTCTTTGCACTTTTCATTTCCAAAATTCTTGCATAAGGAGTCATTACCACAAAAAATAATATCATCAACAAATATGGCTGAGATTAGTATTTCATTGTCCTCATCACTCTTCATGTACATGTTGTTGTTTTCACTTGTCCTTATAAAACCAATTTTGATTAAGTAAGAGTGCAATCTCTCATACCATGCTCTAGGTGCTTGTTTCAGACCATATAAAGCTTTGTTCAATTTGTATACCTAATCTTTACTTTTGTCTTCAACAAATCCTTCAGGTTGTTCAATATAAACTTCTTCTTCTAGTATACCATTCAAAAATGCAGATTTAACATCCATTTGATATACCTTGAAATTTTTGAAATCAACATATGCCAACAATGTTCTTACTCCCTCAAGTCTAGCCACAGGTGAAAAAGTTTCACCATAATCTATTCCTTCTTCTTGAGCATAACCTTTGCAAACTAGTCTTGCTTTGTTTCGAATGACCTCACCTTTTTCATTTAGCTTGTTTCTGAAAATCCACTTTGTACCGATTACATTTTTATCCTTTGGTCTTGGGATCAATGTCCATGTGTCATTCTTCTTGATTTGATCAATCTCTTCTGTCATAGCATTTACCCAATCTTCATTGTTAATGCCTCTTTTACTATTCTCGGTTCAAATTCAGATATCAGACATGTGTTCTATTTCAGTTTGTTTCTTGTCATTACTGGATCATCCTTATCTCCTATAATCTGACTTGATGCATGATGTCTTCTGACATATTTGGCTAATATAGGCTTGGTAGGTTCTGTATGATCTTCTTCATCACTCGGTAATTGGACATTATCTTCATTTTCTTCAGCAAATTTCTCGGTAGGACTTCTCGGTTGAACATAAATGAATTCTTCATAATCTTCTAGTTCTTTGGAATTTCCTTCATCATTTCTTTCTGCAAATTCATCAATTTTCACATTTGCACTTTCTACTATTTTGTTAGATGATTTGATCAGATATTTAAATGCTTTACTTCTAGAAGAATAACCAAGAAATGTTCCTTCTTCACTTTTCTGATCAAACTTTCCATTTATGTCATCTTTGTGAACATAGCATCTACTTCCAAAGATTTTTAAATAACTTACATTAGGTTTCTTGTCATACTAGATCTCATATAGTGTCTTCATAGTTCCTTTCTTCAGTTGAACTCGGTTCAAGGTGTAAACTGTAGTGCTGATTGCTTCTCTCCAAAATGTTCGAAGTACCCTTTTTTCTATCATCAGGGTTCTGGCATAATCTACAATTGATCAATTTCTTCTCTCGGCTATCCCATTTTGCTGAGGTGTTCTCGGTGTAGATACTTGCCTTTTTATACCATGATCATTGTAGAATAAGTTAAATTCATCAGAAGTGAACTCTCCTCCTCTATCAGATCTAAGACATTTCAGTTGTCTTCCTGTTTCATTTTCAACTCTTTCCTTGTACCATTTAAACATTTGAAAAGCTTCTGATTTTTCTTTTAAAAACATAACTGACATCATCCTTGAGTAATCATCCACAAATAATATGAAATATTTATCACCATAATAACTTTGAACTTTCATGGGACCACAAAGATCAGTGTGTACTAGGTCTAAAATTCCTTTAGAAGTGTAGGACTTACTTGTAAAGCTTGATCTTGTAATCTTACCCATCTGGCATCCTCAACATATAGCATTCTCAGGTTTTTCTAAGCTCGGTAGACCTCTTACTCTGTGCTTCTTGCTTATTTTGATCAGATTATCAAAATTTACATGACAAAACCTTTTATGCCATAACTAGGTATCATCTATTTTTTCATAAAAACACTTGTTCTGGGTTGAGTCAAGATGAAATATATTACCTTTTGTTTGTGTCCCAGTAGCAGCTAACTTTCCATGCTTGTCATGAACTTTGACAATTCCTTTCTAAAATTCTATTCGGTATCCTGTATTGTTTAGCTATGCTACACTCAACAAATTGTATTTCAATCCTTCAACCTAGTATACATCATCACATTTAGCTATGTCAAGAAGTGTTATAGATCCTTTACCTTTCACCGGACATGGTGCATCATTACCAAATCTTACATAGCCTCCATCATAGTCTTCTAATTTAACAAACTTGTGTTTATCACCTTTCATGTGATGTGAGCATCCACTATCTATGATCCAAGAATCATTATTATTTATGTGAGATATTAGGGCTTTTTCTTCATACCTTTCTTCATCTGATCCATCTTTAATAACCACATAAACAACTTCCTCAGTATCAGTTTCATCAGATTTATCATCATTAGATTTCTCATCAGCTACTAGGCATGTCTTTTTGTCTCTCCTTCTGAAGTCTCGGTGTCCTCTATATTGGTTGTCTTTCTACCTATTATCTCTGTATTCTCTCTTTTCACTAGATTCTTTATCAGGACAGTTAGAAGCCATATGTCCTATTTTATCACAATTGAAACATTTTAAAGGTAGCTTTCCTTTATACTTACCTTTTCCTCTCGGTAACCTTCTAGCTAATAATGCTTCAAACTCTTCTTGCTTCTTGATTTCCTCATACAGTTTGTGCACTTCTTCCATGTTCTTGCAAAATCTTTCACTTGCTCCACTACGATTCCCTTTAGAGTACTTACTCATTCTATCATTGTAATCATCAGATTCACCAATATGAAAAGAACTCAATAGAGATTCTACTTTATTTACCGAAGACCCACTGTTATCAAAATTACTTAACTCAAATGCATGTAGCTTACCAATAGTAGCATCCAATGAAACTGGCATGTTAGGTACAGACCTTAGTTCATTGATTTTAGAGACTTGAATGGCATAAGCAGGTAGAAGGGTTCTCAACAACTTACTTGTTACATCCTTTTCTTCAATAGTTCTTCCTACTCCTTTAATTTGATTAACAGTCTCCTTTAACCTTGTACTATATTGGGTTATGTTCTCACCTTCATTCATTCTCATGGATTCAATTTGTCCTCTTAGACTATCTACTTTTTCTCTTTGAACATGTTCATCACCGCCATATACAGATATGAGCTTGGTCCACATTGCTTTTGCATCATTATAGTCTTCTAAATCATTAAACTCTGAGTCGGTCAATGCTGATATTATTTCAATCATAGCTTGAATATGTTCTTGCTTTGCCTTTATCTCTTCCAAGGTCATCGAGTTGGTGCTTGGTGGTATGTAATCATTCTCCAAATAATATGTTGCATATTCTCCAATTCCTGATAAATGCAGCTTCATCCTTTTCTGCCATGTGGAGAAGCTTGACTTGTTCAGCTTTGGTGCATCCCTTTTATACATCTTCGGATCTTTGCCTCAAGTACCTTTAAACTTTTCTTCCAGAGTCTAAAGCTCTGATACCAATTGTAAAGTTTTGATGCCAATAGCTAACAAAATGAGAGAGGGGGGATGGGTGAATCATACAAACTTAATCTTCCATAAAATCAACAGATTCAACCTCGGTAACTTAAACTTTAGCAATATAACAAAAAACTCCTAAACATGCAAACTCATAAACACATAATCATCATAACACATATAACACCAGATTTAACGTGGAAACCCAAATAGGGAAAAACCACTATGGGATTTCGAACCCACTAAGAAATATACTCTTCTAGAGTATGCTTGGTTAAAAACAAATCCTATTTAAGATTACAAACACATTGCTAGATGTGACCCGGTTAAGGGATTTCCCTCATATCTGTTAGGATATTCACTTTGTTAGAAGTGACCTTGTCAAAGGATTTCAAACACTCATTTAGAATGTCACCTTGCTAGAGGATTTACAAATAAGATTGTTAAGTCCACTCGGTTAAGAGATTTTCTATCACTTACAAAATAAACAGCAGTAATAAATATATCTGCAACTTCACATCTAAAATGCTAAAGCAAATTCTTATTTTCTCAAAACAATCTTGTCATAGGACTTATCTTGTCCCTCTGCTGGGCTCCTTACTCTGTTATTCAAATAGGTCTTCAAGCTTCTGTGCTCAGTAATCACTATGTAGCATCCCTGTGCTTACACTTGCCTGCATACATTGTTCATCAATAATTTCTTATTTATAAACAATTTGCTAACCACTGAATCTCCTTGATCACATTTCCCATGATCAATCTTAGCCATCAGATCTTCAATCTTGACTAGGTTCAATGCATCTTTTGATCTGAAAATGTTTTACCTTGCCTTGGGACTTGCATTATTTTCTTGGAACTTGCACAAGGTTATTGCAGTTCAAACTGCGCTGTAGATCTTCCTCCTGGTTTTCCATTACCGTAGATCTTTAACAAACTTCATGCACGACATACCAATCATTTAATCATCTCCAGCTCATCAGCATCCTTCATTAAATAATGCTTTTATCCATCCAATGCGATCTGTCATAACTCGTTTGCAACTCGATAAATACTAAACTTTACTCGATAGACATTCCACCTTCATTAATCGATATCGATAACCTTAGGGTTTATCGACTAGGTTCCTTAGGGTTTACCGACTAGGTTCTTTACTCGGTGACATAGTATAGTATTAACCTTACAATCAACAACGTATGTAGGATATCAAAACAATCTAAACATCATGATCTCATCATTGTCTAACTTGGTAATAGTTGCCCATTGAATAACTTATTTCTCCCCTTTCTTATCACATTCTCTCTGTGTCACTTACCGACCACTTAATACTCATCAAAACATACTTCTTAAGCTATGACATTATCATACTGAATCAAAAAATCAATTTCTTGACATCAATGACAAAATAATGTTATAAAGATAGTTATCATCCCTTTTCAGTTATATCAAATAATCTTCAACAACCTTCTCAATATCCTTAATGAATATCAACAATCTCCTTTATATTGAAATGCCAATAGTGATAAATGACTCCAATCAAGCTAAACCCTAAGGAAGTTGGCTGAGAATGAAAACCTTTGCTTGTTGACTTAGGTACACACCTAATAGCTAATCAAAATATGGCCATTGAGTCTCATGCAATGAATTCTCAATGCCGTATTATCCAAATCCAAATGCTAATGGGGGCACAATATGGCAAGTGTCTTAGGAGAGTTACTATCTCTCTTGCACAAATATTATCACCCTTTCGGAGGTGAATCGGGTAGCTTCTATTTTAACTTGGCACTAGTAAGGGATCCGTTCGGTGTGTCGGGGTATAAACTCAATTAAGAGGTCTCCCAGCCTTGAAAATGAAGGTTTGATATACTCGAAGGTACGAAGGAGAGCTATTCCTGAGCACTATCGTTGCTTTGATTTTCATCAAAAACACATTTATTTTATAGTGGGTTGGATTACTTAGCGTTAGCTATTCCCACTTAGGTCGTTCCCCTCTCACTGGCCTTAAGGGCTAAGAGTTAATGACTCCTCAGTAGGGCAGGCCTACTAAAGAGATGCACTAATGAAAGTAAAAGGATGAGTCTAGCTTTCTGATCACCTAAGAAAGGTGAGAGAATACTTGCCTATCATCAAAGACACATAAGACATGATAGTTCATTTCTTTAAGCAAAATTGAAGTGTGCCTAAAAATCTTAAAGAATACACAAAGTTTTTGTTGAATCCTTAGGCAACCTGCAAAATAGATCCATTAGTAGTCATGATTGTGTTTTGAATTTGTCTTTGACAAGCGTATCTTTGACAAGCCTCCTGCAGAGAAGAGTTAGGCTACAAACATCTCATAAACAAAACAAGATTAGCATTAGTGATCCGAACTACAAAATTTTCAAAAAAAAACTATATGAAATTTTATCCTAACTTCAAATAGTCATAACTTTCTACTCGGGACTTGAAATTATGAGCCATTTAACTCATTGGAAAGGTCTTCGAGAGTTGTAGATGAGATTTTGAAAGAGCATGCCTTCACCACTTTCAAGGGCTAAAAATGCCTTTAAGACCTTCAAAAATGCAAATTACCAACGTATAGACAAACTTGAAAATTCTAACTTGCAGTTTATCAAAAAATCATAGAACCAGAGAATCATATGACATGCTTTTCCAGTTAGTATGACACAAAATGAGATTTCACACAGGGACCAAAATTAACTCGTATGAAACAAAAATTAACTAGAACGAGTTAGAAAATTCTAAAGCAGAAACTCGTATGAGAAGGATTTAGCTCTTGTACGATAATGAAAAGGAGCTTGTATGACATAGGATCGGCAATTTGCAATGGTTAAAATGATGTCGCATGATAGAAGAATCACCTCATACGAGTTAGGATTGCCTGCCGTCCTAGGCTGAAAGGAAGATCGTATGAGCTGAAAAAGCAACTCGTATGAATTTGTGAAATAGAGCCGGACAAAGATGAAGTTTGCTGAAGATTAAGAGGCCAAAAGAGATGATTTCGGCCCCACAGTGGGTGCCAAAATATCGTTCTGTGTGAAGTGTACCTGTATTTGCAACCACAATGCACTCAATAAATCATTACAAGCAATGGTTAGTAAATTGAAACAATGAAAGACAAAACCATAGCTAATCTACTTATTGCCTCCTAGTAAATGCAAGTATGAAAAATGCTCTCAGATCTGATTATGCATACTCCAGTGACTTGAATACACTTAGATGGAGGATTTGATGAATGAAAATGCATAATCTAGCAAGAATATCATGATTAAGCTATATGATTTCATGATTGATCTATAAAATGAACTAAGATTAAGATGCAATTAAGCTAAGATTAAGCATGATAACATTGCTAAAGAATGATAAACTAGAAGCTAGATGCCTATAATAACAATGCATAAGATGAAAAATGAGATGGGATGCAAAATGATATGAAATTGGGACCCTTTGAGCTCCAAAATGAGGTCTATTCATAGGATTTTCCAAGGCTAGGGGTGATGTGGCAAGAATCAATGGTCAAGATTGATCTGAAGATATCAATGGTTAAATTGGAGGAGGATGGCAAAGGGGGTTGGATTAAAGGGAACATCTGTCATCTCTATGGTGACAAGTGTCAAGAGGCTTCTAGAAGGATTAGGATGAAAGGGAACACTTAGTGACAACTGTCACAAAGGTTCTAGAAGATGTTGGATGAAAGGGGACATGTGGTAGGTAGAATGGGTTAGGTTTAGGAATGGTTAGGTTTAGGAGTGGTAGAAGTTAGGAGAATTTGAATTTAAAAATTCAAAAAGGATAATTAATCTCCACAACTCATAATTGATTTGTTTTAATTAGTTAGGGGATTTAGAAGAAATGAATTTGGATGGAGGAAATTAATTAATTGAAGGGGTGAAATGAAATGAACCTATTAAATAAATCCTTAGATTTATTAATAAGTAGATGAAAAGGGAAATTTAATCAAATTGCTTAGTGAATTTAATTAAATTGGGCAGGGGAGATTAATTAAATAATTGCTTATTTAATTAATTATCTTTAGACCATTTTTAGGTGTATATACTAATATTTAATTATCTCCTTCAATCAATTAAATATCTAATATTTAATAGTTATTCTCCTATCCTATAGTCTCAAATATTAAATAATTTCTTAAATTATTTAATCCCCCTCTTCCAACTCACCTTCCATCTCCACTTCATCTTCCCTTTGCCAACTCATCCATCATGTGGCTAAGGAAATTAATATTTCTTAAATATTGATTCATCATTTATCTTCAACCACCAAACTTAATGAATATGGTGTACGTACACATATTTCATAACCATTTCCTATATTCTCTCCAACACTCCCTACATCTTAGGAAGGGCTTGAGTCCACTTGTCCTATCATGCCTAAATATTCTCTAACCATCCCTAGATTCCCTCAGTCAGCAACCCAGTCAAGGTGAGATGAGTGACACTTGTCTTCTCCTTCTCCCTTTTTCTCAACCTTCACCTTTGCTCACAACCATCCAAATCTGCAGATCTGAACATGACCATTGATCTAAGCCACATCATCTCATCCTCTCAAGGTCTATAAAATCAAGAGCTTCAGTTGAGAGAGAGTTAGACTTCAATAGAATTCAAGTGCATTTTCAAGCAAATCATTTGTAAAATTTTTGCATCCCTGAGTTTTAATCTTGAAGCAAATAGCATAATCATTTTAGCATAATCTGTTGGCAAATGCACACTCCAATGAGAAATTGTAGGTGATTGAAGGTTTTGTTATTGATGGCAACCTTGCAATCATATGATATCGGCAAGACAAATATACCAGCACTGGCAACGACAAACTCTACACCGACACACAAAACACAAACAATGAAAGGTTGGATACCGACACTCTAGCCGACAGGAATTTTGTTGATAATATATTTTGTAATTAATTAAAAAAGCATTGTAAGCCGACATGATGAGTTGTAATATGACTCATATATGTATGAGATCATTGCAGAACATTTAGGAATAATATGATAGGTGAAATTATGCAGACCTAATATGCAAAATATAGGTTAAGGGTTTATGTATGAAGCAGAGCTAAAACCGACACTGGATCTGGCATAGAAAATGCTAATTTGAAGTAGTATAAGACATTGGATTTGTATAATCCATTTTGTAAGTCAGTGTGACTTCCTTTGTAATTGAGCAGTGAGCTCTAGGCACTTGGCCTTCTTGCATGTGCAGGCCCCACTTGTAAAACAGTAATATTCCCTTATTGGCTAGTAAGTGAATATTGTGGGTCACAAATCCCACCGAGTTTTTTTCCACACTAGGTTTCCTCATTAAACTACTGTGTTATGGTGTGCTTTTCATGTGGTTGTTGTTATTCTTGTTTACTGCATTATTTTTGGTTTACCGGTACATAGTATTGATATGCTTTACATGTTTTAAATCAAGTAAATTCACAAACCGGTTAGATACTGATTCACCCCCTCCTCCCAATATCTTTGGGAATCCTAACAATTGGTATCAGAGTGTGGTCCTCTATTTTCAAAAGCCTAATAGCTCGAGGAAGATCTTATCACCAGTAGAGATGGAAAACTTGAGAGAACAATTGAAAACAACTCTTTAGACTATGATGCAGAAAAGGTGAAAAATATAAAACTTGAAGATGATCTAAAGGCTGCTCAGGATATCATTCAAGTGCTTCAAGAAAATCTTACCATTGCAAGAAATAAGAGAAGAGAACTTTGTGAAAAGATGCAAAATGAGAATGATGAAAAGGAAACTCTTAATGATCTGGTAAACAAGCTAAGACAAGAGATCAATACAACACAGAATGAGATGCAGGATATGACTGTGAGATTTTGTAAAGAAATTGAAGATAGGAAGAAGAATGAAGAAGACATGGCCAGAAGACTAAATGATGCTAGAAATGAAAACACAAGACTTAGTAATGCAAATGATATGTTGAAGATAGATCTAATGCACACACAAAATGATAGAACTGAACTCATAAGACAGAAAGGAATCTTGGAAATTGAACTAACTGCTGCAAATCATCACAAAGAAAAATTCAAGAAAAGTTTAGAAGAACTTGGTGCATGTTGAAGAATAAAAAACCTAATGGTGATACAAATGCCCTTGGCTTTGAAGTTGGTGAAAGCTCCGGTACTGCAAACAATCATGATCATAGAAAACCGGTAAGACAACCTATTGTTTACAAGTTTAATGGCAAATGCTTTAACTGTAACAAGTATGGTCATAGAGAAAATTAGTGTAGATCTAGAAATTATCAGAACACTAATACACCCACCGGTCAATGTTCTAAATGCAACAAAGTTGGTCATAATTCAGAAAATTGCAGAATGAATGTGAGATGTTATGTTTGTGGAAGATTTGGACACTTATCTAATCAATGCAGAACACATACCGACATAGGATATGGGAAAGCTATTCAAAAGAACAATGTGACTTGTTATGCCTGTAATAAGATCAGACATATTGCTAAATTTTGCAAAAGTAAGGCATCACTGACAAATATCAAATGTGAGAAGTTGAAATTACTTCTATACTGGTAGATGACTTAAGTTGTGACTTAACCGACAAGCATTAAATGTGGTAGTTGGCAAAAATAACATTATAAAGTAAGTATTTTGGCTCTTTTTCATTCACCGAGCATTCAAATCTTCGAGAGCACGAAAATTCCCGAGCGAAGGTACTCCAAGCAAAGAAGTGAAGCAATCCATCAAAGTATTCATCCTTAAGGCAGATTGAGGTATTTATAGCTATGGCATCTTCATCCACTCCTGAATTTATTGCAAAACCTACTATTGTTGAAGTTGTTAAGCGACCTAGACCTGTTTTTCAACTAGTTCCCAAAATTGCTAAGAAAGATGACAGCGTAGGTGCATTCTCCCAAATCCCTAAAGGAGTAGTATATGCTAAAGACCCTAGAATGTATATACATTGTCATATTGATGAACTAGGTGATAATGAAATTAAAAATATGTATGAGAATGTAATCTGTGATGAATCCAGAAATGTCAAACCTGAATACAAGATAGTAGAAACCCTAGGTTTCACTAAAATACTTAGTATCCCGGATTTCCCCAAGGATATCATAAGGATTGTGTTAAGAAGAGTACATGGTGAATTTCTTTGGTTAGACTCTATTCACAAGATCACAAAAGAAGTGGTAAGGGTAGTAACATGGTTACCCTCCACTGACAACAAACCTGACAAAACTAAGAAGGTCTCAAATGACTTAGTTACAAACCTAACTGGTGCAACATTTGATAAAAGATCACTAAGGGTAAACGATGTAAAGGATACAAATATCAGATTTATCAGTATGATCTTGGATTACAAGGCTACACATGCAAATAGGTTAAACTCAGTTTCTAGCCTATGTATTAAGAGTGCCTATGATATGGTAAATGATAATGCAAGGATAGACATATGTGAATGGCTTAAAGATGAGATAATAGACAATCTAGGAAAGATCAAAAGGGAAAAGAAAGGAACATTCAGATTTGGAAACCTACTTGTTTGTTTGATGCTATACATAACCAAACAAGTATTGGGTATTGGTGCCAAAGATTTTGGATTTGATATATCGGTAGGAAAACAACTATCAGAATTGCTGAACAATATGGGAGAGAACAAGGAGAAAACCATAAATGAGCACTTTCAAGCACTAAAGGCTCGAATGAAAACAAGAGTAAGGCTATCACAAGCTATTGTGGATAAGTACCAAAAGGAAATCTATTTTGTAATAAAGAAAGATGAAATTTGGATGGAGGCAGTTATTCCTAGAACCATCTGGGTTACTGAAATGGGGTATGAGACTGATGACAACATAATAGAAACTTATGCAAAAGTCCTCCTGGAAGCTCCTAAGGAACCGGAAGAAAAATTATTTGGTAATGTTGAAACTATAGAAAGCTAAATTCAATCAAGGAAAATAGTTAAGAACGTTGAGGCAACTATTAGAAAAGGAACCCAATAGGCAAAAGCTATTAAAGAAGATGTGCTAAAACAAACCAGTATAACTGAAAGTAAGTTGGAAGCACTTCAACTGGAAACCCACCTTTCACCGGTTTGAACTTCTTCAGAAAGTGACATACCTACTATATTTAGGAGAGTTGAAAGGAAAAGAAAACCTTCACCGGCACCTTCTCCTACACCAAAAAGGACAAGACAGAAGCAACAGGCAGTGAGGCCCCCAACAAAGAAATTAACTCCAAAGAAAAAGAAGATGACTCCTAAGAAGAAGACACAACAAACTATTGCTCCCATTGATAAACTTCTTAGTGAAATTACAGAGGATGGAAAGTTGAAGAACATCAACAAATTATATGACACACTATTCGCTAATGACAAAGAGAAAGTAGAGAACAGTGTAATCTTACACTTAGATATTTTCAAGAAATTTTTGATGCAAGTTGTTGATGAAATACCAACAGATCTATATAATAGACTAGAAGCTAGAAGAGTAGATATTGTTGAGCTAGATAAGATTTTTTTTTTTGAAAAACTACTTGCAATGCACCTTGTTAACTCACCTAATGAGATAGATCAATTAATCTCTGAGGCTAACCGGTCAGTATTCTCAACTGCTCACTGACATGTAGCACTGATGGCAAGAAGAGTGAATCAGGTAATAGAGGAAACAACAGATGCATGGGACATATTCCTGGTAGAAAAAGAGAAACAGGAAGAGTATCTAAAACCTAAAACCTTCAAGGTATATCAAAAGGACAGGGACAAAGGAAAAGGTAAGGTAGGTGGTCCTCCCAGTATAAAGATAATAGACAACTTACCCCCACCACCTCTAGATACTCCACCGGTAGACACTACTGACAATGAACTGGCAACTGAGAGTATGGACACACCACATGAGGATACAAATCCTAATTCTGAGGTGTTATATACAATGAACATTGACACTCAGGAAGTCAATATTATGGTGGATAAGGAATCAACTGAGAAATCAGATGTGGCAATAGAGCCACCGACAGGAAATATTGTAGTAGAAAACATTGAAATTGGGGAACTAAAACAAACTGAAGGATCAAGTGAACTCCCAGACACTGGAAAGGCAAAAACCACAGATGTGCATACTGATGCATCCACTGAGCCACCAAAAACTACTAAAACTGAAAAAACCAACTGAGTCATCGGCAACAGGCAGCACAGAGGAAAAACCAACAGTGGACAACACAGAGAAACAGGTAGAGCAACAAGCTCCTTCATAGGTACAGACATAGATAGTGCCACCGGCCCAAAATGAAAAGCCTAAAATTTTACAACCGACGGATTATAGATTGTAAAAATAATTGGACAAACATCTAGTACAACCATGACAGAATTCAGACCTACTGATGTAACTGAGGTCTTATTAGATTCAATAAAGAAAATAATCAAGTGCAATGCACAAGCCTATAAGGCTATAGATGACACTTTACCAATTTTGAAGATGATAGAACCAAAGTATAGTGTTGAGAATAAAGATTCTTTGAGCCAATTAGACACATTGTCTAAGTATATAACCGACAACCTAATAACACTGGACAAAATAAACGAGGATACATTTAAGGAAAGAATGATAAAAGAGAAAGAAAAATTCTTTATGGAAATTGTGACTAAGAACAAAGAGGAAATGAATACTTTTTTACCGAAACTTAGTGAAATCATTTTTGACTTCAAGAAATTGTATAGGGACACTTGCAAAATGGATGTATTAATAGAGGATCTTGACAAAGAAATCAGAAAAGCACAGGATAAAATTAATAATATTGCTGATAATTTGATTTGAATATTAGACTCATTTTTGGAATTAGAGAAGAAAATTGTAGAGCAAGAAGAGAAAATCAAGAAACTGGAAAATGAAAAACAAAGAATAAAGGACAAAGCAAAGAACTTAAAATGCAGACTTGGTCCAAGACTAGAGTATCTTATTTATTTAAGAAAAGAAATATCTGAGGCTCTTGTTCCTCGACTAAAGACACCGGAAGGGAAAATGCACATACTCACCAGTACAGTGCAGAGGACTCAAGAAGCCATAAAAGACTGCACAACATTCAACAATGGAATAAATCTAGTTTTGACAGACATTTTTCAGATTTTAACCCACTGGTTACAAGAATCCAGGTAGGACTCCACTGACAGCAAATGACAACCTTTGTCATTGATGTCAAAGGGGGAGTAGAGGAATGAGAAAAATGGTTCATCTACTCAGGGGGAGCACACAATTTTGAGCATACAGTTTTGGTAAGACATTTTTGGTAGACTATTTTTGGATATCATTTTTTGAACACTTTTTGATTTTTCTCATGAGTGTTTCCATCAATGCCAAAGGGGGAGATTTTGGCAAATGCACACTCCAATGATAAATTTTAGGTGATTGAAGGTTTTGTCATTGATGGCAACCTTGCAATCATATGATATTGGCAAGACAAATATACCGGCACCAGCAACGACAAACTCTACACTGACACACATAACACTGGCAGTGAAAGGATGGATACCGACACTCTGGCTGAGAGGAATTTTGTTGATAATATATTTTGTAATTAATTGAAAAAGCATTGTAAGCCGACATGGTGAGTTGTAATATGACTCATATATGTATGAGATCATTGTAGAACATTTAGGAATAATATGATCTGGCATAGCAGATGCTAATTTAAAGCAGTATAAGACATTGGATTTGTATAATCTATTTTGTAAGTCAGTGTGACTTCCTTTGTAATTGAGCAGTGAGCTCTAGGCACTTGGCCTTCCTGCATGTGCAGGCCCCTCTTGTAAAACAATAATATTCCCTTATTGGCCAGTAAGTGAATATTGTGGGTCACAAATCCCACCGAGGTTTTTCCCACACCGGGTTTCCTCGTTAAACTACTATGTTATGGTGTGATTTTCATGTGTTTATTGTTATTCTTGTTTACTGCATTATTTTTGGTTTACCGGTACACAATATTGATGTGCTTTACATGTTTTAAATCAAGTAAATTCAAAAACCGGTTAGATACTAATTCACCCCCCCTCTCAGTATCTTTGGGAATCCTAACATAATCATGTATTATTGCATATCATAGCATTAGTTAACTACTAGTTATCAGTCCATTCTTCATATGCCATCTTGGAAGCTATCAATGCATTGTCTGAGAGCACACCATCTGCAACTAGGAATAGTGGAATTAGGACACAATGAGACATAAATCATGAAGGTAATATTATTGTTTTTATTTCATATGTATTTCATGTAGTTTCATTGGTTGAGTTTGGATTTCCTGTAGCACTTCCATTGGTATTTTGTGAAACTAACTTGTTGCAAGTAGCATTCTGAGGATGAAATTCAAGTTGATACAACTGGTTTAATAACTACTTAGCTGATTATGTCCATCAGTTTACTTCTTTTCGGGTTTACCTCTTCTGTGTCGATCTACTCACTACTTGTCGGTTGACCTCCTATGTGCCAATCTACTCACTGTTTGCCCTGTTGCATCGGTCTCCTTACTACTTGCCCTATCTACACATTATTTAGCTGGTTAATCTTTGTATACCGATCTACTTACTACCGATAGACTGTGAAGACTTGGAAGATGATGTTACCAACAATGACAACCATATCATTCATCGGTCATACAAAATGCATCAAAATGCCAACAAACTCCCCCTTTGGCATTGGTGGCAAAAAATACAAAAAAAATGACATTACAAAAATGTGCTGGTGGCAAATACTACAAAAATGTTCACATTGTACAAATCTCCAAAACTCCCCCTTTTTCCATCAATGGCAAAGACCATACAAAATAATTTGTCAAAGTAAAACAAAAATCTCTTTGAAATTTTCTTGAGCTACTTTCAAAGAGGATTCCCATGAATATTGTACATGTTTCATGGTGGTGAAGTGGCCATGCAAGACTGTGATAAAAACCTCCATATCATCGACTGTCTTGGAGTTAGGTTCACTTATGAGGTGTTTTGCTTCTTTAATATTCATTTGCATAAAATCAATAATTGATGCCAAATAGCACTGTAGCTCTAACAAACTAAGGCTTCGTTTGTCCTCTTCTTCTTTCAACCTTTTGATTTCATGATTAAGTTGTTTGACTTTGCTAGTAAAAGTTGATGCTGAACTAGTAAAAGGATCAAAAGAACTTATCAGATCTTGAATTTCTTTTTTAGTCTGATTTCTTTTGTCTTCTAGATCTCTGATTAAATCGATAAAAATTGAAGAATTCACCAGTAATTGACCAACTTCCTACAGTATATTTTTTACTTATTTTGTTTGGGTGAAGAGGGCAACTTTTCCAACTGATATTTGTTCCATTAAATTTTCTCCTCTTTGATTCATATTGCCTTATTGTAATCTTCTCCAGATCGGTTGCCTCTGAACCGATTATTGTAACAAGAGTACTCAACTAATCAATGATGGTTGCAGTATCACCAACAACAATGTCAGGAATTAGGTCAGAGAGAATTGTCTCGGCAGAATTGAGAATTATTGCCTTGTTTTTCTTTGCTCTTAGTTTAGCCTTTTCAGCTTGAATTCTCAGTTTTTCTAAGACTTTCATCAATTGCTTGGGAGTCATTTTATTTATATCAATGACTGATTCTCCCTCTTCTTCCTCCTCTATTTCATCTTCCTTTTCTGCAGTCTCAACTTCTGAACTAGCTGTTGTGATGATTTTTACCTTCTTCTTTTCACTTTCAGTTTCTAAGTCTAACTTCCTCTTTGTTAGAGGAGTATCCATCATTGCTTTCTTATCCTCTACTTTCTTCTCTTCCTCTTTTCCTTCTTCTGACAAAATAGTATTTGGTGCCACTAAATTCCTGTGAGGTGTATAAATTCATAAGGAATGTCTTCAACTATCACCTCATCTTTACTGGTATGCTTAGTATTGTTGGACACAATGGATCACTGAGAGGGGGGGGTTAATAAGTGATTTAATCTTTTTCCTTTTAATAAGAAGATATCGATAAATGAAACAAACTGAGTGTTAATCGACAGCTTAAATAGTGCAACCAAGGTGTGAGAAAGGATTTGCTAAACTACTAAAATGCCACATATACAAAGATGCACCACACAACACCAAATATATACAAAGAAAACCCAATTTGGGAAAAACCTTGGTGAGAATAGTTGTTGAAGGTCTTCTACTCCAATCTAGCCTCACAATGAAACTCTGATTACAAAATTTAGGGCACCAACCCAAGGAGCACCAACTCCTAATTTATGAGCACCAACTCAAGGGAGCACCAACCCCTACACAATTTATAGGCTACTACCTAAAGGAGCTATGACCCCTACACTAAGATACAACTTAGTGACAAAAAATATAAAACTTAGATACACAAATGGAATCACTATTACAAATGAAGTTTTGCAACCTTACAATATCCTGCTCTGTCAGTTTCAGTCTTACTAGACTATTTCCTCTTTTCTTACTCTGCAACTTGACTTTGCTGATCACCTTTCTCAATCTTCACTCACACTATCTTCCTCCTTCTTAACTCACCCTCAATCACTCTTTATCAGACACTACTTCTGTTAGTTTATAACCTCTATGTTCAATGCACTCTTCACCGGTTGTTCCTTATACTGGTTTGCTCTGCTTCACCTGTAAATTAATACTTTTCTTACAAATACTTTAAGTGTTTTTCTCTTCGGCTCTCTGACAACAAAAATTACACTTGTCTTCTACAACAACAACACCTTGCTCTGTCTCGAGCTTTTCTTTTTAACCACTCGTTTCTTGCCAAAATGCAATTCAAAAGTTTTGGGCTCTACTTTAGTCATGAGACATAAATTTACATGCTCACCTTCTCAGGCTAATCTCCTTTTGGTCTGCACACCTTCATTCCTATCTCCTATGATATGTTCTTCCGGATGATTATTCTAGACATACCAGTTGAGAGTCTTGTTTGGCACATCTTCTATTGGTCCATTGTTAGATTGGTCTTCACATTCTACATCTGACACATCAATGTAGGGTGCAGGTGCAGATTGTCCTTTGTGTGTGTCTTCATCTATTCTCACATGTGTACTCTCAACCACCCTTCTCAATCTCTTGTTGTAGCATTTGTAGGCTTTACTATTGGCTGACTATCCTAAGAAAATTCCTTCATCACTTCGGGAATCAAAACTTCCCAATCCATCAACATCTTTCTTGATGAAGCAATTACTTCCAAACACTCTGAAGTGTATGAGTGATGGTTTCCTTTCATTCCATAACTCATAAGGAGTCATTCTATTGTTCACCCTTAACTGAACTTGGTTTAAGGTGTAGACAACAATATGAACTGCTTCCTTCTAGTATATGTCTGGTATGTTGGCCTCATTCAATATTGTCCTGACCATCTCTTTCACTGTCCTATTTTTCCTTTCCACCACCCCATTTGGCTAAGGTGTCCTTGCAGCTGAAAACTGTCTTTGAATTCCATGCTTCTCACAGTAGTCAACAAATTTATTTGAAGAAAATTCTCCACCTCGGTTAGATCTTAGGCACTTTAACTGGTGTCCACTTTCATTTTCCACCATCTTCCTAAAAATTTTGAATTTCTCAAATGCTTGTGACTTGTCATGAAGGAAGGTTACCCAAGTCATTCTTGAGTAATCATCTATGAACAACATGAAATACCTTTCTCCCACCAAAGCTCTTGTTCGTGTTGGCCCACATGTCGGTATGTATCAATGCCAAAGGTCTTGAGGTGTTATATTATTTTGTCTTAAAACTAACCTTTGCTTGCTTACCTCTGATACATTCATCACATAATGTGGTTGCCAGTTTTATGATCTGAGGTATGTTTCTCACATACTAGTTCTTGCTTATCTTCATCAGATTGTCAAATTTCACATGGCCTAGTCTTCGGTGCCACAACCAACTTTCATCAACCTATCCCATCATGCATTGGGACTCATAACATTCCTTTAGATTGTAGACATTACCCTCTATTCTCTTTCCTTCTGCTACCACCTGACCAATACTCTGCTTCCTTATCTAGCAACTCGTAGAATCAAATGAGAACTTTTACCCTTTGTCACACATCTGACTTACACTCAGTAGGTTATCTTTCAAACCTTCCACATAGTACACATCATGAGACTTGAGCTTTCCATCAATATTCAGTGTACCTCGACCTTTGATTTTGATGGAGGAGTTATCATCGAACTGGATTGAACCACCATTCCAATCATCAAGCTTGATGAACTTTTTCTTATCTCCAGTCATGTGATTTGAGCAGCAACTGTCAACTACCCATAAATTTCTCCTTTCAGCATGTAGAGCGGTCTACACAATCAGGCTAGACTCTATCTTGTTTTTCTCCTTCTCTACCCAAACTGGTTTCTCTTCTTTCTTTTCCTCTTTTGTCACTTTGTGTTCCAGTTTTGATTCTGACTTTTCATCTGATACAACTCTCTTTTGCTTGTCAGTTCTCAGCTGATAGTGCTTTCTTATGTGACCAAAATTTTGACACTTATAACATTTCACATTAGCACCAAAAGATGTACTCAAAACATTCTTGTAGGACATTTGCATGTTACTTCTACATTCATAACTCTTGTGACCAAACTTGTTGCAATTATAGCACATGACATTTCTACTTTGTAATGCAACAAATGAGTTTCTACTCTCAAAACTAGGGTTGCCATTCATTTTCCTACAGTCTTCCATTCTATGATCGAACTTATTGCACTGATGATAATAACCATGAAAATTTGGTACATACTGGTTAGGTTGTCTTGAATTTGCAAATGCCTACCTCACGGTGGTGCTTCCTCTCATGTTTCTAACCCTTGTAAGTCCTTCATGATCAATGCCTACATTTCTCCTTGAATCTGCATGCTGGTGCATTGAGTATGGTTTCCGGTTCATTGATTTAGCATACTGGTTTGTGTATCGGTTTCTAGCAACATCTGCATATGTCTTTTTGTTGGTATCCTTGCCCACTATGAATGTCTTCTTCTCTTCACCTTCCGTAGTAGAAGTGAATTGAATTTCCTTATCCGACGTGTCTTTTCTATTTGATCTTTGACCTTTTAGAAAGCCTAAGCCACTAGTATCTTTGGATTGCTTCTGTTTGCTCAACATCTTGTCCAAAGCTTTAGTGCTACCTTCATACTTGCTTCTCACTTTTATTTCTTCCTGACTTTTCTCCAAGTCCTTCGGGAGTTTCACTATTTCTGCTTCTAGATTCTGATGTTCCTTTTCCTTTTCACTTAGACTGGTACTAGTGACTTCACACATCCTCTTGGCCTCTTCCAACTAAAGTTTTAGATCTGCTATGGTTTTCTGGGACACTTCAAGAGATTGTTCCAACAACTCTTGTTTATTCAGCTGCAACCCATTTTACCTTCTTCAACTCTCTTCTTGTTTTCTTTAGCTCATCTACGGCACTAATGAGTTCTTCTTCAAGATCTACTTCACCTTCTTTCTCTTCCTCTTCTTCTTCTTTAGGTATTAGTACCTCTTGAGCCATCAAAAGGATTACTCTTACTTCATCATCACTGCATCAATCATCTGGCACTTTCCTCATCTGTGGTATCATCTTCATGTGTGTAAAGACTTCTTTGCTTCCGGTAGCCTTTTCTACCATGCCAGTAGACATTTTTCTTCTTATCCTTACTAAATGATCTGCTACCCTTTGGTTGATCATCTTCATTCTTGTCACCATAAGGACATTTAGCAGCAAAATGTCTAATCTTTCCACAGTTGAAACATTTTAAAGGAAGCTTGCCTTTATATTTGCTTGAACCTGTCTTGAGTCTTTTGAAAACATTTGCCACGATGTCATCAGAGTCTTCACTAGTTGCATCATGAGTAGATTCTTCTTTTCCTTTTCTTGATGTCTTGAATGCAGCTTCTTTCTTCATAGCATCAGTACCGGCAGTCCTTATCTCATAAGCAGTTAGGGAGCCATACAACTCATCCATTGTAAACACTTTCAGTTCTTTTTCTTCTTCTATTGCTGAGACCTTTTTATCATACTTAGATGTAAGAGATATAAGCACTTTCTTCACTATAACCTCATCTTTTATTTCTTCTCCAAGCCCTCTAATGGTGTTTGTTGTTTCATCAACCCTTTGGAGATAGTCAGCAATCTTCTCTTCATCTCTCATCTTCAAGCCCTCAAGTTGTGCTCTCAAAGCCTACAACTTGGCTTCTTTGACTTTAGCATCGCCTTCAAAAACCTTTTGCAACTTATTCCAGGTTTCCTTGGCAGAAGAGCAATGCATGACTTTGACAAACTCATTATTGGACAACCCACTAAGAATGGCATTCTTGGCTTTAGCATTGTTCTCATATTCCTTCTTTGCATCTGGATCAGTAGGGGGATTATTAGGAACTGTATATCCATTTACAACCGACATCCATACATCACAACCTAGAGAGGACATATAGGTTTCTATTCTTCTACTCCAAAAGGCATAGTTGGTACTATCAAACATAGGAGCTTTTGAGGAGGCTGATTCATTTCTTGCCATTATGAACACTTGGCAAGATCTACACAAGGTAGAGAATGCTTTTGACAAAATAGGGTACCTATGCTCTGATACCAATTGTTGGACACAATGGATCACTGAGAAGGGGTGGGGGGGGTGAATCAATGATTTAATCTATTTCCTTTTATCAAGAAGATATCAGTAAATGAAACAAATTGAGTGTTAACTGACAGCTTAAATAGTGCAACCAAGGTGTGAGAAAGGATTTTCTAAACTACTAAAATTCCAAATATACAATGATGTACCACACAACACTAGATATATACGAGGAAAACCCAATGTGGGAAAAAAATTGGTGAGAATAGCTGCTAGAGATCTTATGCTCTAATCCAGCCTCACAGTTAAACTCTGATTAAAAAATTTAGGGCACCAACCCAAGGAGAACCAACCACTAATTTATGAGCACCGACTCAAGGGAGCACCATCCCCTGCACAATTTATAGGCTACTACCTAAAGGAGCTACGAACCCTACACTACGATACAACTTAGTGAAAAACAATATAAAACTTAGATACACAAATGAAATCATGTTGCAAATGAAGTTTTTCAACCTTACAATATCCTACTTTGCCGGTTTCAGTCTTACTAGTATGTTTCCTCTTTTCTTACTTTGCAACTTGACTTTGTTGATCACCTTTCTCAATCTTCACTCACACTATCTTCCTCTTTCTTAACTCACCCACAATCACTCTTTATCAGACACTTCTTCTGCCAGTTTATAACCTCGATGTTCAATGCACTCTTCACTGGTTGTTCCTTATACTTGTTTTCTCTGCTTCACCTATAAATTAATGCTTTTCTCATAAATACTTTAATTGTTTTTCTCTTTGGCTCTCTGACAACAAAAATTACACTTGTCTTCTACAATAGTAGCACCTTGCTCTGTCTTGAGCTTTTCTTTTTAACCACTCATTTCCTACCAAAACACAATTCAAAATTTGAGAGCTTAGGGTTTCCTTTCCCTGACACAATCTACATTAGATCCTATCTAGTCTATCATGTGTCAATCACCTGTACTCCAGGGATGCATCTATACACATTTTTCATTATCCAATGTATGCTTTCTAAAGATAGCAATCACGTACAAGATTTTTTACTTTAAAATTCGTTGACACATAAAAATGCCTGGCTGTTTCCTTTTCGAGGTCATCTTGTGATCGGATTTCCTTTGCATTGATTCAGGCGCCAACTGCTCCTTGATCTTCCTTTGTTATTCTTTCTTCCTCGAGCCGCATTGGTCATTTATAATCTTGTGATTTTTGGTTGTTTCATTTATGTCGATTAACAGTTTCACCAACCTTGTCGATGGTGGCTTTATCGACCCCTGCATATTTGCCACTTTAGCTCCACATGGCGTTACAATGGTCAATCACTTAGCTTACTGATACAAAGTTAGTTCATACCTGATCATTCGGCAACCTCATACCGGTACATCCCTTTACTGGTGGGACCTTCTTCTTTTGCTAACCGATAGTGAACACTACACCGGTAAACACACCTTCACTTTCGGTGGTTTATGATGACTTTAACATTCTGCCTCTTCATCATAAACAAGCAGCCAAACTTTAGACCAATATAAGCTCAACCAGTTATCACTTAACATGCTCACCCACACATGTATCTCATCTCATACTGATGAAGTTACTAATAGTACTTGTCTTTCATCATACCAGTACATTATTCTTCAACCCAGTAGCTTGCCTGCAATACCAGTTGACATCAATGACAACTCAATGCCAACAAGTATGTTTAGCCTTCTTCATCGGTGTAGTATGAACCGGTTGCTTGACATCCTTTGTCAGATTGGGAATGCCTGATACAACAATTCCTATGATGTCCTCAACTGAGAAAATATCAAAATCTTCAGTGGAGTCTTTTTCCTTACCTTTTCCTTTGTCAAGGGTAGTTGCACCTTGGTCCTGTTTTGTTCCCTTTGCTATTTCTTCTTCATCTTCCTTTTGCTGAATCATAATTTTCTACCACAAGGTAACCCCTTCTTTGTGCACTGCTTGACTTCACCTACTGCCACTCTCCCAGTTCTATTTCTTATTTTGAAATGTTGAATGTATGCTTCAACCACTAGTGAAGCTTGATCAAGATCTAAATGATGTTGCACTTCCATGAGTGCTTTTATTCTATGTTCTTTTTCAATAGCTAGATCTATCTTCCATATCCCTTCAATTTTATCTTGCAAATGTGATGGGATTATTCCATATAATTTACTAGGAGTCCTACAAAACTTGTGTAAGTTCCACATCAGGGCTTCAATTTTCCTTTTGTTTTCTTCATCACTGAGGGAATATGTTTTCCCAACACCAGACAAACCTCTTGTTAGTTCCCAAAACCACAGATTGGAAATCTCAGAGCTTTGCCAACTCTCCTACTGATTTCTCAATCAACCTTAGCCAACGAATGGGAATGGTCAAAGACCAAATTCCCCTTCACTTTAGGCTCCATTAGACCTAGGTGGGTATACCTAAATCTCCAAAGCACAAAGAGATTTCTTTATAGTGAATTTAAATTTATCAGTTTAGCTATTTACACGAATGTCAAGATGTTTCTTGCAACTATGATTTATTATATTCTTGTAACTTGCTTTAATCTGAAACTTGAGTATAATTGATAATGAAAAAATCTCATAAAAGAATGTTGTTGGAACCAAGAGCAACTATGAAAGAACAATGCTAGTAGAAACTAGTAATATTTTTCTCTGGTGAGGGATTTGTGCACACCAAATTTACTCACAGAAAACTAATAACTGACCAGTGCCTTATTTGACAATTTGCATGTTACTTAATGGACAAATACATGTGGTCCTTGGAGACAGTTTGAAAGAACTTACAAGTATGCAAGAATATCACTGCAATGACTTCAATGTATGTTATAAGAACAACAAAAACAATTATGTTATCTTTATAACAACAAGTGATAGAACACTGCAACAAACCTTATTCAGATTTATCCAAAGGATTTTAACTCATCAATATCATAGAACATGAAATGATCTGAAGATAAAAACAACAAATCTTGTATATTAATTTCTGGAATAATTGGTATACAAAAACTACAGACTCACAGATACTTCATGATACACTCGCTTGCACAAAATGGTTTTTCATTTCTACAGACCTGTTTTACATAACACTTCTAGTTCCAACAAACAATTCTTAAAATAGTAGTTTCTCCTACCTTTTGTCCCCTTTAGAATACAAAATGACTCTCTATATATATGAATCAAAAGATAAGAATGAAAGGACACACCCTTTTATTAGTACAAACTAAGACTAACAAAATCCTAACTACCCCCTTTTTAACTACTACAACTAAAACACATTACAATGACATAAACTAATTCTTCCCATCTAGTATTTGACCACACTTTTGGATATGTCAAAGATATCCTTCCTCTTTATATGTGCAGGCATTGAAAATGATGTCTCTGACCTCTATCTCCACTGTAACAAAATTCTCAACCTGTTCCCCTATTTCATTCATATCCAAAGTATCTGCATAGGAAATGCTAAGGGCTGAATTTAGTAGAGATTTGCATTTGGTAATCCACTGGTCTTTGTCCTTTATAACCCTTGTATCATCTACCACGCTTGGGAATCCATGATTAACAATCCCCTTACACTCCTCATATTTAGTTTTTAACTCTGTTGTGAATCTTTCATGAGTGTCAATCAATTTTTTGACTTTATTGATCCTTTTGTCACCCAATGTCTGATACTGCAATAACATGTTTAACCTATGAAAGATCCTCTGGTGTGATACTATGTTATCCATGTTTTTCTGGTAAACAATCTAGAATTCCTCTAGTATCTTTTGCAGATTCTCAAATCTTTTGGTCAACAAGACACATGTTGTGTATGTCCTTATGCTCTGCATTCTTTCCCTCAACTTTTTGTTTTCTTTGTT
The DNA here is from genome assembly GCF_030272615.1 of Cryptomeria japonica. Taxonomy (NCBI): domain Eukaryota; kingdom Viridiplantae; phylum Streptophyta; class Pinopsida; order Cupressales; family Cupressaceae; genus Cryptomeria; species Cryptomeria japonica. The sequence continues at coordinate 522,025,308 of NC_081414.1, read as the reverse complement.
CAATTCTTCATACTTCTTTTTTGGTTTGGACTCATTTTCTATCTAGGGTATAGGCTGGCCCCTACTTCTTAAGAGTTCCTCATACAATGATTTGTATTTTCCTGTTTCTCTCACCAACATCTTCATCCATGCTTTATTTAATCTTGAAATATCAACTCCCATGTCTGTTTTGACCATGGGATCGACTTCACCAACCTTTAACTTCATCATGTGTCCAAAATCCTTGTCCACATCTATGATCTTTAGCCTCTTATTTGGAGGATAAAGGACCCACAAGTGCATAGCCTCATCATCTGGATCATCTTGATCCAATGAAGATGTCATTCATGCCCTCAATATCTAACTTGAAGTCCTTCTTATCTGAATGCAATAGGCTATCAAAAATAAAGGATGCACTAAGATCCTAGCCTAGAAAGAGGATAATTCTTTCCTCTGCAAGATGTTGCCTTCCCCTTTGAGGGGTCATGCCTTCTACTTCTGTATCAATATCAACCTTCAATTTTCTAAGCATCTCTGCCTCATTTTCTAGTGTTATATCAGGTATTGCTTCTCTTAGCCTCTTTCCTATGAAATGATACAAAAAGGACTTAAATTCCTTCGATTTGATGAATTCATCATCAGAAACAAAAGAAGTATGCTCTTCTCACCTAACATCAACATTGACATTTATCCTTACAATAGTTAGGTCATGTGCTTTAGGCTCCTCCTCCCTTTCAAGCATCGTGAATCTGGAAACAACCTCATTCTCTCCTGACTCACTTTTGGCTTCTTCTTCTTCTTCCATCTCCTCTAGCCTTTGTCTTTTTCTTCTAGTCTCTAGTTCAAATCCTGAAAGATCAGCATGGCCTCCTCGGATTCCTTGTTTCTAAATATATCCAAGGCTTCAACGTGCTCATAAAAATAATTGCCCAGATTTTGCCCTTTTCTGCTTTGGTGTATGGAGCCCTCCGGGTCATAAATCTTTCAGCTTGTGTGCTTATAGAGGTTGTAATCTTCTATCAACCTCCTGTCAATGACTTCATACACTTTTGTGGATACAATGGTGAAGTCACCAAAATGTAGAGTACTGGGTAGAAAAACTTGTTTGTGGGTGCCCCCAAAATATTGTGAATTAGAGACACTCATTTGTCTCACAATCTTTAGGTAGGTAATTTTGTTAGGCACAAGCTTTGGTAGCACATAAGGGGCACCTTCAAATCCAAACACTCCAACATATATGAAGTCCTGGCATACATACCAGTCACCCCAATTATGATTAACCCTAGTATCCCCATGTTCATGGGGTCTAAGAAATATTTTGATTTCTGCTGAAAATGATCCATCAAAAGTAACCCCAAAAACTTTGTATAATGGCTGCATAAAAAACTCTTCAAACTTGACATAATGAGATCTCATGAACCAAGCATCCCACAGTGACACTCATAATTATACAGGCTACTTCTGTCCATCCTTGCCATGAATATTTAGCTTCAATTCCTCAGGCCATAGCCCCCGGAGTCATCCATAAAACAAAACAATATGCATTAACAATGAATAAAACTTAAAAGACTTTTTCGAGGTTATTATGAAGGCTTAAGAAACCCTCATGCATCTTCTCAATAATGTAAGTAGCATAATTGAATTATCTCGACTCATACATTTGTGTGTTAGCAACAAGAACTAGAGGTCCTATCTGAGTTATATCTAGAACCTCAACTCCTTCCACTTGTTGCATGCCATATATGTACACTGCAAATATTGCCTGAAAATGATGTCAAATGGGGGCCTGTCTTCATTTGTAAACTTTCCTTTCCTAGCCTTATGTATGGCCAAATTCCACCCATTTTATACAATATCCATCTTTGCATACTCTTCTTCTAGTTTTTCAAAAGACAAAGGCACATTAGATTTGAAACCAAGGCCAAAAACCTCCTGAATGGTAGCCACTGAAAGGAGGATGAATGCTTCACCATTTGGAAATTGAATACATCTTTTCATGGCCTCATAAGCCCTAGCCAATGTTTTCATCAATTGGATATTGGCAAAGACATTTGGGACCACAAGTTTACCTAATCCAGTTGTCCACGGGTTTGAGATTGGGCTCGGCTTGCTTCTTCATGAATAATGATACAAGAACAACTCGTGACCTCTAACCCTGGTCTAGACACCACCAATTTCCTTGAAATCATCTTCTATCTGATCACAGATAGGCAAATTAGTCTTAGATCTCTAGGATTTGGCTTTTGGTGAGCTCATTTGGTCAATCATATCTTGGTTTAAATTTCGTTTCTGCACACCATCTCTAGCTTTAGACTTCTTCGAAGCACTTTTAAAGACCTCAGTGACCTTCCTGTTGCCCTTAGAACTAGAACCCTCCATATTTGAGTCCTTCAAGCCTTTTGAGATTCAATTTTTTTTTGCAGTTTAATTCTGCTTCAATCTCTCCATTTTCTGAAGTCTTCTATGCAAAATCCTTATACCAGCTTCTATATAAATATTTAATACACCAAGAGAATTTACTCAATTGAAATGGTGCTATGATTCACCTCGTGTAAGCACAAAGCTATCCATTGCCTATATTTAATAATGGTGGGTGGATTTGTTGAGATCAAATTTTGCAATGGCTAGTCGTCGTAACTCCTCCTGATAATTGAATCATTTGGCGCCACCCATTCTTTTGATCGGCATAGGTCTTACTGATCACTCCATTGGGTATTGGCGTAGCTCATTTGTTATAATCCTAACGGTCATAACTTCCCTGATGGCTCTGCCTTCTAGCTAGGCTTTATCTTTATCTTTATATCTCATCGACATAGGTCATCCCGATGTACCCTCCTTCTTTTCCTTCGCGGCATTCTGCCCATCGGGTATCGACATAACTCTAAATACGCTCCTCCAATGATTTAAGTTATCTTTATGAGTCCTCCCTCATAGTCTGCCTCTTGTTTATTACACCAACTCACCTTATCTAGCATCGAAATAACTCACTTTTATGTTTTTCTGATGAACCGATGTCATTGCCTTTACACTTATGTATTTTTTATTTCTGCAATCTATTGGCATACATTTCCCCGATGAGATCTCCTTGATCACACCTATCTTTGTTTTTTCATCAAGTGTTAGTGTAACAAAAAGTGTCTTCTCCCGAAGAGGCAATGATATCCCGATGACTTGGTCTTCGATCAGTGTAACTCATCTCGATCAAGTCTCCTTCTCTGTGCCCGACTTGTCTTCCTCATTGGGTATCGACATAACCTAAAACACCTTTCACTGATGGGTTAAGTTATCTTGATGACTTAGTATTTTCCACCTTTTGGTATCACCTCATTGAAGTCATGCCGATGACACCACCTTTGCCACCTAGCCCATTGGGTATTGAGGTAGCATGAAATGACATTTTCCGATGACCCGATGACATTGTCGATCTCTACTTCACATTTTCCTTCATTGGTGTAAGCTATACTGATAACCTCATCGGCTATCATCACAACATTTTTCTTATGCCCCCAATACTGAATGTTAGGCCGATGAAACCCTCCTATTGAACTTTCTTTTGGTTCTCCTTCAGAGTGGTCTATCTAGGTCACACCGATAGGTTCTTTCAATAGTTATGCTAGTTGGTCTTATCAGGGTAACTTACGCCAATAGATCAAATTTGTTAATTATGCTAACCCAGCTCCTCTTCATATATCATTTACACTTGTAACCTTCCATGGAAACTTCATATGTGCAAATAAATGACAAAGTCTATCACATAGGCCCAAAGAATTCCTTATAAGGATCCCAATACTGTCATGATAAAATTTCTTCATGTAGTCCCTATTCAGTGCCAACCCTTAGCATGCCCCAACAGTACTTTATCCAATTTTGAAAAATAGGTTACAGTAGGGTCTTTCTTATATTGCAACATACCTCCTGCACATACAATCCAACAATAAATGCTCTTATGATGAAAATGTACATATATAAAATCAAACAAATAGCACAAAATATTTTGCAAAATTATGTGCTAACACCTCCAAATTATTTGATCCCATGGACCAATTCATGAACTGTTGGAGCTATGTTCCTTCCACTTCTTCTAGCCTCCTTAATTTCCATATCTGATTGGGTTTCAAAGATATCACCCTCTTTTTCATCCTTTTTAAGCTTTGTATCAACTCTTCCTTCACTCTTCTTCTTTCTGGTATAAGTCACACCTATCGGTCTATCTTTTATTGGGGAAGATATAGGAGTGCCTAAATCCTTTTCTTTTGTATATGTTGTAGGCTTGGTTGCTGTAGTCCCCTTTGGTTTTGTTTTTGGAACTTTCTTCTTTTCACCTATTATTCTTCATCTTTATTAGGGTTGACCCCTAATTGTTCACTAGAACTGATGGGGGTAGTGGCACCTGATGCTTCACCTCCATACTTTTTATCAAGAGTGTCGATCATTCTTCTTACTTTTCTTTTCATGATTGGCACCTGAAGTTCCTGTTTCATTTTGGAGCTTGCCTCCTCACAGGTTCCAAATCTCTTTGCCTTCGAGTCTATCGGTTTGGATAGTAGCATATTGGCATGAATTTTAACAATATCTTCTGCAACCTCATAGCCCATAGGTGGAACCCAAAAGGTTCTAGGTTGAACTGCTTGAATGATACAACAATCTGTGTCGATAAGAAAACAAATGTTGTCTTTGTATTTTTGTACTATACTGGCTGGAATTATTTCCCTCTTGTGCATCCTAATTTGAAATTCCTTAAATTATCCCCATATTGTTTCACCAAACCTATCTCATAGATCCCTAATCATTCCACCTATCTGAACCATGATAGGTTTCTCTTCAGACCATACTACCTTACCCTTATCAGGGAAAATTTTTTGCACATAGAAAAATATACATACTAGTAGTGAGCCATATTTGAAAGATTGCTTCTTGTCCCTCTTAATTCTTTCCATGTTCACCATAAATTGGCTTTTAATCATCTCACAAATATCATAGGTTACATCCTCCTTGATAATTCGATAGGCAACATGTATGGCACCTCTCGACACACTATTCATCTGGCTTGATTGATAAACCCTGTAACCCAACACTGCAGAAGAAAATATTACTTCAACATCCTCAATATGAGTGATTGTCATTTCTCTACTATCACATCAGGATTTGGTTAACTAGATGAATTCAGATGATGAAATTATTCTTAGGGTCAATGCTTCACCAGTTGCACTAAACCCTGTAACTCTTTGAATCACATCTTTTGTGATCTTAATTGGTGCTTGAGTTTCCAACCACAAAAATCGATCATGAACTCTTCTCAGTACATAACTAACCTAGTCGACATGAAATTGATCTAGGAAAATCGACAACATTAGACAAACCCTTGGTCTTTAGAGGTCGATATTCTGCCTTCAACTGATCATTAACACAAAACCCTTTAAATTCATTTCGAATGAATTTGTCTCCAAGTTCTTCGAGCTTGTAGTGAATGTACGAATAAATGTATTCAACTAATAATACACTGGAGGCCATAGATGATAAGGCATCGATCATGTCGATCTCACTGGCTTTCATCAAATGCAGCTTGAACTTGGGCTGGGGTTCTTTGATAGCTTCAAGTAACACAAGAGTCGATATCAGTGCCACCATGATGACCTTCAAACAAAATTTTCTCAAATGGGGTTTAAATACCTTTTATCAGAAATATCAACCACCACTATCACTCTGCTTGAACTTTTTGCACAAATATTACTAGCAAGATTTCAATAACCTTTGATCACACAAGAGCTCGAGAAAATTCACAATAAATTAGGGTAAAGGAAAATGTGTTGACATTTCCTTATTTATCCATTGAGATTTATCGACGTAATGATACAATGGTTACTTTTGAAACTTACAACTTAAGGTACACTGATTTATCCTTTATCGATTGTTTGTTACTGATACCGATACCGATACCAATACACAAACAACTAACTTACAAGAGATTCTTCAACCAAGAAATTTTTAGACTAGCTTTTATGCATCTCAACTATGCAAATAGAATAACCTTATATTTGTTAAGGGGATTCAAAAGTAATCTTACTATATGTGCTCCCCCTGAGCATCGGTATGCCTAGTTTGAAGAGGAACTGTCATCACTGGTGGATGATGACTTAGTTTTTGGAGGACTTTCTCCTTCTTTGCTTTCTTCTCTCTTAATCCATATTTTTTTTCATTTCATTTGTCACTTCTTCAATTGTCTTCTTTCCTTTCAGGTCATTTTTCTCTTTCTTCTAGCTAAACCAGTTCTTGTCTTCAAATAAGTTATAGGATCGGTTCTTGCACTCTCTGGCTAAGTGACCGATCTTATGGAAATTGAAACATGCCATACCAATTGTCCTCCATGGTCCTAAATTATTTCTCTGGCCCATTCTCATTCTGCAATTTTCTGCAACATGACCAAAATTACCACATGTGGAATAGGTGGCATTGAATTGAGTACTCCTTTTATTAGGACTGACTGATTTGAACGGTGATCTTAATACATTTGACTTGAACTTGCATTCTTCAGATTTGTGTCCAAACTTATTGCATGTGAATCAATGTCCATTAAATCTTCTTCTATTTGACATACTGCTAGATTGAGATCTACACTCATAAGCAATGTGGTCATACTTATGACAATTATGGCAGTAACCATAAAAGGTGAAAATATTCTTTTGACTAACTGGTTTATTTCTACAATCATTAGTCTTATGACCTGGTTTACCACAATGATTACAAGAGGATTTAGAAAACTTCATACCTTTCACTTTTGAATGGTTCCTTTTATCATCCTTCATCCTTTTGGATTTAGACGATTCTCCAGTTTCCATAGGACCTGTACCGGAGTAACCAAGATTGGTTGTTTCCTTTTTTCTTCTCCGAGCCTTCAAATGTTTATCTATCTTCTCAGAGCTTTCATTGAATTTCCCAAGCTTCTCATTTCTCTCATTTTTTAGTTTTCAACTCACTTTTGAGTTGTTCAATCTCTTTCATCATCTTCTCCTTTTCTTCTATGTTGTCATGCAGATGCTTATGTATGTACTCATTCTCCTAATTAAGAATTCAAATTTCTTCATCTTTCTCAATTATAATTGCATCATTTTCTCTCAGAGCATCTTCAACAAGCCTCATGGCTCTTTCAGCCTTTGACAGATCTTCTTCTACCTCTCTTTTTCTTTCATCAACACTTCTGCTGGCTTCCAGTATCTCAGTCATTCTCAAGGCCCAACTTTCATGTTCTCCTTTGAGATGTGTGATTTCTTCGGTAAGCTTCTTGTTATTTTCCATGAGTTTTGAGATTGCTTCTTCAACTTCTTCAGATCCACTCTATTCAGAGAGTTGATCTATGATGTCCTGACTCTCATTTAGTTGTTGAGATAATTCCTTTCTTTTTGCAAGAGATTTTCTCAGTCTCTCTTTCAACTTAGCAATAATTTCATTTTCTTTATCAATATTCTTCTGATACTGGTATTCTTCCATGATCATTATCCTCAAGATGTCAAGCTTCACTTAAGAGGAATATGGCTTTGATACCAATTGTTAGTCTCAACTAGTGCTGAGAGGGGAGGGGTGAATCAACACTTTACCGGTTTTAACTAATTAAAACTTATAAGTCAAGTTTGCACTAACTTAACATTCATCAATATAAATATTTACTGTAGAAGAATATGCATGCATGAAAAGATACATAGTGATGCCAAGATTTATCTCATGGAAACCCAAATGGGAGAAAACCATGGTGTGAGTAGGAACTCACAAAATTTGTACTCTTTTGAAGTACACCTAATGAGGATCCATCCCTGTTAGGAGATTACAAAGACACTATTAGGTGCCACCTGGTTAAGGGATTTTGATTAAGGCATGTCAGTGCCTTTACCCTGTTAAAGGTAGCCTTGTTAAAGATCTTAGGATCATCAATTAAGATGACACCTAGTTAAGGGATTTTTACAATGGGATCTATTAAAGTCCATCCTATTAAGGGATTTTAGTTGCAATGGTTAGAAAGCAACAAAAAGATGATCTATTGAAGTAGCTACTGATAGCTTGATCAGATCACACTTAAAATCATACTCTATCTGCACCGGTTGTATCTTCTCTGCACAACACCGGTTTTCTGCTTATACCTTCAGAACTGCACTCTACTAATTCTTTCACCCTTGACTTTGCACTCTGCTAGTTTTCTGATCCTCAACTCTGCACTCTGCTCTGCTCCCCCTGTGTTCACCCTATTCATAGATCTATTTTCAGAGCAACAACAACATCATCAAAATGAATTAAGTGAATTTATAATAATTTAATTTTGTCACCAAATTTCCCTCCAAAACATCAATTTGAAAATTTTGTTACCACGCCATAAATCATTCTCCAAAAATCATTCTATGAATCTTTACCAAAACAGTCGTTCATGCCAATAAGTTTGTCGGTTGACTAGAGAAGACTGACAGTTTAACTGGATGTTAATTGATAAGTCTGTCGGTTGACTAGAGAAGATTGCCAGTTTAACTGGATGTTAACTGAACATTACCACGTCTGTCGGTTACAGACTCTACCGGTATAATGATCAAAATCTACTTAGCCGGTTATCTCTTGTATACCAATTTAATAACTACTTTGCTAATTATGTTGATCTATTTACTGCTTATCTGGTTTACCTCTTTTGTGTCGGTCTACTCACTACTTGCCGGTTGACCTCCTGTGTGCCAGTCTACTCACTATTTGCCCTGTTGCGTTGGTCTCCTTACTGCTTGCCCTATCTACACATTGTTTAGCTGGTTAACCTCTATATACCAGTCTACTTACCATCGATAGACTGTGAAGACTTGGAAGATGATGTTTCCAACAATCACAACCATATCATTCACCAATCATACAAAATGCACCAAAATGGAACCAGCTATGGCAGGTGTCAATTTTAATCATATGATTTTTTTAATCATGGATATCTATCAATCCATTATGTGAGTATAATATGTTGGAATCCAAGAACACTGAGGAGGGGGGGCAAATCAGTGTTCTACCGGTAATTAAGAATTTAATTTCTTTAGATACTTTTCCAATTAACAACCGATAAGCATATAAACAAGATATAATGAAGAACAAAGCAACCACACAGATCAACACCATAACACCACAGATTTATACATGGAAAACCTCAAAGAGGAAAAACCACAGTAGGATTTGTGACCCACAATATCTATCCACTAGCCAGTTGAATAAATATTACAATAAAAGGGAGCCTGTGCATGCAGGAAGGCACACTGCCTAGAGCGCACTGCTCATCGCAAAGGAGCCTCACTAACTACAGATATTAAATACTGAATTACAAACAAAATTCTAAACTCTGAGTGTGCATCTGATATGTTGGATGAGTTCCAATTTAAGCAATGAATGTATCGGTTAACATTATCTCCTTCCTTACCGGTAACCTAATTTGATTTCAAATCCTCTTCACAAATAACCAAGACCGACTACAAATCATTACATTTGCATTTTGTTGATCAAGGTCTCTCACACACAATTGCATAAATCTTATCACATCTATATCCTAAAATGACCTAACCGAAATGACTTATATACCCTTACATACATGATCATGAATGCCTTATGTCGACTTCAATCATATTTTAAAAGATAAATACATGTCGGCCTAAAATAAATTATAAACATTAATCTTTATGACTGTTGCCACTTTAACCTTTGCTGGATCAATCTCCTATGTCATCCTCCAAATACTGGTTCCTAGTTTGTCAGTTTCCCTTGCTTTTCACAATGTTGGTTTCCTTAAATGTCGGATGCCAATCCTAGAATACTAGTGAGTATAGGATAAGTATCCAAGCCAAAATGATGCGTGTTTCCATCAATGACAACACCATTATCTTGGATGAGTGTCAATTGCCAACAATCTCCCCCTTTAGTGTTGATGGCAACACTAATGTGAAAAAGGGATCATTGAAGTTCTGTTCCGGTTCCTGTCCAAAAACTTCCCAAAAATTGATCTCAGAAAGCTACTTTCCTTGAGTTATACATTACTTCTTATGTCCCTTAACATTTTTCTCATCCAACTTCTCCCCCTTTGACAGCAATGCCAAAGTCAGGGCAAATAATAAGAAATGAATGAAATCAAAATTTGCGTTTACCGGATCTAGATGTACTTGAATATATCAGGGTAAGCACTCTTCAAAAATTCCAAGTAAGTGTCCCAGCCAATTTTCAATGTTCCCAAACTTGAGACAAACCCATTAAGAATGTAGGCGTGTAATTATTCTTCTGTTAATGAGTCTGGTGTGGGCTTACTCATATGTTCCATACATTCCCTTTTGTGAAGCAATAAAGTGTTTTGTTGGGGACTGACCAAACCTCTCAATTCTCTGGCTCGTCAGATTAACTTGTCCACATCCTTCTCCAAAGTATAAATCTCCAATCCTGAAAGAAAAATTTGACCATTAATAGTGCTGGTCAATGACTGAGTACCATCAAAATTATTTTCAAGATTCTCTAACTAGACTTTAGCTGCTTTTCTTTAAACTTCCAAGTTTGATGTTAATTTAGTTGTGTTAGTGCAAGAACGGTAAATACTGTTGCATTGATGAAGGGCTTCATCAATCCTTGTCAATTCTTCTATCAGCTTTTCCTTATTAGATGTGATCATGTTATCACAAGTGACCTTCCTAGCTACATTATACCTCTCCACCAATTGTCAGTTTGACACTTGTTGTAGAGTTTTGTACTCCTTGGCAATGTATTGTGTCAAACCCTTTAGCTTTCCAAAAGGGCTAGCTACCTGACTGATCTTGTATTTCAGGGCAAGCTATTGCAGGATTGGAATGTCTTGTTCTATAATTTGCTTGTCCTCTGATCCTTCCTTCATAAGCTTTTGTCCTGCAACAAACATTAACTCAGAACTACTCAACTGCTCAATATTCTTCTTCTCAAAATGACTAAAATATACTTGACTAGATGTGTCAAGTGCCAACAATGAGGGACCAACAACTGGTGATGGTGTTGGTACCCTGAATTCAATCTATTCTTATTCTTTGTCCTTTTCTTCTACCTTTTGTTCTTTTTCTTCCTGTTCCTTCTCCTTGGCATCGGTGGCTTTGCCACTTGGTGCAGTTATTTCTTCTACCACTACATCAAGAATCTCAAGTATATCTACATCAATAACTGGAGGAAAATTGTCCTCAATATTATCTGCTGGTTTATTTTCCTCTATATCCTCAGCTAATTTTTTATCCAAAACCAGTGGGTCTATACCTGACATTCCTTTCTCCCTAGCATCAATTAAGATGTCTGGAATGTCATACTTAGGAGGAATTTTTGATGATGTGAAGAATCCTGGATTATCAACAAAGAATTTTACCCATGCCTCATGAGTCTCTTTAACTATTCCATTCACTCTTCCCACCATTAAGCTAGCATTCCTCTGCCTACTCCGGAAAATTGTTTTATTTTTAAGTTCAAGGCACTTCTACATCTCCTCTTTAGTTATTGCACCATAAACAGTTAACAGTTCCCGAATCTTTATATGCATGTCTTCCTCAAGTGTAGATAGTCTTCTACCATCTAATTTATTATATAACTCTGTTGGTATTTGCTTTTCTATCTCAATTAAGGCTTTCTTATATATATATATATATATATATATATATATATATATATATATATATATATATATATATATATATATATATAAGTATAACAAAACTACTTCCTCAGTTTCATTTTGCTCAACATCATCCATATGCACATAATAATATTGTATATTACTCAAAATTCCATCCTTAGTGATTTGATCAATCAATTCATCTATAGATAAAGGAGGGATAATTTTTATACTTTTACCAGATTGAATAGCCTTATCTGATTCATATTTCTTCTCTTTCCCGGATGAGGGAGTTGTATCTCTAACCAGTTTCCTCTTCTCTATAGGCTTCCTTTCCTTCACAGATTGCTTATGGGTTGCTAGAGGAGTGACCTTGGTTTTTGCTGATTTCCTTCCTTAGGCTTCTTCCTCTGAATTCTCATGTAAATTTTGGGAATCTTAGAGGGTTCTTCTTTAGTTTTAGATCCAGAAGCAACTAGGGCAATAAAGGTTTTTCATTTCTTCCTTTTCATCACACCTTTGCCGGTTGTTGCTACCAATGAGGCATGAACTATTGTTGAAGAAGATGACTCTGCTTGTCCAATAATATGCTTGATTTCATTGGACATTTTCTTGACAACCTATCCTACCTTCTTTATTTGACCTTCCCTCTTCTTCTTATTGAACCCTATTTGAACTTCAAGTTCCTTTTTCTTAGCAGTGCTGAAAGTCTTTTCCTTTTCATCTACAGGGGCATCTATAAGTATCTTAGCATATAAGTCCAATACCTTTGCATCAACTTCATAACCCATCTTAGTTACCCATATTGTTCTAGGTTGAATAGCTTCCATGAGAGTTTCATCATTCTTAACCATAAAACAAAATTCAATAGAATACTTATCTATAATGTGTTTTGGTAGCCTTTCCCTTTGTTTCATTTCCTTCTGAAAAGCCTTGAAATATCCCCATAAGGTGGATTCTTTGTCTTGTCCTAGGTTTCTTAAGGCATCCTTTATTTGTTTCTCTACAGAATTTCAAAGGCCCATTCCCTTTTTCTAGATCTTGGGGTCTCATTAAGAAAGAATAGCATCAGACAAACAACAAGATTTCCATACTGGAATACACCTTTCTTCTCACCCTTGATTTTCTCAAGATTCAAAATTAATTCATCACATCCACTGACAAAGATCATAATTTTTATTTTCCTTGATCATCTTATGTGCATAGTATATACAGGAACTAGAAATAGAGTCAACCGATTAGATTGAGTTACCTTATACCTAATAACCATGCTAGAAATTGCACGTCCTTATCTCTGATTGTGCTAATTATCATAGACTAATTGTCGAATGTAGCACTGGTTAGCTTGGTGACTTCATTGTTAGTGATTTTCTTCTTGTGTCATCTCTGACCAACCTGGGGAAAACTGGTAATTGCCTGAATGACATCCTTAGTGATTTTATGAGGCCGGTCTAGCCACATAAACTCACCATGAACACAAATAAACACATAACAAATGATTTCATCATCAAATTCAGGTATCTCCAAAATGTCTGTAAACCCTTGATCCTTCAAGTGTCTGAATTCCAGTTTGATTACACCATTCTTATCCAACAATGTTGTCATATACAATGTCTTTATCTCGAATGAACCCAAATCCTCCAAAGTGCAGTGAATGTATGCTCTAACATCCTCAACATAAAGAATGTCATCAAGAACCCTAGAAAATGCACTGACTGAATCATCAACCTTCACAATCTGAGGGTATTCCTTAAATATCAGGCATGGATGATCCTTGTTATCAACCACAATAGAAACAACAACATCTACTAGAGTGGGAAAAGATCCAAAAGCCATTGCAATTTAAAAAAAGATAGCTTGAAAATCAAGAAATACCTTAGAATCTTTGTCAGTGAAAAGCTCTAGAAAATTTTCTTTGAATGCACTGGAATTCACCTGGAAATGCTCAGGATCACTTTGAATCACCTTGGTTTTCCTTCAGCTCACTCTGATTCACTCTGAATGCTTGGTGGTGAAAAATGAATCACTTTTGCCTTTTAACCTATAGAACCCTAATTCCTCATTGACATAAATGCTTGATGGCATATCATACTAGATCCAAGATCCATCAAATCTGCATCAGTGAATCTTTAGACTGACTTTTCCAATGTCTGAAACATGCTTTCAGACCACTATCAGGGGTAATGAAAGATCTATCATCAATTTGCCTCCCCTAAGGCTAATTCCTTAGTTATCGGATGAGTTTCCTCTCAGTGCAAGAATATTTTGCTTCGTCGGTTGAGTAACCAGGGTATATGCTTTAGCTGGTTGATCCTCAGACTTTCTAATCCACTTCTTCTCATGCTCCTTTTAGATATCATCAACCTTTTGTTTTCCCTTCTCATTGGATTTGTCATTTCCTATTGGTAGGTTCTTGCTTTTACAAAATTTAGCAATATGTCCTACTTTGTGTTGAACACAAGATGCCACTGAGGGTGGGGGTGAATCAGTGGTTTCCAAACTCTAACCTCTTAATCTTAAGTCTATGTACTGGTTAGCATATCTAACAAAAAGAAAACATACCGGTGAGATAGGTAGAAGACTCAAATGAAAGAACACACAAAAGGAACATAACATAACACTAAATGTACAAGAAAAACTCAACATGAGAAAAACCTTAGTGAAAAATGCAGCTGGAGTCTACTGCTCTAATCTAGCCTCAAAATAAAAACACTGGTTATAACATTTAGGGCACTAACCCAAGGAGTACCACCCTTACTGATTTAGTGTACCAACCTAAGGAACACTAACCCCTGCACCGAGCTCGAACTTAGTGATAACAATATCATGCATCAATAAAAAAATGATAACATAGTTACATATGAGTTATGTAACCTCTGCAACTTCTCTTCTGGTTTTACTCTTCTCAACCAGTCTTCCTCTTCTCTCTGCTCTTTGTCAAATCTCTGCTCACTCAGATCCTCCTCTCCTCCACTCTCGACAGCAACCTTACCGGTTCAACCTCTACCTATTCTCTGCTAGTACTCTGCTCTCTAATCACTATTGATTCTTAGCTTGTTGGTTAAGCCCTACTATGATCATCTCTGCCTCTTCTCTGTAGGTTCACTCTTCTTTGATCCCTTTGCCAGTTTAGCTCTTCTTACCAGTTATCTCTCAAGCACTCAGTCACCTCTGTGATTGTTGATGGGCTCTTGACTGATTAAATCCCTAGTTTCACTCCCTTCATTGGCTTCTCTCTCTCTCATGCAACAACACCAAATTTGGTCTTCGAATTGCATATTTATACTTCTACATTCTTGCCAAAACTGAAATTCAAACCTTTGGTGCACTAGGGTTCCTTAATCAACCTTGAGGCATATCAAATTAGATCTAATCTCCTCTCTGAGATAGTCAACCTACAACCGATCACCCATTATTGCCAAACATGCTGCTTCCTAAACATGTTTGCTAATTTTAGCAAACACAACAACTTTTTCATCCTGCACTTGTCAACCATAAAGAATGAGTTTGTGGTCCTCTTCACCAAATCCAACCAACACCTACACCACCTACATTGATCAGTGCATCACTCAGGTCTTCAGTCTTCATCAAGCCGCAAACCTCTGCAACTCACTCATGATTTTTGGGGTTGACCATAAATGCAGACTCAGTCGACCACTACGTCATCGACCCACACTTCACCAACCACAACATGCATGACACCTATGTCCTATGACGTGCCATCATCATCGACATCCACCTCTTCTCAGGCCACTATGTCAGTTTAGGCTTAGCCACAGACCAACATACTTCTGGTGTTCACCTATCGATTTACTAACCCTACCAGTATATCTTGCCTTACCAGATAGCCTTCATACCGCCTCATCTTTGTGTTGCTAGTGTATCATATTGACCAGTCACTAGACATGCTAACCCACAACATGCTCATCTTCATTAGACAAGAGCTCTTCACTTGTCACTTTGTCAACTTTATCGGTGGACATACTTACCGGTAACCACCTTGATGACACTATGTCATCAATCTTCAACCATCTCCATCTGCATTCTGACGCGAGTCCATGTTTAGTGTTGAAGGCGACATTAATACCAATTTGATATCACTTTTATGTTCTCCATACCAAATGTATGTTCTTCTCCTATGCAGGTAACTCTCCCTTGTTGCAGGCAACTCTCCCGATGGTCCGATTATGATCAATAAGTAAAAATTGAATAAACATTGAAGTTCCTCACAAACAAGGACCAATGAGCACATCCCAGGGTCTCAATCATACCGGTATAGACATAGAAACTTTCTCTCCCCCTATGTTCAACATGTCTAATACAAATCAGAAAATAGGGCTATGAACTCCCCTTGAATCACACATCTTAGGTCATCATTGCCTATCAAGTCCTAAACTGGCTCTGCAATCTACACCTTGTACTGGTTGAGCTATGTGAATGAGTGATAAACTGATGATCTTTCAGCTCCATGATATCCATAATTACTCATGACATGATCATGTATAAATACAATGCCAAACCATATCACTATCATGCCAAAAAATCAAACTGGTTAGATCAGAATGATGCATGCATATATGATCTACTACCAGGCCAACACATGTCATTCAGGTCTTTTCCAATATCACCTGAGACATAATCACCTCAATCCACACTACTAGAGTTATTGTAATGATCCCAAAAATCAATGACTTATGTAACCTGCAATATCGGTCAATATCCATACCGGTTAACATACTGCACATACCAGCTTAATAAACTAGACCAACATCTTCACTGGAGCACCTTCCTCTAACTTCTGTCTTCTTGTGTCAAGAGCCTCTGATCCCAATTCTAATTTAGCCATCCATTGACACATGCAACAATAAACCATCTCTCATCTTGTAGATGTGTGGCCAAGGAAACAACTACACACACTACCATCTCATCTTCTTCCTTTATACTGGCAGCAACTTGTTCTTTCATTTGTCCATTTAAATTATGGGAGTGAATGATATGGTCAATGTGTTACTCCCCCTAAGGTCTTGCATCTCCTTTAAGACTTTAGAGAGATCACCTATGCATTGAATGCACAGTGTCGGTCCATTGTTCTACTCTCTTCCTTCTTCCTCCATACCTAAATGGTCTCATTCCTCTTCCCATTTGCAGTCTTTGGAGTAGGTATTACCTTCTTCTATTGATTGGTCCTTTCTCTACTATATTCTGTAGCATGACTAGAAGCATTGTTGTAGAAACATACTATGTTCATACCAAACACATGATTGGAGGAACTGCTATCATATTGGTTTGACCATCTTCTTCTGGTCATGCTATTGTAGCCAGCAACCAGAACCGGTTTATTCATTGATCCTGTAGGGGCAAATATCCTTTGATTCCATGCAGGTCTTTGTCTCTCATATGATCTATAATCATTTTCACGATGAGCATAGCTGTTATACTGGCTGCCATATGACTGCAATCTCTTATTTCTACAATCATGACTTCTATGGCCAAAACCACTACATCTTTGACAAACACCATTATTATTTCTAGGAAAAACATTTTGTATATTCCTAGACCTTATTCTGCATTCATCTACCCTATGTCCATAATATTTGCAAGCAAAATAATAACTAGAGAAAGGGGGCTCATAACTTACAAATTTATTCTTCCAAACATGAGGGGAACTTACCGGTTTGGCTTCTCTATTTCTACTTCTTTGCGGGTGGATCTTGGATTGTCCACACTCTGTAGTTCTTCCATCTGATCCCTTCTTCTCCCATACTTTCTTTTTCTTATGGGAAGCAACATTTCTTTGTCTTCTAGCAGTTGGTGGTCTTTGATGTTGTCTTCTTCTAAAGTTCTTTCTACCGAGGAAGCTACCTTCTCCCATCTTTCCTTTTCCTTTGGTATCCACCTTGTTCCTTCCTATAGTAGCACCGGTCTTCATCCTCATATCTTCACCAATTGTAGTTAGATCAACCTTCTTCCTAGTATTTCAGACAATGAAGGCCTGTCCCTTGTTGTTTCCATTTAAGGAAACAAACTAAGTGTCTTTGTGGGGGATATTCTTTGTTGGTTGAGCAATCATCGGCACTACATCCTAATCCTTTGATATCCTTGGAATGTTTTTGCTTCTTCAACATTTTGTCCAAGGAATCACTGTTGCCATTAAACTGGATCCTCACCTTGAGCTCATCCTGGCACTTCTCAAGGTCTTTTCAGAGATTCTCCATTTCTCCAATCAGCTTTTGACATTCTTTGTCTTCAGCCTCTAGTTCAAACTCTAGATCTTTGCACCTGCACACCTTGATATGCAAATCTAAGTTTGAATCTATACTTACCCTTTTTGCATCACCCACTTGTGCTGTCAGATTTGCAATGATTGAGTCTGACACTTGAAGGCATTTGTGATCAACTATTCTTGTTCCACTATAGCAACATTCTTGAACAACTTGTATTCTTTTCTCACTCTACTAAGCTCCTCGAGTGCACTTACAAGTTCTTCTTCAAGATCAAATTTTGCTTCATCTTCACTATCACTCCCAAACACATCTTGTCGATAGGATTGATCTGCATGATCACATTCAGATGTGTGCCTCTCATTTTCTGATTCCTGAGCCATGAAGAGATGGTTTTCTTCTTCATCATTGTTGCTGCCGCTAACTAATCTATCTTCATCTATAGACCTATGAGATCCATTTCTTTTCTTTATCTCACAAACTAGTTCTACAGTGGTAGGCTCATTTCCATAGAGCTTCTTCAATTTGTTCCATAGGCTTTTTATCATTTTGCATATGTCCACTTGTGAGGAAACATCAACGGATAACCCACTGAGTATAGCCTTCATAGCTTCATCATTACATTCATTTCTTCTTTCTGCTTCAAGACTAGTGGGACGACTGATCGGTCTAGAGGGACCATTTACAACAAGCATCCACACATCATACCCTAAAGAGGATAGGTAGAATTCCATCCTACAACTCCATAAAGAATAGTTTGAACCATCAAACATTGGAGTAGGGGTTAACACAAAATAGACCATTGTGTTCACAAAACCAAAATCTACCCAAGCTAGAGAAAGCTTATCAACCAGGAATCTAGGCTCTGATACCAATTTTTGAACACAAGATGCCACTAAGAGGGGGGGTGAATTAGTAGTTTCCAAACTCTAACCTCTTAATCCTAAGTGTGTGTACCAATTAGTAGATCTAACACAAAGAAAACATACCACTGAGATATGGAGAAGACTTAAATGCAAGCACACATAGAATGAACATTACATAACACTAGATGTACGAGGAAAACCCAACATGAGAAAAACTTTGGTGAGAAACACTGCTAGAGTCTACTGCTACAGTCCAACCTCACAATGAAAACAATGGTAACAAAATTTAGGGCACCAACCTAAGGAGCACCAACCCCTGCATCGAGCTCCAACTTAGTGATAACAATATCATGCATCAATAAAATAGTGATAAGCCAATTACAAATGAGTTATGTAGCCTCTGCAAGTTCTCTTCTGGTTTTACTCTTCCCAATTGGTCTTCCTCTACTCTCTTCTCTCTGTTGGATATCTGCTCACTCAAATTCTTCTCTCCTTCACTCTTAGCTATAACCTTACTGGTTCAGCCTCTACTTATTCTCTATCGGTACTCTGCTCTCTAATCAATACCGGTTATCAGCTTGTCAGTTAAGCCTTGCTCTAATCTTCTTTGCCTCTTCTCTGCAGGTTCAGTCTTCTCTGATCCCTTTGATAGTTTAGATCTTCTTACTAGTTCTCTCTAAATCACTTAGTAACCTCTGTGATTATCGATGGGCTCTTGACTGATTAACTCCATGGTTTTAGTCCCTTCACCGGCTTCTCTCTCTCGTGCAACAACATTGAATTTGTGTTGGCATTATGTGAACCGCTATGAAGACATAATGATATTGTATGTTATCATTGATGTCAATATGTGATATGATGTGAACCGGCACATGTGAGAGGTGAGAAGATAGAACTGACATATGTATGAACCAGTATATATGCCAAAGTGAAGCGGCATATTTGTTCAAGATGAACCGGCATGTAGTTATGGGAACAGACACATGGAAGCATTGTGTGACTACCGGTTGGTAGGTAGTTTCCACTTCAAGATTTCTAGTTGGAGTACCTCAAGCCTGTGTGAATCAAATGGTGATCTTTGTGTGATGAGTTAGCAGTATAATGGAGAACAGATCGTGTTGCCACATAAGCCCTATGCGCGTGAAGGATCTTGCATGAAGAAGACTATTCCTATCTACCTTGGGAATGTGTGAAGTTTGTCAAACGGTGATAACGTGTGATGGGTTATCAGCCACCATGAAATCGGTGGATAATGGATGATGGAGAATGTCTTGAGATCAATTCAAGATTGTTGCATTTAATACAATATGATTCAAGGGTCAGGATTGAACTGCTTGAATTGTTTAACCTAATAGGTTTAGGGTTTAGGGTTTTTGCTACCAACCTGTCTGTTTCCTATAAGGTCAATGTTGTGTTTCTTTCTAAGGTTGTTGGAAAATTTTTTGTGTGTGTATCCAAGGGAAGGGATACGTGATTCTTGCCAGACCAAAGCAGAGAAGAAATACCTGCAAAGTGAATGTGCAAAAGGTGAAGAGGAGCCAAAACAGATCTGCATTAGCATTGAGTGCTATTATAATATCATTGTAATTCCTATTGATCTTTAACCACTTCAACAATTGTGAAATCCCTTAACAGGGTAGCCTTAATCGGCTTGATACAAATCCCTTAACAGGGTAGCTTTAACTGGCTTGATTCAAATCCCTTAATAGGGTAACTCGAAGTTATTGAGTTCTGGGAAGCTATAGAGCTCTAGAGATCCTTTAGCTATTGAGTTCTTGATATCCTCTAACAAGGTAACCCTAACTAGGTTTAACCCTTAATCGGGTATTATAGCCATCCCTTAACCAGGTATTGAGCTAAGAGGAAAGCTTAGTTAGTGACCAGTTTATGATTGTTTTAGTTGTTCTGGGTGTTACCGGTTGCACTCTGTTTCAACCAGTATCCCTGTTTGCCAGTAATTTGGAGTATTTGTTGTCAAACTGATTTTGAACTGTATTTGTGTTTGTACTGATTCACCCCCCCTCTTAGTACCGGTTTGGTACTATTCATTCATCATTGAGTTATCAATTGGTATCAGAGTGCTCTAGGTCCTCTGTGTTGTAAGCTTAACCACTTGAGGTAAAGATCCTAGTCAAATGATGAAGAGGGAAGGTCCAAAGTTTAACAAGGAAAATTTCGGTATATGGAAAGATAGGATGAAGATATTCATCAGAAGCATGGGTGTTCAACACTGGAGTTATGTTGAGAATGTATATGTTGTCCCTACCGGTACTCTCACCGATGACCAAAAGAGAGAGATACAAGAAAATGGGAAAGTCATGGAAGCCCTCATTAGTAGTCTATCTGACATTGAGTTTATTGATGTTCAGGACAAGGTAAATCCCAAAGAGGTATGGGATGCTCTTGAAAATATCTATGGTGGTGATGAACATGTAAAACAAGCTAAGGAAGAAAGCCTGAGAGGGAAGTTTGAAGATATGCGGATGGTTGAAGGTGAGACCATTCAATAGTATGGAATAAGAATCAAAATCGTTGTTGGAGAAATCAAGAGTGCAGGTGGTAAAATAGAATATTTCACTATGGTAAGCAAAGTCTTGAGATCCCTATTGCCGGTCTATGCAATAAGGGTTGTTGCTATTCAGGAGCTGAGATCAATAGACAAGACTAAGGTATCCTTGGACTCCATCATAGCCAAGATGACAACCTATGAGCTAAACAGTTTTGATGGTAGTGTTCAGAAGACTGAATCAACATTCAAAGCCTCTGCTATACCATCCAGAAAAGGAAAAGAAGCTAGCACTAGTGGTGAACCTAGTTAGAGCAGAGAAATGAATGATGAAGAGATTTTGATGGCATTTGAAGCTCTCCTTGCCAGGAAGCTTCCTAAAGGAACTGGTAAATACAAAGGTAAGCTACCTTTGAAATGCTTTTCTTGTAACTGGATAGGACATATTGCTATAAACTATCCTAATGGTGATAAAAAGGACAAACCAGAAAGGTTTAGGAAATTCAAAGGAGGAAACCAAAGAAATTGTTTTGTAGCAGTTGACGAAGGTGTCATAGATGAGGAATCAGAAGATGAAGAGAATGAAGAAATTGTGTTTTTTTCTATAAAGGAAGATGTGGCAGATAAGAAGGCTCTTGTCTCCTAGCTTGATAATTCCAATGAGTGGATAATTGATAGTGGATGTTCTCACCATATGACTGGTGACCGGAGCAAATTTCTATCCTTGGAGGAGTATGATGGTGGTGTGGTTTGCTTTGGAAATGATGCACCATGCATGGTCAAAGGTAGAGGGTCCATCTCTCTGAATGGAAAGAGCAGTGCTGGCAATGTGTACTGGGTTGATGGTCTCAGACACAACCTTCTGATTGTTTCCCAGCTGAAAGACAGTGGCCTCACTCTGGAATTAAAGAATGGAGTTTGCAGAATCAAAGGAAAAGAGGGTGAATTGGTGGACTGACATGCAAACCAAAGGTAACCTATTTCATCTGAATGCAAATATAAGTACATGTCTTATGGCTAAGCTTGATGATAGCTGGATATGGCATAGGAGACTCTATCATGTAAACTTTGATAACATTGTGAAGGCTAGTAAGATCAAGGCAGTTAGAGGGTTGCTGGTGTTAAGCAAACTGGATAATACCTTGTGTAGTGAGTGTCAATTGGGGAAAATGTCTTCCTCAACCTTTAAAGGTAAATCTTTCACTACTGACAACTTGCTTGATCTTGTGCATACTGATTTGTGTGGTCCTATGAAAACTAGAAGTGTGCAGGGTGATAGGTACTTCATGATTCTCACTGATGACTGCTCAAGAATGATGTGGGTCACATTCTTCAAAGACAAGTTTGAAGTTTTTGTGAAATTCAAAGCTTTCAGAGCATTAGTGGAGAAGGAAAGTGGTAAAAGGATCAAGTGTCTCATAACTGATCCAGGAGGGGAATTCACTTCTGGTGAATTCAACAAGTATTGCGAAGAATTTGGCATCAAGAGACAACTGTCTGCCCCCCGGACTCTACATTAGATTGGCCTAGTAGAGAGGAATAACCGGACTATGGTTGAAGCAACTAGAACCATGTTGA
Organism: Cryptomeria japonica; assembly: GCF_030272615.1. Classification (NCBI taxonomy): domain Eukaryota; kingdom Viridiplantae; phylum Streptophyta; class Pinopsida; order Cupressales; family Cupressaceae; genus Cryptomeria; species Cryptomeria japonica. The sequence continues at coordinate 522,002,550 of NC_081414.1, read as the reverse complement.
TTCAAGGAAAGGTAGCTCACAACTTTTGGAGAGAAGCGGTGAGCACTACAATCTATACTATGAACTGGGTACTCATCAAGAAAGGTATGGACAAAACTCCTTATGAGTATTGGACCGGTAAGACACCTGTGGTTAGTTACTTTAGGGTATTTTGTAGCAAATGTTACATCAAGAGGAGTGAACATCATGGAAAATTTTAAGCCAAATGTGATGAGGGAATATTCCAAGGATATTCCACCAAGAGTAAAGCTCTCAAGTGCTACAACAATAGGACTCAGAGAATTATGGAAAGTATCAATGTAAGAGTTGATAAATCCTCTGAGAAAACCAAGGAAACTAGTAGTGAGCAAGCTGTAAATGAACCAGTTGCAACCTTTTGGGAACTGGTTGTTAGTCAACCAAGTACCAGTACCAGTGTTCTTGAACCAGTGAATGCTGATACTAATGAAGATGAGGATGAAGAGGAAAAGCAAGAAGAACCAGTTAAGACCATTCCTCGATATGTCAAGCTGAATCATGATCCTAAGCAGATCATAGGAGATAAGGATGCAGGAATCCTTACAAGAAGAAAGATCAGAGAAAACTCATGTATGATCTTTGAATTTGAGCCTAAATCATTCAAAGAGGCTTATAAAGATGAAGATTGGATCAAGGCAATGGAAGAGGAACTTGACCAGATAGAGAAAAATGGTACATGGTCCTTGGTACCCAGACCCGAGCATAAAAATGTCATTGGCACCAAATGGGTGTTCAGAAACAAGCTGAATGAGGATGGCACAGTGATTAGGAATAAAGCCAGATTGGTGTGCAAAGGATATGCTCAAGAAGAAGGAGAAGACTATGGAGAAACCTTTGCTCCTGTAGCCAAATTGGGAGGAGTTCATATGCTTCTTGCATATGTAGCTTTTAAAGGGTTCAAATTATATCAAATGGATGTAAAATATTCATTCTTAAATGGTGTACTTGAAGAGGAGGTGTATATAGAGCAACTAGATGGGTTTTCCCTATCTGAAGACAGTGATATGGTGTGCAGGCTACATAAAGCCTTATATGGTCTAAAGCAAGCACCTAGGGCATGGTATGAGCACCTACATTCCCATCTTGTGAATATTGGATTTGAGAGAACAAGTGAAGATAGCAATATCTACTTGAAGTCTGAAGGACATCAGATCCTAATCTATGAGGTTTTTGTTGATGACATTATCTTTGGAGGAGATGACAAGATGAGTCATGAGTTTGCTGATGAGATGAAGAAAGAGTTTGAGATGTCACTCATAGGGGAGATTAAGTTCTTCATTAGACTGCAGATCCAGTAGATGAAAGATGGAATCTTTATCACTCAGTCCAAATATGTCAAAGAGGTGTTGAAGACCTTTGGCATGGAAGATAGCAAACCGGTTGGTACACCGATGGTGACTGGTTGCAAATTGACAAAAGAGGATGATTCCATACTGGTTGATGAGAAGGAATACCAATCGATGATTGGTAAGTTGCATTATGTAGTGCATAGTAGACCGGATATTGCACATACAGTTGGCATTACTGCAAGGTTCCAGAAAAGTCCAAGAGAATCCCACTTGATTGCAGTCAACCAGATTCTTAGGTATTTGAAGGGAATAGTTGACTATGGATTGTGGTACCCATACAACAATGATTTCAATTTGAAAGTGTTCACAAATGTTGATTGGGCAGGTAATGTGGATGATCAGAAAAGCACAACTGGTGTTGCATTCTTTCTCGGCGATAAACTGGTCTCATGGACGAGTAAAAAGTAGAGTTGTATCTCTTAGTTTACAGTGGAAGCAGAGTATGTTGCAACTTTCATGAACTGCACTCAGATAATCTGAATGAAGCATGTTTTAAATGGCTTCAAAAGCGTTGTATCTAAACTGGTAAGTATATTCTGTGATAACACAAGTGCTATCAATATTTCAAAGAATTCAATTTTACATTATAGAACCAAGAATTTTGAGCTTAAGTATCATTTCTTGAGGGAAAAGGTTCAGAATAAAGAGATTACACTGGAACATGTTCCCAGTAAGGAGTAGTTAGTAGACATATTCACCAAGCCTCTCCCAAAGACTAAATTTGTGCATTTAAGAGGTGAATTGGGGGTACTGCCCCTTCAGGAGGTGAACTAAAAGTATTTGTTCCACATTAGTCAGGTATTGCATTGTCAAATTTTTGTTGATTGATGTGTTGAAGGATGCTACTCCTTAGGGGGAGCAACATAATGGAACATAGATGCTTGTGCCTCCACTTTGGCATTTTTGTTAAAGGGGGAGAAGGAGTGAAGTGGAACAGATATCTGCAGAAAAAAAATGGGGGAGAAAATGTGAAGATGAGAGATATCTTTGTATATTGCCATCAATGCCAAAGGGGGAGATTGTTAGCATTATGTGAACTGGTATGAAGACATAATGATATTGTATGTTGTCATTGATGTCAGTATGTGACATGATGTGAATCAGCACATGTGATAGGTGAGAAGAGAGAACCGACATATGTATGAATTGGTATATATGCCAAAGTGAAGTGGCATATTTGTTCAAGATGAACTGACATGTAGTTATGGGAACCGACACATGGAAGCATTGTGTGACTATCAGTTGGTAGGTAGTTTCAACTTCAGGATTTTCGGTTGGAGTACCTCAATCCTATGTGACTCAAATGGTCATCTTTTTGTGATGAGTTAGTAGTATAATGGAGAACAGATCATGTTGCCACGTAAGCCTTGTATGCGTGAAGGATCTTGCATGAAGAAGACTATTCCTATCTACCTCGGGAATGTGCGAAGTTTGTCAAACGGTGATAACACATGATGGGTTATCAGCTGCCATGAAATTGGTGGATAATGGACGATGGATAATATCTTGAGATCGATTCAAGATTGTTGCATTTAATGCAATATGATTCAACAGTCAAGATTGAACCGCTTGAATTGTTTAACCTAATAGGTTTAGGGTTTAGGGTTTTTGCTACCAACCTATCTGTTTCCTATAAGGTCGATGTTGTGTTTCTTTCTAAGGATGTTGGAAAAAGTTGTGTGTGTGTGTATCCAAGGGAAGTGATACGTGATTCTTGCCAGACCAAAGGAGAGAAGAAATACCTGCAAAGTGAATGTGCAGAAGGTGAAGAGGAGCCAAAATGGATCTGCATTGGCATTGAGTGCTATTATCAGATCATTGTAATTCCTGTTGATCTTTAACCACTTCAACAATTGTGAAATCCCTTAATAGGGTAGCCTTAACCGGCTTGATACAAATCCCTTAGCAGGGTAGCTTTAACCGGCTTGATTCAAATCCCTTAACAGGGTAACTTGAAGTTATTGAGTTCTGGGAAGCTATAGAGCTCTGGAGATCCTTTAGCTATTGAGTTCTTGAAATCCTCTAACAAGGTAACCCTAACTGGGTTTAACCCTTAACTGGATATTATAGCCATCCCTTAACCGGGTGATCCATAACACAATCGGTTCCTAGCAGAATCTAATGTAATGTCTTTAATCAGACAAGGCTCCTAATAGAGCAGACTTCTAAAGAGTTCAAAAGCAACTTGTGGGTATTCATCCCGACTGTGGTTTTTCCCAGTTGGGTTTCCAATTGAAAAATATGTGTGTCATGTGTAATGCTTTTATCTTGTGATGCTTTGTTATTACCTGTTGAGCATATGATGGTTCTGTGTTTTATGCCTGTCTATAAAACATATTGAACTAACTGTTATGAAGATCTGATGATAGTTTACCTATTCATGCATGAGAGTGGAATGGTACTATAGTATTGAGCTAAGAGGAAAGCTTAGTGAGTGACTGGTTTATGATTGTTTTAGTTGTTCTCGGTGTTACCGGTTGCACTCTATTTCAACGAGTATCCCTATTTGCTAGTCATTTGGAGTATTTGCTGTCAAACTGGTTTTGAATTGTATTTGTGTTTGTACTGATTCACCCCCCTCTTAGTACTGGTTTGGTACTATTCGTTCATCATTGAGTTATCAATTTGGTCTTCAAACTGCATATTTATACTTCTACATTCCTGCCAAAATTGACATTCAAACCTTTGGCATGCTAGGGTTCCTTCATCGACCTCAAGACATATGAAATTGGATCGGAACTCCGCTCTGAGATAGTCAACCTACAACTGATCACCCATCATCGCCAATCATGCTGCTTCCTAAACATGTTTGCTAATTTTAGTAAACATGGCAACTTTTTTGTCCTGCACTTATCAACCATGAATAATGAGTTCGTGGTCATCTTCACCAAATCTGATCAACACCTGCACCACCTGCATCGATTGATGCATCATTTAGTTCTTTAGTTGGCATTGAGCCACAAACCTCTGCAACTCACCCATGATTTTTATGGTTGACCATAAATGCAAACTCAATCGGCAACTACCTCACCAACCCACACTTCACTGACCATAACATGCATGACACCTATTTCTTATGTGTCATCATCATCAACATCCACCTCTCCTTGGGCCATTGTATCAGTTTAGGCTTAGCCACCGATCAACATACTTCCAGTGTTCACTTACCAGTTTACTAACCCTGCCGGTATATTTTGCCTTACTTATTAACCTTCATACTGCCTCATCTTTGTGTTGCCGGTGTATCATATTGACCAGTCACCAGACATGCCAACCCACAACATGCTCATCTTCATTTGACAAGAGCTCTTCACTTGTCACTTTGTCAGCTTTACTGATAGACATACTTACCAGTAACCACCTTGATGACACCATGTCATTAATCTTCAACCATCTCCATCTACATTCTGACATGAGTCCATGCTTGTAGTTGCTCAACCTTACCTTCATCTTCATCAGTCTGGACAACATTTTAACTGGTTTGTCAAAGTGACAAACCCCATCACTTCTTTACTTTTCCTTCTCTGTTCCGGTGGCTCAACTTGCCTACTCTAGCTTATTTGGTGCATATTACTAATTTTTGTTGGACATAATGGATCATTGAGAGGGGGGGGGAGGTGAATCAGTGATTTAAATTCTTTTTCTTCAACAAGGAGATACCGATAATGTATAAGACATATTAAGTGCTAACTGGTAACTTAAATAAAGAAAGCAGGATGTGTGAAAGGACTTTCTAAAACACTAATATATCATATGCACAAAAGATGCAACACACAACACCAAATATATGCGAGGAAAACCCAATGTGGGAAAAACCTCAGTGAGAATAGCTGTTGATGTAATACACTAAAAATGGTCATCTAAACCATGGGCTCCTAATCTCGACAACATCACCAAGGTCCTAAACAAAGGCAATTAAATCAACCTTGAGCACATTATTAATTCTTTAATAATCAAATATCACATGGCAAATCAATTACTCAATATTAATTAAATATTCATTTAATTAATTGAATCATTTCCAATAAAATCATTTTGATCAATTATCCTATTTTAATTTATTAAATATCCTTGCATATTTAATTAATTAATACATTTGCCATTCAATCATGCAAAAGGAATTAATTTATTACAAAAGAGGAATTAATTACAAAGCAAGAGTTGAATTGAAAATAAACAAAAAAAATTGAATTGAGAGAGAAATCAAACTTGAGATATTATTTCTTTTTCTAAATTTAGAACTTGAAATCAGAAAAGCAATATAATTGAATTATTATTGGAACTCAAAGCTTTTCAGAAAAAGGAGTTCAGTTGCATTGAAAAGACTCTTTTCTTGAATAAATCAAATATATGCATGGAATTATCTATTTTTATCACAAGTGCATGAAATTAATTTAATATTATTTCCAATGCAACTTGAACTTTTAATTTGAATGCATTTCAATTAAGCTATAATTGGAATATATCTCAAGGTTAACTAAACCTGATTTCTCAATCATTTTTAATTAATCCTAAATTGAGCTTTTTCATCATCTCTCTTGTAATTCTCTATAAATTCAGTCTTCAGCTCTCATTCCAATTCACCCCAGAGATTTTTGAGAACACGCTTGGAGATTATTATCACGCTAATTTCTCTCTAGAGTCATTGAAGATAATTGTGCTTTTTAGATTATTTGCATCCATCATTGCTTGAATTCATTATTGCTTGAATTATTCATCCATTTTGCATCCATATAATTAATATCATATAGATTAAATCCTTCGTCTTGGTGTAGTCTAGTCACTGGTATTGCTTATAAAAATCTGAGAGCAATCTTATACTCGCATCTTTTAGAAGGCAATTAGTCACTTTGTTATAGTTTTTTAATTTATTAATTATTGATTACTAACCATGCATATAATGACTTAATTGAAGTGTTGTGCTTGTAGCTACAAACCCTTTTTCACACACACATCTCTGGCTCCCACCGTGGGGCAGAAGACTACATTTTTTGGCCTCCAAGACTGACTGCTTTACTTTTTTTTTTTTGGTTATTTTCCAGATTTCAGATTTTTTGGATTTTCATCCATACATCTCGTATGAAATTTCCCATAGGCTGAAATGACAAACTATAGGTATCGTACAAGCTAGAATCCTATATCGTACGAGTTTTCATACTATCGTATGACTCTGTATTTTCTGGTAAAAAAAAAGATGCGAAATTTCATGATTTTTATTGATTATTCTGACGACTGACCCTGACTATTTATCTATCTATCTTTGAATTTTTCATAGCCTAATCAGTTTTTGCAGAACACTTGTTGAAGAATATGCTTGTCGCACAAAGACAATATGACTACTGATTCATTGTCTTTGTAGGTTGCATAAGGAGAATCAACTAAACATTGTGTATTCTTTAAATTCATTTTTAGGAACCTAACTTGCTATCTGGTTAAAGAACAAATATGTCTTTCATGTTTTTAGAAGATTTTGATAGGTAGGAGAGTATGCTCTTGTCTTTTTCTAGACAATCAGAAATCCAGACCCTTGAGGCTTTTTCTTTGTTTGAGATTTGTACATCTTTAGCAGGCCTGCCCTCCCGAGGGGTTAAAAACTTTTAAAGCCATTACGGCTGGTGTGAGGGGATTGACCTAAGTGGGAACAACTAAACGCCAAGTACTCCAACCCACTATAAAATAAACGTGATTCGATGAAAATCAAGTCAACGACAGTGCTCGAGAATAACTCTCCTCCGTACCTTTGGGTATATTAAACCTTGGTTTTCAAGGATGTGAGACCTCTTAATTGAGTTTATACCTCAATGCGCCAAATGGATCCCTTACTAGTTCCAATTAAAATTAGAAGCTACCCAGTTCACCTTTGAAAGGGAGATAATCTTTGTGTAAGAGAGATAGTAACTCTCCCACGATACTTGTCATCTCGTGCCCCCATTAGTGTTTGGAGTTGGATAATACGACTTTGAGAATCCATTGCATGAGACTTAGCGGCCGTATTCTAATTAGCTATTGGGTGTGTACTTGAGTCTACAAGAAAAGGTTTTCTTTCCTCACCAAATTCCTTAGGGTTTGCATGCTATGATTGGAGTCACTATTTGTTTTCTGTGTTTTCATCCCTGAAATAAAAAACTGGAATACCAAAAATTGGAGAAGACAAGAAACAACTTAGTTATTAGAAACTCTGTCCATGTTAGAAACTAGTCCATCCTAAGTCAAAACTCTGTCCGTGTCAGAAAATAGTCCATCCTAAGTTGAAACTCTATCAGTGTCAGAACTATTCCATCCTAAGTCGAAACTTTTTCCATGTCAGAACTTGTCCATCCTAAGTCGAAATTCTATCCAAAACTAGTATATCCTAGTCAAAAATCAATCCATCTCAGAATTGGTCATACTCAGTTGTCATACTCAGCAATCGAAAAAACTTAGAATTTCTAGTCTTTGTCATGTGAACAGTCATACGAGTCTAAGAATTTATCATCCTGCACCACATCCTGTGTCATACGAGTCTTCTAATTTGTCATCCTATACTAGATCCTATGTCATACAAGTCATTTCATCTATCGTCTGGCTCTGTATCCTGTGTCATACAAAATAGAACTGCCCTAAGTATTTTTTCATCCTACTTATACCCCTCTATTGTATAGTACAAGGCAGAAACTCATATGAAATATAACTGTTGTCATCCTATAGCTGCTCAGTTGTCATCCTATAGCTGCTTAGTTGTCTGGTTTAGAAAACCCTTTCGTATGAGTCTCTAGTTTTGTCAGAACAGAACAATGAAACTTGCCTAAAAACAACCTACAACAAACATAATACTAGTTATCATTTTCCTGAGCATAAACAGATCAAGATAGTGTACCTTTGCCATTTGCATTGCATGATTTGGTCGATCATCTTTTAGCTAGTTCAATCAACTACCTATCAAATTTAAGTCACATAGATAACGTCTTACACAGGATAGATCGTTCCTGAAATCAGACCGAATCTTACACTACTCTTAGAATCAACTTAGATAGATGTCTTATATAGGATAGATCTTTCCTGAAACTAGATTGAATCTTAGTTGTTTCTCTCAAACAATACTTTAATAGAACAACTAGCTTTGAAATTGATCTTGACCTCTACATCACAAACAACTTTAGGTCACACTAATCCATAAAAATGCCTACACAAACCAGGAGTTCTTGTAAGAAAGAAGCCAAAGGCAAAGAACAACCCTTCAAATATCAAGATAATCCATTCTACGTGAAGGATCCACTCATTGACATACCGTCGTCACCAGGCAGACCAATTTTTGATGAGCATAAATCTCCCACTATACATGAGACAAAATACAATGACAAAGACAACCTTAATATTCATGAGACTGATACTGATTCCTCATCAAGTGAAGCTGAAGAAGAGACTGAACCTCTAGAAAAAGAAATTCATGACTGTCAAAAGGACAAAGACTTTAGAAAAATGATGAAAGCTATCATGACCCGAGAGAAGGAAGACTATGTCTTAGAACTAGCAAAACAAGGTGCCAAACTTCCTACTGGATATGATGTTCAGACACTCGTTACTAAAAAGGAAGAATCACCTATACTCATGGTACACAAACAATTACAAGCCTTAGAGATGGAGGTCACATAACTGAAAAATAAGGACAAGTCCCCAAAATAATATTCTCTGGAAACAATATGTCCCTTTCCATTTGACAAGAATCTAGACATGCCTCCATTTCCTTCACGAGTGGAGATCCCAAAATTTGACAAATATGATGGTACCTTAGATCCTCAAGATCATGTCAGAGAGTTTTGTGCCACCTGTATGGAGTTCATGCACGATCAAATGTACCTCATGCACCTTTTCCCAAGGAGTTTAGGGGGTCAAGCAATGGAATGGTTCTCAAGTCTACCCAAGGGAATAAAAATGTTTGAAGAACTAATCCAACTATTTTTACAACAATACTCATACAACATTCGACATCCTGTGACTATGATCGATCTTTGCAATACTAAATAGAAAATAGGGGAACCTCTTCTTACTTTCCTTTAATGTTGGAGAAAGATGTTCTTTAGGTATCCATGACCTATCCCGGACTCTAAGAAAATGGATATATTTGTCAATAAATTGGTCCCCAAACTGAAATATAGCATACAAATGCAAGTACACCCATCATTTAAAAAAATGGTAGATAATGCCATTCGAATGGAAGATGTGCTCATAAAGAAGGGGGATATCACGCCTTGGAAAGAAACACAACCAAGATATAGCTCTAAAGAGAAAAACAAGTATTAGAAATTTGGAAAAGACAACAACAAGAATGTTGTTAACGATGGAGTAGTAGACATTGTTAAAGCTAACTCAAAGCCCACGATATTCAACTTGGCTAGTGGTACACAAGCACTTAAAGCTGTTGAGGTTGCAACAGAAAATCCACCAAAGAAAATAAAAGAATGGTTCAAAGAAAAGCCTTGGCTTTCTAAACCTAAGTGTGATTTTACTCCTCTCGAAGAATCATATGAATCCGCTTTCAAAACTCTATTGGCAAACAACTTGATAACGCTACCAAATAACTCTAGACCATATGATCCAGAAGTCAAACCAAGATGGCAGAGAGAAAATGAATACTATGACTTCCATCAGAATAAAGGTCATAACATAAACAATTGCATGAAGCTAAAACATGAGATTCAAGATCTCATAGACGTTGGTAAAGTTGTTGTTGGGAATCATCCGACCAATGTTGATCATAAAGCATTTAAGGACCCTTTGCCTATTTATGAACAAGGTGATTCTTCAAAGACCAAAGGAGGTGCCAAGGTAAATTATACTTATACTAGTCAAGACAATATTATCAACATGATTGAGCCTTCCCACTCAGAATATTGCAATGTGATTATAGTCCAAGATAAACCAAATGAATCATGATATGAAAGAGCTCTGACTCGATCTCAAAAGAATGTCACCCTCCAAGGAGCTAGTTCTTCCAACCCAGCTCAAGCAACATCAAACCCACCAACCTTGCCAAACAAACAAAAAGAATCAACCTTGGACAAATTTAAAAGGTTAACTTTATCATTGTCTTCTGGATACAGTGTCGTTGAATAGTTGAAAAGGACAAATGCTCAAATCTCAATCTTTGAATTGCTAAAACTCTCATCTGCTCACAAAGAGATCCTAGACAAAGCATTGCTCACCACCAATGTTCCAAAAGATTTAGACATTGATCGATTTTAGTCTATGGTGGATCATCTGACTTCACCTCACTATCTGACCTTCTCTGAAGAAGATGACAATTCACTAAATCATCCACATAACCAACCATTGCATGTTGAAGCCATGATACACAAACACAGAGTCAAATGTGTTTTAATAGATGGAGGCACGAGGTTGAATATTTATACTTACAGTCTGCTTACACAACTAGAATTCTCTGAAAATGTCATTGATCCTGGGAAGAAAATAATAATAAAAGCCTATGACGAGGAAGAAAGGACTTCTAAAGGTCTGGTATCATTACCTATCAGAGTGGGACTAGTAGAAAGAGATTTCATTTTCCAAGTACTTGATATTCCTTTGTCAAATAATATATTACTGGGCAGTCTGTGGATTCATGAAATGAAGGCAGTACCGTCAACATATCATCAATGCTTAAAGTTTCCTTATAACAGAGCTGAAGTCAGTATTCCTGCTAATACAAATGTCATCTTTAATGCATTGACAAAAGGTGCAGATACTTTTGTGCCTCATAATAGGTCAGCCTCTCCAAATGAAGATCTAGAAGCATTGATGAAAGATTTAGAAAAGAGATTGAAGATTACAAATACTGGCATTGATGGCTACAAGATAGAACCAGTACTTTCATTAGTTTCTCTCCCTCCATCACCAAAATAGTTGGGCAAGCCATCAGAGGCTATGAGAACACAAACTTCAACTCCGAATACCATGTATGATGGTCTCTTTGTACAATCTTCTACCTCCTTGGCGGATGAAGTAGAAGAGGATGCTATTCTTAACTGGCTCTTTAAGGAAGATAGTCAAAATGAGGAGGTATGACATTGTGATATTTCCTCAAACCAATATGGTCCTAGCTACAAGGTGATTCAATGCATGGGGTATTCAAGTACTAGTCCTCTAGGCAAACAAAAGGAAGGTATTACCGAACCAATTCAGCTGCAAACCAAATCCACAAATGATAAGCCTGGATTGGGATACAATCTGAAAAAGACATTAGACCAAAAACATGTTTCTAACTCTAAGTGGCAGAAAAGGATATCACCTTCAACATTACATGAAGTAGACACTCAACAAACAAAAGCAGAGTGTAAAAAAGAGAAAGAGGAATCAACAGTCAAGAAAGAAGAAATAGTCAGTGCTCAAGCTTCGATGGTATCAGCTACAATAATATAGGAAGTTGAGGTTCCTAAGGATATAAGAGATGAAGTAGTAAGAATTAGATAATTGTTTGCACCATTGAAAGTTCCAGTCACATATACTGGTAGGCAGCAAGTAGATGATTTAGAGACTGACTCAAATGAGTATGAATGGGGTCCTGACCACCTCTCAGACACATCCACTACAGAAACATCAGAAGAGTCTAGCGGTGTCATAAATGATACTCAAGAGCTGATGCACATAAAACTAGATAAATAAATACATGAAATTAGACAAAGGAGACAAATAAATTATGAACAAGGATTGAAAGAAGGAAGAATATCAGAAAGCTTCTCATCTATGTATCCTTATGCTAAAACAAAGCAAATCAGGTATAGCACTACACAAGAAGAGTTGGAAGCTACAAAACAAGAACCAATTATCAGTCTAGAAGAAGCTGAATGGAGTAGATGACAACAAATCATAGAAACATCAAGACATGTCAATAGGCGTGTCAGATACAAATGACAAATGAACCACAACATGAAGGAACTTGTAGTATTAAAGATGTTGGTGTTGATACCATACATACACTTACTAAAACACTTGAAGAAGACTCATAAACTTCACTTGATGAATCTGATGATAGTCTTATTCAAGACAATATCTACTCAGCCTCAAATTTTGAATCATCTGATACAAACAATGAAAATCTATCTACTGATCTTATCGCTGTCAAACCACGATATGACATCCAGTCTAATGTAGTGAACGATGTTACAAGTATGTCTATTGGATTAGATCAACTAAATATTAACGTGAACTTTAATAATCATGATTTGACTCTTCTTGGTCTCGAGACACTTACGCAAGGTATCCTTCTAGAACTCAACTTTTCAATCCACCGCTGTGATAATAATACCATGAATGCTCTTGAACCTATCCAAAATTTATCCTTAGTACATCCTGAATTGATTGACTATACTTTACAAAACCAGCCCATGAATATACCTACTTTTGCCAATGACTATACGTTAGCCTATTATCTCAATGCAGTCAAACCTATGGACTATTCCACTAGTGAATAGAGTGAAAATATGACTGAAGCGGATATCAAGTATCTTAGTTGCAAAAACAAGAAAAATAAAAATAAAAGATCTAATGGCAAAAACCACATTGTGGTAGTATCAGAATCTAAAAAAGAGAAAATAAAGGACGTACCTAAAGGTGAAAACCTCTTTGAGGCCCCTGAAGGTGAGATACTTGTTATACTGCCAAGTCATTTCCAGGAAAGGTCCTCCATATTGATCGAGCCAACTAAGCTAGTGAACATTGGGAGTCAAGAGACACCACACATCATTCATGTAGCTCAATTACTATTAGTAGAAGAATTGAAGGAGTTCACTCATCTATTCTCAAAAAAGAAAATAAACTTTGCATGGACATATTCTGATATGCCGGGCTTGGATCCTAATCTCATTATGCACAATCTTTCAATTACACCAGGAGTAAAACCAGTTAAGCAAAAAATATGTAAGATGCACCCACATGTGGCACTTCTGGTCAAGGCTGAGCTAGAAAAACTACTAAAAGCTGGATTCATTAGAGCTATAGATTATGCCGAATGGATTTCAAACATAGTACCTGTGTCAAAGGCAGACAAATCTATCAGAGTTTGCATAGACTTCAGAGACCTCAATAAAGCATGTTCAAAGGACGACTTTCCATTGCCAAATATTGACATGATAGTCGACATGACTGCTGGGTATGAGATGTACTCACTAATGGACGGATTCTCCAGCTACAACCAAATCAAAATAGCTCCTAGAGATCAAGAAAAGACAACTTTCACCTGTGTTTGGGCTAAAGAATGCTGGAGCAACCTATCAAAGAGCAGTTACTACCATTTTCATGATATGATACATAAGAATATGGAAGATTATGTTGATGACATCCTAGTGAAGACTATGAAGAGATCAACACATATTCAAGAGTTAGGTCCTATACTAGACAAAATGGAAAAGTTCAAACTCCGGTTAAATCCAAAGAAGTGTGCATTCAGAGTAACATCTAGTAAACTACTTGGCTACATCATTTCAAAGAAGGGAATTGAGGTTGACCCTGAGAAGGTCCAAGCCATAATGGAAATTCCGCCTCTAAAGAACATCAGTCAAATGGGAAGTCTACAAGGACATCTTCAATTCATCAGATGATTCATTTCTTAGCTAGCGGACAAAGCTCAACCTTTCATGAAAGTATTGAGGAAAGGAGTAATATACAACTAGGATGAACAGTGTGAACAACATCTTCAACAAATCAAAGAGTACCGGTCAAATCCACCGATTCAGGGTAAACCACTAATCTTATACATATCAGCAACTGATTCATCATTGGGAGCACTTCTGGTGCAATAGGATGACAATAAAAATGAATGAGCTATTTATTACATCAGTAAGACATTGGTGTCTTATGAAATGAACTACACTATAATAGAAAAAGCATGCTTGGCATTAGTCTTTGAATCACAAAAACTGAGACACTAAATGCTAGCACATTCAGTCAAGCTAGTGGTAGAAATTGATCCACTCTAGTATCTTCTCAATAAGGCAACACTCATAGGAAGATTGGCAAAATGGGTCATGATCCTCACAAAGTTTGACATTGAATATGTGGAACACAAAGCCATAAAAGGATAGGTAATTGCTGATCAACTTGCTGAAGCTCCACTTGAAGACTCTTAACCACTACACATAGAGTTTCCAGATGAATCTATAATGCACCTTACTCAACAACCTTGGAAAATGTTCTTTGATGGGTCCTTTACTCAAAATGGTTCAGGTGCTGGCATATTATTCATTACTCCTCAAAAGTACTCAATCCCAAAGTCTTATAAGATTCTATTCCCTTGCACAAACAACATTACAGAATATGAAGCTTTGGTGAATGGGATAAAACTAGCTATTGAATGGAAGGTTGCAAAATTGTATATCTTTGGAGATTCTCAACTGGTGGTTAATCAAATAAATGATACATATCAGAATCCAGATGAGAAATTGATGCCTTACAAGAGGATGGTTGATGATCTCAAGAAGTATTTTTCTTTTGTATCATTCCAACAGATTCCTAGATCTACAAACAGAGCAGCAGATGCTATGGTCACCTTGACATCTATACCTAAGTTACAAGAGTCCAATTTTCACTTTGAATTCCTAGTGGAAGAGTTATATTACCCCACCTATGATTCTCCTGAGACCCAAATAGTCTATTCTATTATTGGACATGACTCATCCCGATACAACCACATCTACTCCTATCTACGCAACCAAATTATCCATGGAAATCTTACCCGAAATGAGAAAATAAACTTAACCTGAAATGCTTCATGGTATGTTATCATAGCTAACGATTTATTTAGACAAGGTTTGGATGATACATTGCTTAGATTTCTAGAAATTGAAGAATCTAAACGTGCATTATCAGAAGTCCATGAAGGTATTTGTGGATCTCATTCAAATGGTCTTACTTTAGCTCAAAAACTACTATGTGCTAGCTACTACTGGCCAGACAGGGAAAAAGATGCCATCAAATTTGCTAAGACTTGTGAGAAATGTTAGCTTCATGGAAATCTCATACATGCCTTGACAAGGGACCTCATACCATTTATTACACATTGGCCTTTTCAACAATGAGATTTTGATCTTATTGGACTATTATATCTTGCTTCATCTAACGAACATAAATTCATCATAACTGCCATTGAGTATTTCACCAAGTGGGTAGAGGTGGTTCTGCTCATCAAAGTAACCGGTAAACAAGTTGCCTTGTTCATCCTAAACTATATCATCTGCAGGTATGGGATACTTTCGTCCATCATGACTGATAATGGAGAACAATTTAACAATAAAGATCTGGATGAGATTTGTGAGAAATTTAAAATAAAACACTGGTCATCAGTATATTACCCTCAAGGTAATGGACAAGCTGAGGCATCTAACAAAAACCTACTGACTATCTTGCACAAAACAATGAATAAATCTGGGAAGGATTGGCATCTACAGCTCAATCCTGCATTATGGGCTTACAAAACAAGTATTAGAACACCTACTGGGGCTACACCTTTCTCTTTGGTGTATGGGTCCAAAGCAGTATTAACTATTGAAGTAGAAATACTATCACTAAGAGTTTCTTTGAAAGGTCTTGTTACTGATGAAGATTATAGAATATCTAGATTGCAAGAACTTGAATTGCTGGATGAGCATCATCAAGTAGCGTTTGATCATCTCAGAGTATATCAGAAGAGAATGTCTAGAGGATACAACAAGAAAGTTAGACAAAGAATTTTAGGTTGGTGACCTAATTCTGAGAGAATCCTAAAAATCAATAGTTTCGAGACAACAAAGGGAAGTTTGAACCCAACTAGCTGGGTCCCTACATCGTTACTGCAGTATTCGGCTCTGGTGCCTATCAACTCTCAAATTCAGAAGGAGAACAGCTCTGTGAACTGATTAACACCATCACTTGAAGAAATTATTCTCTTAGCATTCTCTATGCTATCAACATGTACAGCTGGACAAAGTCCTGAGGAAAAGAAAAAAAAAAAAGAAAAAAAAGAAAAAAAATACAAAAAAGAAAAAGAAAAAGAAAAAGAAATATAAAGAGAGAAAATGGCCTAGTGAAAACTTGGTAAACAGGCACCTTGGTAAAAAAAAAGAATGTATCTCTGCCAAGCAGGTGAAAACTTGGCAAACAGGCGCCTCTTGTACTCTAGCGCTCCATCTATCAACGCAACGTTGGCATTTTTGCTTTCTTGCATCCTTGCCTTCGCTTGTACATATTTTTTAGTCACTTTTGTGACATCCTGGTTCGTTAGAACCCTCATGAATTGAAACTGATCAACATCCTAGTCTTAGGTTAATTGATAGAGCATATTACATATCCTAAGCAGTGTCAACCAAGCCATCTTTCCATCAGTGAAACTTGGTTGTCCACTTTGAGTCAGTCACCTGTTTCCTAACTACCAAAGAGTTTTTATTACTGAGTAAACAAACAAAACAACATAACGGAAAACAATCACTAAACAATTTGAGCTATGAATCAAAATTTTCTTTGTGTGCTGTCTTTTATATTGGTTTTCGATTATTATCCCTCTAAGTAACTCGAGGAAGTCTATTGTGACTAAGATTGAGCAAGGATTGAGGGCATAATATTTTCTTTATTGTCTACTTGTAGGAATGATCCCAATGATCTAAAAACATATAAATTAGCTAGGTGTCTGTGATAAGAGCCTTCACAATAAGGTGAAATCGCCTCACATACCTCAACTCCACTTATTTGTATGCTATAGGGAGGTCCATATCATTTCTTTGTTTGTTTTCAGGGAATTTCTTTATGATGCAATTCGGGTCCCTACAAAATTTGTCCAAGGATATGAACAAAAAAAGGGTCATTGTGGACAAGATAATACATATTGCACATTGAAAAAGAAAGGAACTCTAACTTGCCTGTTGTGTTTGTTATGCTCGGTGATGAATCTTAAGCATTTTAAATCTAGTGACTAGGTTTAGGTTGCATTTTGTATATCATTTTGCATTTCATTCTGCATTTTTGTGAATTTAGAGTGATTTTGGTGTGATAATAATGATCTCTTAAGTTTATGAGAGCTGAAAGCATCATCATTTCTTATGCTAAGTGGTCTATTTATCATCATTTCTCCGATCAAGTATTTGTGTTTTGAGATGTTAGTAGCATACATAAACATTTTAATATAGATTCATACATTTCATTATTCACTCATCTGCATTCACATTATTGCATAGAATAATGAAAACATTGCATTACCCATTACTCATATTCATTCATTTATTTGCATATGAAAAGAAACAAAAATAGACATTCATAATCATTTGCATTACATACATTCATGCTAAATTAGAAATGCATACATATAGAATAAAGTATATAGAACAATATCTTATAAATGAATCAATACAAGTATGATGAAGTCAAATCGGATCTCGTATGTATATCTATCATCAAGTCTAAGAGTACAAAATGATGTCGAATGACATATACAAACTCCCATCGGAGCAAGAATCGTATAGGCTACAAAAAAATGGGTGTCTACAAAAAAATATCCGAGCTACCAAAAAAGAATATCTAGCTCTAGGCCTCTCCCTCATTACCTAGTGGAGGAGGAGGAGCCTGATGATCAGGATCCTATCGAGGTGCCCGAGCTCCCTCTGAATGTGCCATATACTGTGAATAGGGGATCACCTGCTGCACTACTGGAACTACCATGTTGTATGCTGCAACATAGTAGGCTACCCTACTATTCTGATGCAAAACCTCCTGTTGGAGGGTGTCTCATTCCACTCCCATCACCGTGACCTAACGATTGTGCTCTACTCTCAGCTCAGCTAGCTGCCAATCGCACTCTGCTCTCAGCTCTGTAAGCTGATGATCTCTCTCAGCCCTCACCTCTACAAGCTGCTGGTGTTGCTCCGCCAGCTGAGTTTGAGCCACTGTCAACTATGACTGCAGCTCTGCAAGATGTGCTCTCATCAACCATCCTATATCCATCCCCTACTCTCTCGCAAGCTCTCCACCCCCATCTCCACCTCCGGTACCACCCTTCTCACCCCTCCGCTGCCAGACCTATCTTAGAGCTACTCACTCCTCCTCAACTTTGCCCAATCTCACTCCTACTCTCCCTAGGGATCCGTCCTCACCCCTCTGCTATCTACCCTCAGCTGGAACCTTGCTTGTACTAGCACCAGGATTACCACCTATCCACCTCAGAGCCTCGGCTCTCTGTCCCTGTCCCTATCTCTGGCCCTGCCTCTATCCCTATCCCTATCTTGGCATGGGAACATCATCCTCACCATCCTCTATGCGAGGCACCTACTCACCTGAATCGCTAAACCTAGGAAAAGGATGCTGCTGGAACCACTCTCTGTACTGGGGCAATACCCCCGCATCCACAACATCATCCATATAGTCCCATCTAAGGCACTGTAGACCAGTCAACTTCTGCATAGTCAAGGCATAAAAAAACCGTGGAGACCATCCCTATCTCTCCTCATCCACATAATGCACATAAGCTGTATACTCCTGTGAGATCCCCTGAGGCCTACCATACTGCCTCATCACTCGAGAAATGATGAACTGCTCAACAATAGTCTGTGATCTCCCAATAAAAGGGCGCGTGACAAAAAGGTTCCTATGAACCAGCTACCAATCATCCCATGGCTCTAAACCTCTGTAAAGTCTCCACACTACGGATATCAAATCGTCTAACTACTGCTGCCAAAAATCTATCTTGCCCAGATGGGGCTGCGTAACATAACCGGCATACCTGTATATAATCAGCTGCCCAAGCTCTCTACTATCATCTACAATAGGCCGACAAACAGGAATATGCTCCCAAGCCCAAACCTATAAAATAAATACACTTGCGGCCATGCTCCTACCATCTCTATATACAATCTCATACATCTTGTGATACATGTGGGCTAATAAGAAAGAACCCTAGCCAAGCCTCTAAGGGGTCTCCATCAATCTCATTAGCATCCTGCCCCAACCACACTGGAAACCCTGCTGCCCTCTATCTGGGATCAGAAAATAGCTGATAAATCCTACTAGAACACATGCCAGAGGAAACTCCCCACTGTATCTGCTCATCGTAATGTCCCAACTAATGGAATAGGTCAAAATGTCAGGATCCCTAAAGACATGCCTCACTGCCTGTAATCCTGGAAGGTGTCTTGAATTGTAATCCACCTTATCCCAAGAAAAAGGGATATAGAGGATCCTATATACATCCTCGAGAGTGATAGTCAACTCCCCCACTGACAAATGAAATGTGTTATGCTCAACCAATGCTGTGAGCATACCATGATTCACATAGATATCTGGTAAACCAAGGAGATGACTCAAACCGCAAAAGTTAATATGAGCCTGATCAACCTCTGATAACTATCATACTAATGTCATGGTGGGAGGATAAACACATCTGAAAAGTATAGGAGGTAATTGAACCTGCAAAAAAAACCAACAACAAAGCATCAGAAAATATTCCAAATAAGCCTACAAGAGAAGTAAAACATCATGCAAATCCAACTAAGTCAAGTGCAAAATCAAAATGTCAAGTTTAGACCTTAAAAAATGCTCACTATTTCCTGAATGACAAAACACAGAAGGGCAGCATCTCGTACAAGTCAGGAATAACTAAGTCAAGTGCAAAATCAAAATGTCAAGTTTAGACCTTAAAAAATGCTCCCTGTTTCCTGAACGACAAAACATAGAAGGGCAACATCTCGTACGAGTTAGGGAATAGTTGTCGTACGATAAAACACTCTCATATGACAAAATATAAGACACCGCATGACAAAATGGTCTTTTTACAGACATGTCGTACGATACAAGGGTAGGGTCTGAACGACAATTCTAAGGGCTTTAAATGATAAACTAAAATTTAACAGTTACTCGTACAAGACAGAATCTTGTCTCTCATGATAAAACGTAAAACCCAACCCCAAACATGCGAAAAACTTGAAAAATGAGCAAAAAAATTCAAAATTGAAAACATAAAGAGGCTTAAGATCGATCACTTACTGTTGGCTCATAGTTTCGGGGTCGATTATGATGTCTCTGGTGCTCGAATCGATGTTGATGAGTAGGGAGCACCATTTTCTTCACATAAGACATTTTAAATTTTCAAACTTGGAGGGTTAAAATGAATTGAAAATGACACTTTTGTCCCATATATAGCCAAAATCCTAATTTTTCAACTTGCTCCGACGGACATGAAAATTGTACCCTTAGCTAATTTGACCATTCTGATTCCATTTTCAAGATCGAAATTGAAATTAGAGATCATTTTGCTAGTCAATTTCACAATTTGGACCGCTTAGCTCTCTTTTCGTCAAATGCTTATTCTTTCTTCAAATTGCTCTCAATTTCAACACTTAATTCAATTTCATTCTACACATCAACTTTATGATCAACTCTGCGCTTAATTTCATCAATCAACACCAAATTTTTCAAATATTCCTCATAATCAATTTGTGCTCAAATAACTTATTTTTGCCACACAATTGCCTATAATCATGTACCTTCGCTATTTTTTGATTTCGCTCCCAAGGGGGCATACTCATGACCTTATGACTTTACATCTTCACAAGTCGAGAAAAGTTTTTCAAATCTTCATCAAAAGTCGAGAAAAATCTTTTCAATTAAAAAAAATCAATCAATTCTTATTGCTAAGGGGAATCTCACCTTTATCACTTCACATCAAGTTGAGATCTCTCGATCATTTGAATCGAATCAATCGCTAGGGGCATATACATTTCATCGCTTCAAATTAAGCTAATATTTGTCTTTCATCTGAATCAATCTCTTAACATTAATCAGTTTCCTCGCTTTTCATCAAGCTGATTATTCATTTAACCTCAATCAAAAGTTTAAAGAGTATCTTTGATCATACTCTAAATCTAAGCAGGTGTTCAGTTTCGTCACTTTGGATCAAGCTGGACAGTTTATCTTTGCTCATCGTATCTTGATCCATCAAGTTCAAGATCGATTTTTATCATCACTCGCTATGTCTAGATCAGTAAGATTCTCTTCTTGATCAATCAAGTTCAAGTTTAGTATCTTTGTTTTCTATCGTTCCTAAGTTCAATCAAGTTCGAGATTGGTATCGCTTTAATCAGACTTCATTCAGCTTCATCACTTTGAAACAAGCTAAACACCTTGCTTTTCATCTAGTTCATGATCAATCAAGTTCAGAACTGACATCTCCTAGACATCACATATTCTTTGAACCAACGCGTTGCTCTCACATTAATTCAAAGAGGGGCAAATATAATACCTTAAAAATGGTCATCTAAACCATGGACCCCTAATCTCGACAACATCACCAAGGTCCTAAACAAAGGCAATTAAATCAACCTTGAGCACAATATTAATTCTTTAATCATCAAATATCACATGGCAAATAAATTACTCAATATTAATTAAATATTCATTTAATCAATTGAATCATTTCCAAGAAAATCATTTTGATCAATTATCCTATTTTAATTTATTAAATATCCTTGCATATTTAATTAATTAATAAATTTGCCATTCAATCATGCAAAAGGAATTAATTTATTACAAAAGAGGAATTAATTACAAAGCAAGAGTTGAATTGAAAATAAACAAAAAAGAATTGAATTGAGAGAGAAATCAAACTTGAGATATTATTTCTTTTTCTAAATTTAGAATTTGAAATTAGAAAAGCAATTTAATTGAATTATTATTGGAACTCAAAGCTTTTCAGAAAAAGGAGTTCAATTGCATTGAAAAGACTCCTTTCTTGAATAAATCAAATATATGCATGGAATTATCTATTTTTATCACAAATGTATGGAATTAATTTAATATTATTTCCAATGCAACTTGAACTTTTAATTTGAATGCATTTCAATTAAGCTGTAATTGGAATCTATCTCAAGGTTAACTAAACCCGATTTTTCAATTATTTTCAATTAATCCTAAATTGAGCTTTTTCATCATCTCTCTTGTAATTCTCTATAAATTCAATCTTCATCTCTCATTCCAATTCACCTCAGAGATTTTTGAGAACACGCTTGAAGATTATTATGATGCTAATTTCGCTCTGGAGTCATTGAAGATCATTGTGCTTTTTCGATTATTTGCATCCATATTTAGTTTTACTCATTATTATTTGCATCCTTCATTGCTTGAATTCGTTATTGCTTGAATTATTCATCCATTTTGAATCCATATAGTTAATATCATATAGATTAAATCCTTCATCTTGGTGTAGTCTAGTCACTGGTATTGCTTATAAAAATCTGAGAGAAATCTTATACTCGCATCCTTTAGAAGGCAATTAGTTGCTTTGTTATGGTTTTTAAACTTATTGATTATTGATTACTAACCATGCATATAATGACTTAACTGAAGTGTTGTACTTGCATCTACAAACCCTTTTTCACACACACAGATGGAGATCTTCTACTCCAATGCAACCTCACAATAACTCTTTGATTACAATATTTAGGGCACCAACCCCTGTACTAATCTCCAACTTAGTGAGAACAATATAAAATTCAGATATACAAGATCACTATTGGAAATGAAGTTTTGCAACCTTACAATATTCTCCTTTGCCGGTTTTAGTCTTACTAGTTTGTATACTCACCACTCACTTTGCAACTTGACTTTCCTGATCACTTTTCTCAATCTCCTCTCACAATGACTTCCTTCTCTCAACTCACACTTGATCAGTCTTGCTCAGGCACAACTTCTACCAGTTTGTCACCTTTGTGTTCAATGCACTCTTCACCGATTATTCCTTATACCAGTTTTACTCCACTTCTCCTTATCGATCAGTACTTTGCTCTTAAACACTTCAAGTGTTTATCTCTTTGGCTCTCAACAATTTCACACTTGTCTTCTCACTCGAGCAGCTACTACAATAGTCTCAAGTCATTATATTTAACCTTGAGTTTTCCCACCAAGAGACAATTCAAACTTAGATGGTTAGGGTTTCCTTCACCCAACAAGATTTGTATGAGATCTGATCTAGGTTGTCTTGGATCAATCACTTGTATTCGAGGAATGAATCTATAGATACTTTCCATTATCCAATGCATGCTTGCAAAAGATAACAATCTCGTACATGATTTTCTACCATGAAATCTGTTGACTTGAAAAAGGCTCAACTATTTCCTTCTTGAGGTCTTCTCACAATCTGGTTTCTTTGCTTCGATCCAGGCGCCAACTTTTTTTTGATTTTCCTGTGTCATTCTTTCTTCCTCGAGCCACCTCAGTCAGTCACAATCCCATATTTTTTGGCCGTTTCATTAATGTTGAGTAGCTATTTCAACAACCTTGTTGATGGAGGCTTTACCAACTTTTGCATGTTTGCCACCTTAGCTCCACATGGAAACATAGTAGTTATACACTCAACTCACCAACATCAGGCCGGTTTACACTTGATCATTCAACAAGATTATACTGGTACAAAGCTTTACCAGTTAGACCTTCTCCTCTTGCTAACTGGTAGTGCACTCTACATTGGTAACACATCTTCACCTCTGGTGATTTGCATAGTGGTTTTCATCTACTACTACATTTGCCGGTAAACTCTACCAGTTCACCTATCCTTTGTTCTACTCTACTAGATCTCCTCCTCACTATGCTGCTCTTTATCGGTACTATACTCTAGACCAGTTTATGTTCTACTAGTTATCACTTTACATGCTCACACACTCATGCATCTCACCTCATAGCGGTGAAGTCACTGATAGTCTCAACCAATACTTATTTGTCACTATACCAGTACACTCTTCTTCATGCCGGATGACATACCTCTACCGATAGCCTGCCTGTTATACCAGTTGACATCAATGACAACTCAATGCCAACAATTTCATGTACCTAAGGCATCTTTGTATTTCATTGGTAGATCTGGTGTGAGCCTTCAACTAACTACCATATACTTCTCTATCTTATCCTACAAGGTTATGATGCATTCTATGCATATTCGGGGATAAGCTCCACTTACCGGTGGGAGTGGATTCTTGTCATTTGCTTACTAATGACTAGTGTGAACCATTTATCATTACATTGTGTTATGTCTTCTCTTCATCCTGTAATATTATCTCTATTCGGTGGGAGTCCTGCAGATTGACATCCAACTGCATACCAGTTGTATGTCCTTCTTCATTAGCTTAACCTGCATCTAGTTACATGCTTGTTAGTTGGCAGCAATGCACTTGCCAACATATCACTTACTGGTTGTCATACCATACCAGTCTCCACTACTTGTCTTCAACACAAGCCAACACTAACTTGTGTACCAATGACTCTAATGACTACAATGATGGTTGACATTCTCTTCCTTACCGGTGACAAGCTATACTGGTAACCTGCTATATTAGTTGACATCAATGACACCATTTCTAGTTGACATTAATAACAACAATACACTTCAATCTCCCATATTGGTTGCCATGCTATACCGGTTGACATCAATGATAACACAATTGCAACACTCTGCTGCCTACATAATAGGTGACATTGTTCTTTTGAATTGTCTTGTTGTATCCTTCATCATTTCTTGACCTACATTGATTAGCCATATGTCCAAACTTTCCACATGCATGACATTTTAAATTTATTCTACAATCTATTATCCTATGAGCATACTTTTTGAAATTGAAACACTTACTGGTACTTGAATTATTATTTTAATTGACTCTATTTCTACATTGACTTGCCATATGACCAAACTTATTACAAACAAAGCATCTACCATTAAATTTATGTGAATTGGGTTGTCTTACCAGTGACCTTTGATTCTGGTTCTTCTAATCAGACGCATCATCCTAATTTGCAGTACCATAGCTTTCTCCATGCTCAAATCCAAGACCTCTAGTGTCTCTAGTTTCCCTTTGATTCTTCAATAACTCATCAAGCTTTGTAGAAATGGCTTTAAACTTGTCTTTGTACTCATTTGCAACATCCAGACCACTTCTTAGGACTGTCATCATTCTTTCCAACTCTTGCTCATTGTTTTGAGATTGTACTAATTCAGTTCTCAATATATCATTCTCATGTGCCAACCTAATGCATTCTTTAGATCTGTCTTTCAAAGATTTGGCAATATTTTCTTCATTCTTCTTCCAGAATTCAATCTCCTTGGACATCCTCATGGTTAGGGCTTGCATTTCATTCTTCATGACACCATTTTACTGACTCAGCTTCTAACATAGTTCCTTTAAATCATTCTTCTCTTTATCATCCTAATTTTGTAATTGATCACAGAGTTCTTTGCTTTTGGCATGTGCAGATGATAACCTCTCTTGCATAGTAAGGATGAATTATTTTGTAGATCTCAACTCATATTTAGTAGAATTCATCTCTTCTTGCAGCTTCACGTTCTTCAATCTTTTGGCATCAAAGTCTTCAAGTTCTACTTTAAGTTCTTTCCTCAAACTCATCTCCATGGATTCCATATTCATGATTTTCTTTAAGCTGTTAGACTTATTCTGAGGCACCAGGCTCTAATACCAATTGTTGGAATCCAAGAAAACTGAGAGGGGGGGTGAATTAGTGTTCTACTGGTAATTAAGAATTTAATTTCTTTAGACGCTTTTCCATTACAATCGGTAAGCATATAAACAAGATATAATGAAGAACAAAGAAACCACAAAGATCAACATTCATAACACCACAAATTTATACGTGGAAAACCTCAAAGTGGAAAAACCGTGGTGGGATTTGTGACCCACTATCTATGCACTATTCAGTTGAATAAATATTACATAAAAAGGGGGCTTGCATATGCATGAAGGCACATTTCCTAGAGCGCACTGCTCATCACAAAGGAGCCTCACTAACTACAGATATAAAATATTGAATTACAAACAAAATTCTGAACTCTGAGTGTACACTTGATATGCTGGATGAGTTTCGATTTAAGCACTGACTGTACTAGTTAACATTGTCTCCTTCCTTATTGGTAACCTAATTTTCTTTCCAATCCTCTTCACAAATAACCAAGAAGGACTATAGATCATTACATTCACATTATGTCGATCAAGATTTTGCTCACACAATTGCATAAATCCTATTGCATCTATATGCCAAAATGACCTAACCGAACTGACTTATATAGCCTTACATACATTAACATGAATGCCTTATTCCGACTTACAATCATATTACAAAAGATAAATACATGTCGGCCAAAAATAGAATATAAACATTAATCTTTATGACCATTGCCACTTTAACCTTTTCTGGATCAATCTCCTATGTCGGCCTCCAAATACCAGTTCCTAGTTTGCCATTTTCCCTTGCTTTTCACAATGCTAGTTTCCTTAAATGTTGGATGTCAATCCTAGAATACTAGTGAGTACCGAATAAGTATCCAACCCAAAATGATGTGTGTTGCCATCAATGACAACACCATGATCCCATATGAGTGTCAATTGCCAACATATTACAACTCTCGACGTAATTAATATAAATATCTTCAATAGATTTATATATGGGAGAGATACCAATTTGAAATTATTCTAGAATTTTGAATTTTGATTTTTTTAGAAGTAAATGGTTATCATGAGGATTGTTTTTATAATATTTAAAAGAAAAACAAAAATATATATGATGTTGATCATTACATTTTACTAGCCTACATTTATTCTTCTATATACCAAAATTTCTTGTTATCATATCTTACACACAGTCTATACATTCTAGGGGCTCTTTACAAAATGCCATTGTTAGCTACATTTTTTCAACATGTTACTTGAGGCTAAAGATGCAAAATACCTTGAAAATAACAACCTTCTATATTGAATTCATGAAGTTTCCACAGTCCATATTGATATGTTTGTAATTCTTCTAGTTTCGACTATGTAGATTTTTACAATGTCGATGTTTCAGATCAAACACCACGATCCAACATCAAGGAAAAAAGAGCAAGTAAGAGAGAAAGAGAGAAGAATCACAGTGAGATATCTTTCTCTCTTACTTGCCCTTTTTGCCCTGATGATGGATTATTGGTGTTTGATCTGAAATGTTGGCAATGTAAAAATATACACAATTGAATCTAGAAGAATTATAAATATACCTTCTATATTATCTTAATAAAATTTAAGCAAGTTGTCCATCCACCTCATCCTCAAAACTATCAAAGAGCAATGAGTTTAGCCAAGCCACACTAAATGTTAAAACTAATCCCAAGTCTGTTTCAAAAATTATGATGGTTGACATAAAGTCCTCCCCAAGTATCAACTGAATTGAAAATAGATAATTTTTTTTTAGTTTTACATAGTCATTTGAGCTATTGCTCCATAATTTTATTGAGGAATGTCATCTACCTTAGGACAATAACTAATCTCTTTAATTATACATATTTTTCTTTACTAGGAGAGGACAACTAAAAGCTAGGAAATAAGGTTTACCAAAATTTTGGAAACAACTTGTGTAGGGGAGAAAGAGAGACTGGGTGACTAGGACCTAATCCCATTTTAGACAACACATTGGCATTACAAAAGAGCCTAGGGAGATAGATCACTTTGGCTACCTCTGGAGAGAGAGAGCCAAGGATTATCTCTTAGGATTTCTATTCCTCTTGTTGTATATTAAGATAAGTTGTGAATGAATGATCAACTAAACTAGGAGATGAACAATGAAGCATATATGATCTGAAATTACAGAAACTTGCAGATTTGAAACTAAGATACTGAAAGCAGAGAAGGGGGAGGAATTTGAATGTGTACCTGGTGTTGAAACATGAGTTAAAGAAACCTATAATTGAAAACCTGCAAATTTGATGTTTCAAGCTTCCACCTTGCCAAATTTCACCTGAAACTGGGTGGACTAAGGTAAAAGACAAGGGCACCTAGAAAGGACCAGGGTGCCTAGAGAGGACTAGGGCACTCAGGGAGGACCAAGTCATAGGACCAAGGCATCTAGAGAGGACCAGGGCACTAAGGAAGGACCAAGTTGTAGGACTAGGGTACCACACCCCTGTCCTGGTGATTTCTACTCAAATTTAATCTTCATAACCGTGTCTGTGTTCTTTGTTGGACCTAAAAAATTGTAGTGATGATTGGATCTTGTACCTATGCTTGCAACTAAAAATAGGATTTTGGGTGGCTATATGGGGTTTTGCCTTAGTCAAACCCCTATGTTGGTGATTTCCACCTCCAAAAATAGTCGATTTGTATAGTAAAATAGTGTGTGTAGGAATCTTGTGTGTGTGTAAGACCCTAAAATGAAAGAAAACAATCTAGAGAAACCTTAATTGCCTATAATTGACAAAGTAAATGCTCTAGATCAATGATGCAAGGTGATCTAAACCATGAATGTAAATATTTCAATTGATGTAATTAAGCTCATGCAAAGACATGAAAATAACATGAAACCATACCCAACCCCTAAGGGAGGGGTACAAGCCAATCATCAGTCGGTGATCTCCCATTGTCAGGCGAGTTATGAGCAAAACTCGCCGAGACCGAGTCATGAGTTGTCAAAACTCGTCGAGCTCAGATCGACTAGGCTCCTAATTGATGATGAATTATGCTCCCAAAATTTTGGGACAAAATTCGAGGACCATGTGCACTTTGCACACGGTCTGACCAACTTTTCACCAAATTTTCAGGACCATTAGATATGATGATATTAGAGTGAATCCCAAAGTTACAACTAATTTCAAGATGTTTTGATATGCAAATTCAGGCCTTAAAGGTAGAAATAGGACATAATTAGGGTTTATGATTAAATGATTTATTGGAGAAATAAAATAAAAAGGGGCACACTTAGGGTAAAGGGCCCGATTTTATGATGTGGGGAGTGATGAAATATGACTTTAGATTTAATTAAATTAATTAATTAAATACTTAAAGAGAAATTACAATGCAAGATGCAAACACACTAAGGTGGGTGCTAAACTAAGTGTGGAATTGTACCACCCTAGGAAGGGTGTACAATTTACGAAACTACATTTAGCCCCCACTTTAGCGGTCATATGACACTACGTGTATATGCAAGCTAAAGTATAGAAAAGTAAACATTCATGAAAAAGGATATATCCACAAGTTGTCAGACGAAGCCCCTAGCGGTATTTGTAGTACACAGTTAGGAACCACACCCTACAAAACCACATGTTAGATAAAATCACAAAAACTACCTAAATGCTTACTAAGGAAGATGATGAAAACTTGAGGGTAGCTATATGCCCCCCTGTTCTAGCTTGCTAATTTTAGTGAGTTGAAATAGGGTATCATGTTTACCACATCGAATTGTGAAAGAAGATTGATGAGAAATGCTCACAAGAAGATTTGATACAAGAAAAAAAACTAATGGAGAATCATTTGGTAAGAAAGAGGACTAAACCTCAAGTCCAACACAACAAAGAGTGTGAGGATTTGAGATCTCTCTAACATAAGATGAAATATTTAAATGGAAAGAAATGCAAGAAATATAATCCAAAAATGCAACTCCATAAAGGAAATTGGAAAAGAATGGAGGATTGAAATTAGAATCAAAGAGAGATTATTTATAGCAACACTCTTCTAAAGAAGGCAAGAGATCCTCATCAGGGACATGAATGATCACAAAATAGAAGGGTTTATTATAAAAGATACTACTCAATGAAGAAAAGAAATTGATGAATGATCAAAGACTTCCAACACCAAGGAGGAGGTCCCAATTAAGGATATGTACTTAAGATCCCCATTAGGGATGCTTGTTCCAAGAGAAGGAATTCATATATGAATACACTTCTTCAATCAATAAGAAATCCTTATAGAAGATAGTACTTCACAAAGGGGAAATTTATATCTTAAGGAGAGATGTTTGAAATGACTCTTGCCCCCATATATAGGGAGAAGAGATGAGATATAAATAGACTATAATGTTGCTTCCAAAAGTATTATTGCACGTGAAATTGTACCATCATGAATGATAATGAGCCCCCAGTAAGTGAGCTACCATTGACGCATAATGATGAGCAACATAGTAGCCATCAATGTTATTTAAAGACATGATAGATTGAATGAGGTATTTGAATATGAAATTTTTTTGATTATGGGAAAAACAGGCCTTGAAGGGATCCCAAAACCCTTTATAAAAGATTCGTAAAAGATAATAGCATTAAGAAACATGCAAAGACATATTGTCAATAAACCAACATAGTTTTGGACAAAAATCAGCATAAAAGCCCAACAAAATCAACAACATCCAACCAAAATAGAAAAAAGACAAAAGACAAATTACTTAATGTTTTTTAGGTCATTAGCCAAATTTTCGCTAATCCCTTGCAAATCTTTAATATTATCCCTAAGCTTAGGGATATCCTTGGAAGATGCCACAATAGCTTTTTTCATGCTCGCCCTTGTTCTTTTTGCCGCACCACCAGGAGCACTTTCCACTATTCCTGCCTCAATAGCATCCTCATCAATATCTAGGTCCACAACAGGTTTAGAGGTGCTGGAACCATCAAGGAACTTGGTAATTTCCTCTAAATTCTTATTCACAGAAGTAAGGATATCCAAAATCATATCCAAAAAGTTTTTCATAGCTATTTTTCCTTACTCCAGTTTACTAATCTGAGCTTCCAGCTTATCCACTTTTTCCTCCATACCCTTTTTCCACTGCTCCTGGTTCATTTCAGATTTCTTTCCTTTCTCTTCCTACTACTTACCAATTTTTTCCAGATTCTTGATTCCTTCATAAACTCACCTATCAAAACCCATTTGAGCCTCAAATTGCTTTTTGAGTTTATCCAGAATCATCCCCTCTCTAGCTTTATCTTGATCCCTGCTCGAATTCTCCTTGTCCTTCTCCTGCTCAATTTCCATTTCCCTTTCCTCATTAATCTTATTGTCCCACTCCTCCATTGGCTAGCTGTTAACATTACCTATACTCACACTGTGGGTAGGACTATTCTGATCAGAAACATCCTCAGCTCCTCCTTCCTCTTCCCCCACTTCCTCTTCTTTCTAGCTTTCCTCTCCTTTCGACTCATCCGTCTCCATCTTGCTTCCATCATTTCCAATGTCCTTTGAATCAATCTTCGTATCCTTTTGATTGCCCTTGTCCTCTTGAATTTTCTCCACAATGGCTTTTTTGCCCTTTTTTCTATGTGTCAACTCATCCTTGCTAGGCCCACCTTCCTCCATCTTCCTCTTTCCTTTCCTTGGTGACACCGACAATCTCTTATTTTCCTGGATAGCCATAATCTTGCAATGCTCATAAATGAGCAAAATAAGGCCACAATGAAGCACAAGCAAAGAAGGGTTCTTGCTATGCTTATTCAAAGACTACAACAAAGACCTAAAGAGGTAATAGGACAGAGAAATCCTCTTCTCATGTCTAAAATTATTTAAAAGCACAAAATGGTATGTGTGGACCCTGGTAAAATGACCCTCCACAGTAATATATTCCATAATTACATTAAGCCCACAACCCCAAATTTTCTTAATATTGGAAGCATCATAATACCCCCCATGGCTTTTCATAGTTTCACTCTCTCCTTCTCTTTACATGAAAAAAGCTTAACAACATTATTAGACACTTTCAGGTCTCTAAAGAAGTTAAGACCAGAATGGGGCATACCTATGACTATCGCAAAGAGGTCCGCATCCAGCTTAAACCTAACACCATGAATTTTGAAGGAGCCATTAATCCAATTTTCAGTAACTTTGGTGACCACTAGGTTAACTCTGCCTTTATCATAGTCGACCAACTTTTCCATGAAATTCATCATGAATCCTTTCTCTAGCTTTTTCCAAACCTTAGGCATCTCCTGCCATCTGGAAATATTATTAGGTTCCTCTCTTCTTAGATCGCCTCCCATTTTAGATTTTGTTTTACAATTTCTCTTCTTCTGCAACTTCAGAGCTTTCTTCCAAATGACACTCGATTTTTTGAAAATGCATTCCCACAAAGTGTGTGGAAAATTAATATTCTTGATTAGGACTCTGCCCTTTTGACGTGTCATCATCACCTTTCTAAAAATTTGAAGATTACTCATTAAAACTTTCATGATTAATCATGTGATCCATCTTTCCCCATAAATCTGTCCTTTTCGATGAGTTCCTTAATATTAAAATCAATATTAACTTCCCCATTCCATATACTTTGTACTTCAGAAATTACACCAAGGTTTGCTAGACCATTTGCTACAACATTTTTTTTCTCTGAAGGCATGTTCAATGATAACAAATTTAAAGCTAGAAATGATTTCTCTATCTTTAAAAATAATATTTTCTATAGTCCACGAAGGCTCAATTTCTCCCTTAGGGCATTTAATAATGTTAAGTGAGTCTCCCTCCAGTCATAGATTATCATGATTAAGATTTTTAGTTATAATCAAAGTATTCAAAGCTGCTGAGGCTTTAGCATAATGACTAGTTTGGTTACCCAAAGGGCCAGCAACAACCACAAAGCAACTTCTAGCAAAATTCCTGACAATTCCCCCATAACCAACTTTCCTCGGGTTCCCCTTAGAAGCCCGATCAAAGTTGGCCTTAATCCATCCCTGAGAAGGAAAGCACCAGACAAGACCATCCCTACCCTTATCCTTATTGATTCTGTTATTGTAGAGGTTCCATCTTTCATTAAAGTCTTCCTTAGTAGCTAAACCATTATTAGTTCCATTTAAACATTCAAAGATTCCTCTATAGATTTTATCCACCATCACTTCAGGGTTCGCACTTTTATCCCTAAAAATCTTGTTGTTGCGCTCCTTCCAGATGTTCCATATGACATTAGGGAGAGTAAGTTTCCAAAGCTCAACATTCTTAGAAGTGGAACTAGGGCAATACCATTGCTGCCAAAACTCTTCAAAAGAGTTTGGGAAAACCCAGCTCAATTTCCACCTACTAAAAATAATATTTCAGATTTCCTGACTGAAAATACACTGGTAGAGGATATGACAAGCAAACTCCTCCTCCCTACAACAAAGAGAACACCTATTAGGAAAAACAAATCCATGCTTATGGATATTATCAAGAGTTAGCACCTTATTTTGGATAAAAATCCAAAAGAAGATGTTAATTTTGGGCATCAACTTCTTTATCCACACTTTAGCCCACAAAGAGATCTCTTCGAGAACTTTTTGTGGATAGACACCACTGAAGACACATAATATTTCCCATCCGAAGTTTCCCTCCAAATCAAGCAATCCTCAAAATTGTCTCATAAAAATTTTAGAAGAAAGAAAAATCTCTAGAAATTTTAATCCCAGACAAAGCTGGTTGAACTCAATCCACTTCCCATTTCTCTAGTATTATCTAATAAAGACTCCATACATACTTTTGAACCAATCTTTCCATTCCTTAAGGATTGGGATTTACTCCAGTGATTTATCCATAAGCCATCTGTCCTCCTAGAATCTAATAATTCTCCCATTCCCCAATCTCCACTTTCTTCCAGTTGCTGCCCAAGCTTTAGCCGTTTGAACTGCATTCCAAATTGCAGATCCTTCCACAAAAAAATAATTTTCCATAAATTCTTCCTCAGATGGTTGCATGTAAAGGTATTTCTTTTTCCAAATTAAATTCCATTCTCTTTCCTCCCCTTTCATTCTCCAAATTTGTTTAGCTAACAAGACATTATTCATAGTTATAATGTTCCTTAATCCCAATCCCCCAAAAGCCTTAGGAGTACAAATATTATTCCATGCAATAAGGGGGATTCTATTTTTATCTTCCATTCCCAACCATAAGAATTTTTTTTGAATTCTTTCAGTTGCCTCCGCAAAATTTCTAGGGATTTTAAATAGACTAAGGGCATAGATAGGCAAATTTTGAAGGGTAGCTTTAAGCAAGGTCACTTTACCCGCTTGGCTAAGGAGGGATCCTTTCCATCCAGCCAGTTTGGAATTGAATCTATCAACCAACTTCATCTAGAAATTCTCTGGAGGCTTTAAGAAAAGAGGGAGACCCAAATAGGTTGAAAGAAACTCAACAATTTTGCATCCAAGGATTCTTTCCATCCTTCTTTGTCTATCCACAAGGGTATTGATGAAGAACAAAGAACTCTTATCCCAATTTATTTTTTGACCAGAAGCAACTTCATAGGAATCCATAACACTCTTCATGTTTCTCTCTTCCCTAATGGTAGCTTCTCCCATAATGATCGAATCATCAACAAACTGTTCATGAGTACAGGTTATGTTGGAAGATGAAGGTTTAAGGCCTTTGAGTTTCCCTTCTTCCACATTTCTCATAATAAATCTAAAGATGGGAAAATGGATTAGAAGGTCAAATGATCAAAATGATAATGAAATGAGCAAGAAAACCATAAAACATCAAGAGATCATTTTTACCTTCCTATTTTACCTTCTCCTTCAGATTGAGTTTGATGAAGTGAAGGCGCCCTTTGATGATGCTCCACTTAATGTTCTCCTTTGATTGATTTGGATGCAGACTGATCTCCTTTGTGCTCAACAAGATAGATTGATGGATTTGATAGGATTGGATTTGAATGATGGATTATGAATTTGATAGATTTGAGAGAGGTTTAGAAGAGGATGAGAGAAGAAATAGGCAACATGATAATGCATGAGAAGTGGATGATTTGTGAGGAGAATAGACTCCAATTTATAGATTGGAGAAGGCCAATGGAGGGCCAAGATTGATTTGATCATGAAGGGTTGAGATTGATTTTAGATAGAAGGCATGGGTTAAGGGTGCCTTGGGAAAATAAACTGGAATATAAAATTCCTTTGGAAAAAGGTGGGGGAAATTTGAATTTCAAATATGAGGAATTAAAAATTCCAAAATAAGGATGCATTGAGGGATTCAAAGAAATTTGAATTTCTTTGAGAGGATCAATGTTGATGTGACATGAGTGGGAATTAAAAATAGGATAATAATGATAAGTATAATTATGAGAGATTCAAGAAGGATTAATTAGGTTGAGTGGGATTAGGAAAAAGTAATTTGTAGGAATCACATGACTAGGTTAATTAATTAAAATTAATTAACCGAGTGGGTTTAGATGAAATGATTATTGGAGGGGACTTTAGAAGAATAGGGGAGTAATTAATTTATTTGATAAATTAATTATTGGACAATAGTGACAGGATTAATTAAATTAGATTTAATTGATTCTGAGAGGAATAAGGATAACACAATTAAAGTCAATTAATTATGTTGATAGGCTTAAATTAATTAAATATTAATTTTAGGTGTCTACAAAATCTACCCAAACTTTTAGCCAAAATAGTAAACAAGATAGGAGAGATGGGATCCCCCTGTCTTAGGCCTCTAGAACTTTTGAAGAAACTGGAAGGGGATCCATTAATAATAACATTTGAGGTGGAAGTTCTAGTCAACAGAGAACAAAGCTGGATCACCTTTTTGCCAAACCCAAAAGCTTTCATAATTCTGAAAAGGAATTGCCAATTCACTCTGTCGTAGGCCTTAGACATGTCTAGCTTAAGAAAAAAGCCTTGTTTTTTAGCAACATTTAAAGAATGAATATTCTCATGAACAAAAATGATAGAATCCAGAATCTGTCTACCAAGGACAAAACCATTCTACTGAGCCAAAATAATGTGGGGGAGAATATCCAACATTCTAGAAGTAAGAACCTTAGATATAATCTTGTAAATAGAATTACAAAGATTGATAGGTTTGAACTTATTGAGAGAGTCAGCTCCAGAGATCTTAGTAATAAGAACAATAAAGGTAGCATTGAGTTCTTTTAGAAGCTGCCTTGAACCAAAGAATTATTTAACTCCATTACAAATATCAATTAAATTCTCTACTATAAGTGAGATTAAAAACATGTGTAAGAAGATGAATGTTAAAAAGTCTTTAGAAAGAGAGAGGTTTATAGGAGTAGAATAGGCCACTAAGTAATACTTTTCTTGCACACAAGAAATTTTAGGAAATGGATAAGTGTAATTCATTGGAGCCTTATTCCTAGAAGAAGGGATTTTAAAATGAGTAGAAGATAAAGTTAAAATGAGTAGAAGATAAAGTCTCATAAGGGTGATTAGAAATCTCTTGAGGAGATTCATAAAGAGATTTGTTCATCACCAAGATTTCCTTATGAGGGGGATGAGTGTTGAAAGAAGTAGAAGGCGATTTAATTGAGGTGAGGTCATCATCACTACTAAATATAGCATTCACATTGAGAGATGGTCTTTTATATTCTTTGGTGGGCTTAGAAGGATTATATCCAAGTCCAAATGAAGCTTTAGGTGTATTATGTTCTAAAGGAACTTTAATTCCTTGTTCATTTGTGCCACAACCATTACCATTATAGCCACTCATAGCTAAAATGTGAAAACCAAGACCATAAAGGGATGCAAAATTAGAAAGAGATGGTGATTCCTCATAGGACTTAGTGCTATATGAATTAGAGGAAGGATATCAAGACTCATTTGAATTAGAAGCAACCACAAAGTAGTTACTTAATTGTTTAGACAAAGTGGGTTGCTCTTTACGTTCCTCCTTAGATTTCTCCTTCTCGGTCTTAAATTCTTTTTGAGATACTCTATACTCTCCTAGAAAAGTAGGGTTAAAGTCTAGAGATCCTGAATCATCATCTGAGAGCACTCCACTGGGAGAAAAGATATCCTTTGGAGAAGATTCTGATTGAGTAGAAGAATCAAGAATATTAGAAGGAACAGGGTCATTAAAGGAAATAAATGTATTTGAAGAAGTAGAAGGATTGGGAGAAGAATGGGAAGTAGTTGAACAAGAAGATCTAGATTTTAATGGTTCTTGAGGTTTGTGAACTAACAAGGTATATGTCTTATTGTTATAAATGAACTTGACTTGCCTATGCAAATTTGAGGGGACAACTTGCATGCTATGAATCAAAGGTCTTCCTAATAGAATGTTATATGTCAAATTACCAAGTGATGACATGAATAGGTGTAGGTAACATAACATGACCTACCTTAATAGGAAAGTTTATGACACCTAAACATTGTTTAGCTACATTATCAAAGCCTCAAATAGAAAAAGAAGCGGGTTCAATGAGAGAACGATCCACATTAATCTTATCCAATAAGTCCACACCACAAACATTAAGGCCAAACCCATTGTCTACAAGGGTTTGTCTTATAGCACTATTGTTGATAATAACCACAATCATAAGAGGATCATATTGATGTTGGATTTCATGAGAAGGTAACTTATCTTGTGTGAATACAATTTGAGCTTTGGGTTTGTTTGTAGGATCAATCAAAGAAGCCATTTTATTAGGTGTCACTGCAGGTGGGACATCTAAGTGTTGGCATTGAGTTGTCATTGATGTCAACTGGTGATTAGGATATTGTTGGTATGGTCAACTAATGTCAACTAAGTGTCTACCGATATGTAGAAGGATGTACCCGACATAAGAAAGATTAACATGAAGACATGTCAACCAGTATGGTGGAAGACATAACCAGTATGTAGGCTGGTCATTTGTTTGTGATGAAGAGGCAAAGTGTCAAAGAGATCACAAACCACCAGAGGTGAAGTTGAGCGACTGGTGTAGTGTATGTTGCCAAATAGCAGCAGGAGAAGGTTATACCAGTAAGGGCTTGAAACTATATGGAGTTTTATCATATGAATGAGCATGAACTGATTTAATGTCGGTGGGTTGATTGCTGACATGTTTGATAGGTGGATTCCAGTTGCAAAAAAGGTAGAGGTTGGTGTGTGCATCGTAAAGGCATGGTAGGTGTGATAGCTCAACATTTAATGTGATTGGAAAAATCACAGATTGATTGTAGGTGTTTGTAGATCGATAAAGGATGGATGATAGAGGAAGATCAGATGGTTGATAATGTCATGCTCAAGGCATGAAATTAGATTGTAGGATGACCTCGAACAAGAAATAACTAGATCATAAATGTGTTGACTAGTTTCAAGGTCAAAAATCAGGGTTAGGTTTGCTATTTTTAGAAAACATGCATTGGACAGAAGAAAAATGCGTGATATTTTATCCTTCCAAAGTAGGTGAGCAATGCAAGGCAAATTGGATTAGATTTGATGAAGATTTAATCAATGGAGGGAAACCCTAGCCGCCCTCTGTTTGAATTGGTTTTTGGTGGTAAAGCTTTAGTTTAAATATGGTGACCTAAGATAGATAGTTGTTGTTGTTGAAGTGTGAAGGATAGAGTGAAATTGTTTAGAGCTGAAGAGAAAAACATCTAAAGTGTTTGTGAGTGAAGATTGTACTAGTAAGGAGAAGCAGTGTAAACCGTAGTAAGGAACAAACTGGCAGAGAGCATAGAATGCAGAGTTGACAGACTGACTGAGATAGAACTTAGGAAAGTGTGATCAAGAGTAAGTTGAATTCAACAGAAAGAGGGAGAGAAGACTCAGAAGATTCAGAATCAACAGATATGTTTAGTTGCAGTGTGTGTGGAGTGATCACAAACTAGTAAGATTGAAACTGGTAAAGCAGAGTATTGAAGGGTTATAAAACTTCATTTGTAATAGGGATCTCTTATGTGTATCTGAATTTTCATATTGTTTTCAATGAGTTAGTTCTTAGTGCAGGGGTTGTAGCTCCTTTAGGTTGTATCCTATAAATTATGTAGGGGTTGGTGCTCCTTTGAGTTGGTGCTCATAAATGAGGGGTTGGTGCCCTAAAATTTGTAATAAGATCTTTTCATTGTGAGGATGGATTGGAGTAGAAGATCGCTAGTAGCTATTCTCACTGATGTTTTTCCCACACTGAGTTTTCCTCATACATCTGGTGTTATGTGTTGCATCTGCATGTGTGTGTTGTATTAATCTTTCAGATATTTCTCCTACACACCTTGTTTGCATTGTCTTGGTAACCGGTCTGCATTTTGTTTAATTCATATTGTACCGATATAACTCTAATTAAGTAAAAATTGTTTAAATCATTGATTCACACCCCTCTTGGTGATCCATTGTGTCCGACAATTGGTATCAGAGCCTAGGTACCCTATTGTGTCAAAGCATTTTATAGCTTGGGTAGAACCTGTCAATTGTTCACAATGGCAAAAAATGAATCAGCCTCCTCTAAAGCCCCTATGCTTGATTTTGCCAACTATGCCTTTTGGAGTAGAAGAATGGAAACCTATTTGTCTTCTCTAGGTTATGATGTATGGATGTCGATTGTGAATGGGTATACAATCCCTAATAATCCTCCTACTGATCCAGATGCTAAGAAGGAATATGAGAACAATGCTATAACAAAAAATGCCATTCTTATTGGGTTATTTGATAATGAGTTTGTTAAGGTCATGTAATTCTCATTTGCAAAAGAAATTTGGGATAAGTTGCAGAAGATATTTGAAGGCGATGCTAAAGTCAAGGAGGCCAAGTTATAGAAATTGACAACACAACTTGAGGGTTTGAAGATGAGAGATGAAGAGAAGATTGTTGACTATCTCCAAAGGATTGACGAAACAACAAACACCATTAGAGGGCTTGGAGAAGAAATATAAGATGAAGTGGTAGTGAAGAACCCTTAATTTGTCTATAAATTGAGCTATTTTCTTCAATCATTAACAATCACGCTTATAGTATCCTTACACTGTGAATTTGATCTTGCAATCAACTTGCTTTCACTTGCATTTTGAACTTGTAGGTGAGATCCACACATCATATTTGAAGGAAAAAGAAGGAAAATGGAGGTTAGTGAAGGAGACATCTGCATTGGTTTGCATTTGTTTTGAATATCTTATCTTTATTCCTTTATTGAGTGTGATAGGCCTTAATTTCGTTGCATTTTTATGTTTCATGGTTGCATCATTTAGTGCTTTAATGCTTTACTCTATTTCCTACCTCACATTTTTTGGTGAACCCGATGTGAATCATGACTATTATTTTGTTGTTTGAGTGCTTTTCTTGATAGTAGGTCAAAATTTGCTGGAAAGAGGGCTTTTTGGGGTGAATTCAGGGCTTTTGTGTCCTTGTTTCTCAAAATTGCACCCTTGTTCACTTTTTTAGCGTGCAATTAGTCTAATTAGGATTTATAAAGGTTGAATCAATTCGCATAGTTTAATTAGCATGTGAATAAACAATAATTTCTCACATTAGGGTTTCTAGCTAAGGGAAAGCCTTGTATTTCATTTGTTGGAGTTTACAACTTTTGCATTTCATATTTTTTGAGTTGCATTTGATTTCTTAGGAATGGATCCATCACATGGAACTTGAATTTGAGTGATGCATTATAATCATCATGGATTCTGAGCTCAAATAGGGAATATTTCCTCAGATTCAAGGTTCATTTTCTCATTATAGCTTTCAATTTTGGAAAATTAGTCTTTGTTTGACAATTTCTCTCTATTTTGCATGTGCACTACAAACCTGTGCCCTTGTCAGAGAAACCTGTACCCTGTCAAATAAACTGTGTCCTTGAAGCATAAAGTTGTGCCCTTGTGAGTTTCTTCTACACCCCGTCATATGATTTTGTGCCCTTGTATCTCTATTCTACACCCTTGTAGAGGCAGGAAGTGAGGTATAATTTGAAATTCAGCTTGCAATCATGTTAAATTTAGTTTTTTATCAGGTGTTGGGATTTTTGTGCTATCGATAATCTATGTAGTGCATTGGAAATCATTGGGAGAAGACCTAAAATACAAATACTAACTTATTTGATGTAGGATGTTGTCAAAGACAAAAACTTGAAAAAAACTATCTTTTTTTAGTAGTTAGATCACATTTAGATTTGGGCATTAAAACAAATATTTGTTTGTTTTTCTTGGCATA
The DNA here is from genome assembly GCF_030272615.1 of Cryptomeria japonica. Taxonomy (NCBI): domain Eukaryota; kingdom Viridiplantae; phylum Streptophyta; class Pinopsida; order Cupressales; family Cupressaceae; genus Cryptomeria; species Cryptomeria japonica. Next base: position 521,961,593 of record NC_081414.1, on the reverse strand, counting down.
TTTGTGCATGTGAATAGTCCCATAGATAACAAACTATCCTCTCCTCTTGGCCCTTGTGGTCCTAGGTGCACGAGAAAAGTATTAGCGATGCTCATTTTTCTTTTGAGGTAGAGGGCTACCTCTCAAGTAGTCCATAAGGCCATGTTAGAGGGAACAAACCAATTGGTAATGAGCTAAGGCCAGGCTCTTCCAAGCCACTATAAATAAATGCATCTATGAGAAAACTCATAGGAGACAGGTGTCGATATGTCATACCAACATCTATCTCCTCAAGTACCCCTAGTGGTGCATAAAACCTGAAAGGGTTGGGAGGCCTCTTTTATAAAAGCGAAACATGATGAATAATGATGAACAATAAATACCCAACAGATACTAAGAGGGGTGGGGGTGAATCAGTATAGACAAAAACTTCTTAAATAACTTAAACTAAAAGACTGCACTGATTGGTAAACAATATCACCAATCTACATCAAGACACTACCAGTAAAACATAGTATGACTATAAAAGACATAAACCGGTAACATCTAGATCTTCTCAAAACCTAATATCTCATCTCAACTTCACCCATATGCTTAAGCAAGTAATACATCAGAAATACAATGACCATTGGATCAGCTTGCATTACCGCTTAATAGGAAAAAACTAAAACATCACATGAAAAAGCATCACACATAACATGCTATTTTTTCACGTGGAGACCCAACTGGGAAAAAACCATGGTGGGGATGAATACCCACAAGTTGTTCTTGAACTCTTTTGAAGTTCACTCTGTTAGAAGCCTAGTCCAGTTAAAGACTTTACAACTGGTTTTGCTAGGAACCGATCCTTCTAGGGATCACCCGGTTAAGGGATGGCTAAATACCCGGTTAGAGGTTAAAACCCTGTTAAAGGTTACATTGTAAGAGGATTTGAAGAACTCAATGATTTTGAGTCACCCTGTTAAAGGATTTACAAAAAGCCTATTAAAGCTACCCGGTAAAGGGATTTTCCATCTGCTGAAATGGTTAGAAATCAACAGGTAATACACTGATCTGATAACAACACTTAATTCTATGGCAAATCTGCTTTAGTTTCTTTAAATTTGCAATCACACTTTGCAAATCTCTTCTTACTCCTTTGGTCTAGCAAGAATCACCTCACATACATTCATTTGTGAACAAATTCAAATGAAAATCATCATCGACCTTATAGACAACAATTAGGTCAGTGGCCAAAACCTAAAACTCTAAGCATCTAGGTTAACAATACAGTTGGTCCAATCCTAACCATTTAAACACATTACATATGGTAAAACCATCTTGAACAAATCTCAAGACGTTCTGCATCGTCCGTTCTTCATCGCTTCTGGAAGCTGATAACCCATCACACGCTCTCCACCATTTACTAAAATTTTGCACATTCCTGAGGTAGATAGAATAAATCTTCTTCATGCAAGATCCTCAAGGAGATCCTTCACTGACACAACTCTGACGTGGCAACATGATCTAATCTTCATTTCAATGCTAACTCATCACAAGATGTCATCGGTTGAATCACACAGACTTGAAATGCATCAAACGGAAACCCTAAAGCTGAGACTACTGACCGGTAGTCATGTCAAATGAAACCCTGATACAAACTTTGCATATACTGGTTCACACTCCAACATACCAATTTAATTGTTGCATATACCAATTCATACCATCATACCGGTTCACTTGCCAGTTTGCTTACTTCAATATACCAGTTCATACTTTAGCATATTGACATCAATGACAACATACAATCCCATCATGTCATAAAACTCTGCACATATGCCAACAATCTCCCCCTTTAGCATTGATGGAAATACACAAAGATATCTCTACATCTTCTTCCATATTATATGTCTTCAATACTACATATATCTTCTCTGCTTAACATCTTCTCTCCCTTTGACAACAATGCTAAAGTGGAGGCACAAACATCCATGATCTACTATGCTGCTCCCCCCAAGGAGTAGCATCCTTCAACACATTAGTCCTGAAAAGATTTGACAATCCAATACTTGACTGATGTGGAGCACATACCTTTAGTTCACCTCTTGAAGGGGAAACACCCCTAATGCACCTCTTAAATAGGTAAATGTAGCCTTTGGTAGAGGCTTCGTGAGTATATCTGCTAACTACTCTTTACTGGAAACATGTTCCAATACAACCTCTTTGTTTTGAACTTTCTCCCTCAAGAAATGATACTTGAGCTCAAAGTGCTTGGTTCTAGCATGCAATACCGGATTCTTGGAAATATTAATTGCACTTGTGTTATCACAAAATATACTCATCTATTCAGATATAGGGACTTTGAAACCACTTAATACATGCTTCATCCAAATTGTCTAAGTGTAGTTCATAAATGCTGCTACATATTCTGCTTCTGCTATGGACTGAGAGATACAACTCTTCTTCTTGCTCATCCATGAGACTAGTCTACCACTGAGAAAGAATGCACCACTAGTTGTGCTCTTTTGGTCGTCCACTTTACCAGCCCAATTGGCATCAGTAAACACTTTGAGATTGAAATCATTATTGTATGGATACCACAATCCATAATATATAGTTCCCTTCAGATATCTAAGAATCTGTTTGACTGCTACCAAGTGGGATTCTCTTGGACTTTTCTGGAAATGTGCAACAATGCCCACTACATGTGCAATGTCCAATTTGTTGTGTACTACATAGTGCAACTTACCAATCATTGACCGGTATTCCTCCTCATTCACAAATGTCGAGTCATATTCTTTTGACAATTTACAACCGGTCATCATCGGTGTACCAACCGGTTTGCTATCTTCCATGTCAAAGATCTTCAACACCTCTTTGATATACTTGGACTGAGTAATAAAGATACTATCTTTCATTTGTTGAATCTGTAGTCCAATGAAGAACTTAATCTCTTTGATTAGTGACATCTCAAATTCCTTCTTCAGTTCATCTGCAAACGCATGGCTCATCTTGTCATCTCCACCAAAAATTATGTCATCAACAAACACTTCACAAATCAGAATTTCTGTCTTCAGATAGATATTGCTATCTTCACTTGTTATTTCAAATCCAATCTTCACAAGATGGGAGTGTAAATGTTCATAACATGCTCTAGGTTCTTGCTTCAATCCATACAAGGCTTTATGTAGCCTACACACCATATCACTGTCTTCTGATAAGGCAAACCCATCTGGTTGCTCTGTATACACTTCCTCTTCAAGTATTCTATTCATGAATGTAGATTTCACATCCATCTAATACACTTTGAATCCCTTTAAGGTGGCATATGCAAGTAGCATTCAAACTCCTTCCAATCTAGCTACTAGAGAAAAGGTTTCTCCATAGTCTTCTCCTTCTTCTTGAGCATATCCCTTACATACCAATCTTGATTTGTTTCTTACCACTATGCCATCTTCATTCAGCTTGTTTCTAAAAACCCATTTGGTGCCAATAACATTTTTGTGCTCAGGTTTGGGTACCAAAGACCATGTACCATTATTTTCTATCTAGTCAAGTTCCTCTTCCATAGCCTTAATCTAGTCTTCATCTTTGTGTGCCTCTTTAAATGTTTTGGGCTCAAATTCAGAAATCATGCAAGAATTCTCTCTGACCTTCCTTCTTGTAAGTATTCCTGCATCTTTATCCCCTATGATCTACTTTTGATCATGATGCAACTTTATATACCTAGGAATGATCTTAACTGATTCCTCTTGCTTTTCCTCTTCATCCTCATCTTCATCAACATCTATTGGTGTAGGAGCACTGTTACTTGCGCTTGGTTGTTTTGCAACTAGTTCCTAGAAGGTTACATCCATTTCATCTACCGCTTGCTCGCTGCTAGATTCCTCAAGTTTATCAGAGGTTTCATCAACTCTAACATTGATACTTTCAACAATTCACTGAGTCCTATTGTTAAAACACTTGAGAGCTTTTCTCTTGGTGGTATACCCTAGGAATATTCCTTCATCACCTTTTGCATCAAACTTGCTCTGGTATTCACTTCTCTTGATATAGCACTTGCTACCAAACACTCTAAAGTAGCTTACTACTAGAGTCTTATCAGTCCAATACTCATAAGGAGTTTTATCCTTACCTTTCTTGATGAGTACCCGATTCATAGTGTAGATTGCAGTGCTCACCGCTTCTCTTGAAAAAGTGTGAGCAACCTTCCCTTGAATCAACATCATTCTGGCAGCTTCAACTATAATCCAGTTGTTCCTTTCTGCTAGGCCATTCTGCTGTGGAGTCCAGGGGGTAGACAGTTGCCTCCTGATGCCGTTCTCTTCATAGTACTTATTAAATTCACCAGAAGTGAACTCACCTCCTTGGTCGGTTCTAAGGCATTTAATCCTCTTATCGCTTTCCTTTTCAACTAGTGCTCTGAAGGCTTTAAACTTTCCAAAAGCTTCAGACTTGTCTTTGAAGAATGTGACGCACATCATTCTTGAGCAATCATCAGTAAGAATCATAAAGCACCTATCTCCCTGAACACTCTTAGTTTTCATAGGACCACACAAATCAGTGTGCATAAGATCAAGTAAATTATCTACTATGAAAGATTTACCTCTGAAGGTTGAGGAAGAAATTTTCCCAAGTTGACATTCTCTGCACAAAGGATTCTCTAGTTTGTTCAACACAGGGAATCCTCTAACTACCTTGATCTTACTGGCCTTCACAATATTATCAAAATTTACATGGCAGAGTCTCCTATGCCATATCCAACTATCATCAAACTTAGCCATTAGACATTGACTGATATTTATATTTAACTAAAATAAGTTACCTTTGGTCTGCATACCGGTGGCCATCAATTCACCACTCTTTCCTTTTATTTTGCACACTCCATCTTTGAATTCCAGAGTGATTCCTTTATCATTCAACTGGGAAACACTCAAAAGGTTATGCCTGAGACCTTCTACCCAATACACATTATCAACACTACTTTTTCCATTTGGAGAGATGGACCCTTTGCCTTTTACCATACATGGTGCATCATTACCAAATCGGACTACACCTCCATCGTACTCTTCTAGAGACATAAATTTCCTCCGGTCACCAGTCATGTGGTGAGAACATCCACTATCAATAATCCACTCATTAGAATTATCAAAGTGGGAGACAAGAGCCTTCTTATCTGACACATCTTCCTTAATGGCTACAAACACTATGTCTTCACTTTCTTCATCTTTTGATTCATCATCAGTGACACCTTCATCAAATGCAACAAGAAGGTTTCTCCTATTTCCTCCTTTGAACTTTTTAAACTTCTCTAGTTTGTCCTTATTATCACTATTGGGATAGTTGTCAGCAATCTGTCCTATCCTATTGCAAGAAAAATATTTCAAAGGGAGCTTAACTCTGTATTTTCTAGTTCCCTTAGGAAGTCTCTTAGCAAGAAGAGCTTCAAACTCCATTAGGATCTCCTCATCATCCATATCCCTACTTTGCCTAGGTTCACAGCTGGTACCAACCTCTTTTTCCTTTCTAGATAGTGCAGTAGATGCTCTAAAGGCTGATTCAGTCTTCTGAACACTACCATCATAACTGTTTAGCTCATATGCGGTCAACTTAGCAATGATGGAGTCAAGAGATACCTTTTTCTTATCAATAGATCTCAACTCCTGAATAGCGGTAACCCTTACTACATAGACCGGTAATATGGATCTCAAAACTTTGCTAACAATGGTGGGATCATCTATTTTTCCTCCTCCACTCTTGATGTCTCCTACAACAGTTTTAATTCTTACCCCATATTGTGGAATGGTCTCTCCTTCAACCATCCGCATGTATTCAATTTTTCCCCCAAGGCTCTCTTCCTTAGCTTTCTTTACATGATCATCACCACCATAGATAGTCTCTAGGGTATCCCATACATCTTTGGGATTGTCTATGTCTTGAACATCTATAAACTCAATATCAGATAGACTACTGATAAGAAATTCCATGACTTGCCCATTCTCCTGAATTTCTCTTCTTTGATCATCGGTGAGAGTACTAGTAGGTACAACATAAGTATTCTCAACATAGTTCCAGTGTTGAGCATGCATGCTTTTAATGTAGATCTTCATTCTATCCTTCCATATCTTAAAGCTATCTTTATTGAACTTAGGACCTTCCCTCTTCATCATTAGAATAGGATCTTTTCCTCAAGTGGTTAAGCTTATAACACAGAGGACCTGGAGGATTCTCTGATACCAATTGATGAATAATGATGAATAGTAAATACCCAACAGATACTGAGAGGGGGGGGGTGAATCAATATAGACAAAAACTTATTAAACAACTTAAACTACAAAGACTACACTAACTCGTAAACAATATCACCAATCTAAATCAAGGCACTATCAGTAAAACATAGTATGACTATAAAAGACATAAACTAGTAACATCTAGATCTTTTCAAAACCTAATATCTTATCTCAAATTCACCCATATGCTTAAGCAAGTAATACATCAGAAATACAATGACCATTGGATCAGCTTGCATTACCGCTTAACAGAAAACACTAAAACATCACACATAACACACTATTTTTTCACGTGGAAACCCAACTAGGAAAAACCATGGTAGGGATGAATACACACAAGTTGTTCTTGAACTCTTCTGAAGTTCGCTCTGTTAGGAGCCTAGTCTGGTTAAAGACTTTACAGCTAGTTCTGCTAGGAATCGATCCTGCTAGGGATCACCCGGTTAAGGGATGGCTAAATACCCAGTTAGAGGTTAAAACCTTGTTAAAGGTTACCTTGTAAGAGGATTTGAAGAACTCAATGATTTTGAGTCACCCTGTTAAAGGATTTACAAAAATCCTATTAAAGGTACCCGGTAAAGGGATTTTCCATCTAATGAAATGGTTAGAAATCAATAGGTAATACATTGATCTGATAACAACACTTAATGCCAAGGCAGATCCACTTTGGTTTCTTTATATCTACAATCACACTCTACAAATCTCTACTTACTCCTTTGGTCTGGCAAGAATCACCTCACATACATTCATTTGCCAACAACTTCAAATGAAAATCATCATCAACCTTATAGACAACAATTAGGTCGGTGGCCAAAACCTAAAACCCTAAGCATCTAGGTTAACAATACAGTCAGTCCAATCCTGGCTATTTAAACACATTACATAGGGTAAAACAATCTTGAACAAATCTCAAGACGTTCTCCATCGTCCGTTCTTCACTGCTTCTAGAAGCTGATAACCCATCATGCGCTCTTCACCATTTACTAAGATTTTGCACATTCCTGAGGTAGATAGAATCAATCTTATTCATGCAATATCCTCAAGGAGATCCTTCACGCGCATAAGGATGATGTGGAAATGCAATCTAATCTTCATTTCAATTCTAACTCATCACAGGATGTCATCGATCGAATCACACAGACTTGGAATGCATCAGCTGGAAACCCTGAAGCTGAGACTACCAACCGGTAGTCATACCAAATAAAACCCCGATACAAAATTTGCATATACTAGTTCACACTCCAACATACCAGTTCACTTGTTGCATATAGCAGTTCATACCATCATACCAATTCACTTGGCAATTTGCTTACTTCAATATACCAGTTTATACTTTAGCATATTGACATCAATGACAACATACAATCCCATCATGTCATCAAACTTTGCACATATGCCAACAAAACACTACATTTATGGCCACTTGAATAAATTCCCTAACTAAATAAGCCACTTTCTTAGTAGCCTTTACCTTCTACTTGTTGACTCAGGAGTTGTGATACTCACATGTCGAAGAAACCTATCATGTACCCTTCAACTTGAGATAGAAAATTTCTCGAGATCGTTGAATCTTTAGAAATTAAAATCTTGGTATGCTCGATAAGTGAGTGTCGTGGAGGGGATCCAGTGCTACCAAGTTTCTATCTATCCAACTGAATGTGGTATTCTGGGCAAGGGGATTCAACATGTATTGTCCTGGCCAAACTTTAGGATTGTGCTTGAATGTTTTTATTTTTCATGCAAAAGTCAAACAACCATTATGATTTTTGTTCTTGTTAAAAGTTCATATTAAAATGATCACAAACAAACATCACAAGCAAAAATAAAAGTTCAAATCAAAAGTACTCACAAACAACCTTGGTTCTCAAAGATCAAACAAAGATTTCAAAAAGTTTAAACCTATCTCAAAACACTTCAAGTTCTCAACAAACATGGCTTGTCAAACAATTGGATACCTTGGTCTCAAAATTCATGTCACTTATGGATAGGTTTTGCATAGTCCAAACTTAGGTTTTAGAACATATTAATTGCCTTCATAATAGTTTTTTTTGCATTGTCATAATCCCCTTTTGCACTTAGGGTTCAAAATCATTCTCCTAGGTCTTGGTCCCTCATTTTCATTACATTATCATTATCATACCAAAATTAGGTCTTGGATTAGGTTGCATTTCACATATTCCAAGTCATTGGTCCTCATGCATTTGTTTATTTTATTGGCCTTATCATTGCATTGTCATCAAACCCTAGCCTTGTATTAGATTGATCCCTAGGTCCTATCATAGGTCATTATCATTGTCATTGTCTTTATTGCATATTAGTCTCAAAATTAGGTTTTTCAAACTTAAAAATTGAAACTTTAGATCAAACCCTAAGTTGTTATTAGGAAGTCTTGACCTTCTCCAATATTTTTACTTTTGTCATCAATATCATTTTGTCAAACCTAACTTAGCATCCAAGATATAGGTGAGATATTATCATTTGCCTTATAATCATTTTCGTGTTTTGTCCTTTGAAGGTCTAGACTTTGTTTCAATTTCCCAAGGTTGCATCTTTAGCTTTGCATTTCAAAAGTTTGTCCAAATCTTGAAAAATAAAAATAAAACATAGATTACAATCTTGTCCAAGGTTGCATTTGCATTTCCTAAGGTTGTATTTAAGTCACATTTTATTATCGTTCCAAAAACTCAAAATACCAAAAATCCATGTTTTTCTTACCATCCTTTTGGGTTCATTTGTTAATTCCATTAGTTGCATTGCATAGTGACATGTTTGTTGAAATGAGATCCCAACTTTCTTATGAGACCATGTCATCACAATTAAACAATTGATCATTTCTGCCCAATTTATACATGTCCCAAAAATTGGATCACACTTTTTATGATGAAACAAGTGTCCAAATATGAAAATTGGAGGAAAAACTAGCTTGAGAAACAAAGATCTTAAAACAAAAAGTGAAAAAAAATGAAAAGATTAGATCCCAAATGTCTAAAGTGTTTCAAAAATTTCAAGTTCTAAAACCAAACCTTGAGCTAGTTGATGTATAATCTCTCATCGCACGATCAAACATACCCACTCTCATCTCACAAATATACATGATGAAGCAATTTCAAGCAACAAGCACAAATTTTAATCAAATCCCAAGTAAAACCTCATTTGATCAAACTCCAACCTAACCAATGGTCCAACATATCCAACCAAAACAATCAATGGTGCAATTTCAACAATATGCTCAACCTACTATACAATATCAAAAATTGGTTCAAGCAATTGTGGAGTGTTAACAACAAACTTAGCCAACACATCAGTATCAACAACTACAACCAAAAATTCAAAAACAAAAGTTGCAACTGAAATTAAACCAAATTCCAGACATGTTAGACCAATTAAACAAAGTCCCAAATCTAATCCCATTCAACCAACATCTAATTAAAAATCAAAACGTAACACCAAACTAAAACTGAATCCCTTCCTTGTAGTCCTGATACAGGCTCTGGTTCCTGATGATGTTTGGCCTACTCCACCTGTGGAAAGCTTGAGTAATTGGTTTATGGTTATTTGATAACATGTTTTTGCAAGTATCTCTTACTCTTTTTTGGCAGGTTGTCTATGGGATGTTGGATTTGGAAACCACATTGCACTAATGGTGCAGGTTTTTGGGTGATTCTTCTTGGCTCAATTTTCTGGAGTCAGATGTAATTGGTCTATTTCAGTTTTTGACTCCCCTTTGGCACAAATTTATGGGCTCCTTGGTGTCTTGGCATGATCTTCTTGAGGAAATAATTTTTATGATGTCCACTTTTTGTAATTTGCTGCTGCTCCCTGATTCATAATAGTTGTTGGGCTCCTGGTTCTTCTTGAGGAAACTTTTATATAGTGCAACTCTTAATTTTGTAACCAACTGAGTTATAATCAGCTGAGGATCTTTTGTATCTGGATATGTCCTAGGGGACCTCTATATATAGGTCAATTTGTATGAGTTTGGATGGGATTTCAGATCAACTGGATCCAACTATTTTGTAAGGGTAGATTAGTTCTTTGGTTTACATATAAGGCGACAACCAGAGGTTTTCTTATGGGTTCTTTCCTGCCGATATGCCTTTTGAACCCGATGTAAAAATTTCTAAAATTAATAAAAAAGTTTAGTGGCTTGGCCACTTTTATGAAAAAAGAAAAAAACTAAATCCCTTCCAAACAAATCCAATATCAAAACCCAACCAGGTCAAAACCTTGCAATGATTCAAATGCTTCTCCAAAGAAAGATAACTCTTTAAGACATTTCCTAAAGAGAATCCTAAGCGATTCTTCTAAGAAAGATCAAAATTGTGCATGCATGTCTAGTAATGTCTCATGCATGTCTAGCAATGTCTCATCCCCTCATAAACAAATTGACTCTCTAGTGCTCTTTATTCCTACACCTTTTAAAAATTTGAAAGAGCCATCCATATAATCCTCATCAAATGATATGACCAAGAATGAAATCTCCCAAGGGCTATCCATAATAAATATCCATGCCAATCCAATTCATGATGCAAGTCTTTGCCATGGATCAAAAATGCTAGACTCATTGCCACTACCTATTTTAGAGGATCCCATTTGAAGTCCATCTCCCTCATGTCAAAGCAGTGATTCCTTGCCAAAATCCCCCATGCATTTTCAAAGTCCAACCCTATTTAAAGAGGACAATTTAGAGCACAGAGAAATGATTCCTAAAATAAATCAAGATCAAGACCCTAAAACCTTATCATTCCTTCAAATTGTTGACCAATATCCCACCATCCCAGTTCATCCTATCCTAAATGATTCCCTTCCATTTCATGAACAAAATGTCCTCTTAAATCTCACTGACATTCCACTCCTTGAGCAAGATCAATATATCTTAGTCCATCCTTGGTTTCAGGGTTACACTAGCATGTTTTAGTTTTGGGTTTATATTAGTGTAGATAATGGTAAGGTTTATGTTGTCATTAATAGTCAAATGGGGATCAAAATGAGATCTATCCATCAACCCCTTTTTGGTTGGGGGTGGGGGTATGAGGTACTTGATAGTTATCTATCCAGAATTACCTACCAAAACTTTCATTCCTATTGAGAAAGAATCTATCAGTAAGATATCTACTTAATCAATCCCAATTTGTTATGGTCGAATCAGGGGGTAGAGGATGAGAGACAAGTTTGAAGGAAATTTTCAAAATTATAAAGAATTAATTAAATATTGGTTGCGAATCATAACTATTTTAGTATTATAAAAAGTAAAATACACATGGTGTAAACTTTTGCCTGCAATATTTGCTTTGTATGTACTATGTAGTATGGAATTTCAACTACACAACTGATCCAGGGTCACACCAACATACATATGATTTTATATCATTATAAATTTATAACCCATGGTACGATTAATATTGTCCAGGACACTCAGAAATTGAGTATCAAAAGCAAGTTTGAAGGAATATATATACATACATATATATATATATATATATATTAAATATAGAGTAGAAAACAAAGATACATTAGAGGAGCAAGGCTTCATCAGTCCAAAATATTAAGCACCTTACTACATATAGATACTTCTGAAGTTACAAACCATCATAATGGAGGCAAAAAAGGAATAAACTACTATATCACAGTTACTCCCAACAACTCTTTACATTACTGTTGGTCTCACAATAGTCACAGTCATTAGTACTAATTGGAGGATCTATCATATCCTCAGGATTCACATCCTTAACTAAGGGTTGATAGTAGATTTTTTCTCCTCATTTAGCTCTAGGTTTGCCCACATATAGAGGGTTCTTGATGTTATTATTGTCCATTTAATCCCTTAGTAATCCAAGCTCCTCTTCATTTAGATCATCTATTCCATGTATGAATAAATGAGCACTCTTAATCTCTATTTTGTACACAATTGTAAGTATTTGAACAAGATCATAAACCTGTCTTTGGAATATCCATCATTGAAGAAACCTACAACACAATATTAAGGAAGGTGAGTTCACTTTGGAACTACTTCTTTTGCCTTGGAATACTTCTTCGTTTCTCTTTTTTTGAATAAACCAGAAAATCTCATTAGTCAAGACTAGTTAAAAAGCATTAAGTACAACAATAGAAAAGGGTTTAACATATGTAGCAATAATTTTAGACTAATTCAAACCATCCTTACAATCCATGCCAATAAGATTACCCATAAACACAGACCAAAGAGAGAAAGCATATTGACAGTCAAAAAACAAGTGCTAAAAAGTCTTTGTAGCATTACACAAATCAAAAAATCTAGCAAGGATACCAACAACATTTAACTCATGACAAACAACTAACTTTTTAAGTAGAAGAAACCTTCTAAAGTTGGCTTTTTTTTTACTCCCCCGATTTGGCCCAAAATATGTCCTAACCTAGCAGACCAGGCATTCTCATACCAATATAATTTCCAACATTTATTTAACCAATCAAGAACATCACTCGTATCAGTAAACATATAGTAAATTTTATTGGTAGAAATTTGATCAAAAACAATACCATTATTCCAATTATGGTATATCATTGTCACTTTACTCAACATGTCAAAATGAACTGAAGTCTTTACCGAGTCAATATCTTGGTTGACAAAAATTCTATAACTGTAGAAACAAACAATCTATCACTCAAGAAAAATATTTTACGAAAGACTAGAGCTTAGTATGAAGAAAATGGGGTGCCATAAACAAGTTTCTCAATGCACAGAAACAATATTTTACCATAGCCCCTAGGGATTAAGGGGGGGAGGTACTGTACGTAATACCTAGGTGTAGTAGGATAATATTTTACCTTTTATATATCCTTGATATAATAAAAGATGAGTAGGCATCTAGAAGATTAATTGAATAGTCATTAATATTGATAAATATGTACATTGTATCACATCTTGATGAATGGATTTCATTTCATTGAATACTTTGTTGTTGTCCTATCCAGTTCATCTTGTCAATCTTTTCATCTACATGTCATTTTTGGGTCGATTGTCTTGTTTCTACTATAGATAATTTATTTTTTAGGATTGATGCTATTTTTCTCCTTCATGATGGGTTTATTTTTCCAGAGCCTAATGTGTGGTTATTTGATCAATATTTTAGATGAATTAGTGACCAATTTAAAAATTAGACAAACCATTTCATTACACATTATAGAAATATAATCCTTTGATGGCTCATTGATTGTCAAAATGTGAAACTAAAAATTCAATTGCAAGATCTTTATACTAATTTGATGATTTTTATCTTGTTTATTTTACAGTTGCTTTAAAACCAAAATTTTTGTCTACTCAACAATTAAAAGCCAACAAGTTTATGAATGTAGACAACACATAATCTAACATTTTAATGAAAATAATAGATTTCTTTTTGTAATAAGCATTCAGGTTTTATTGTTATATGTGGATGTCGAAACCACTTTTGAGTTTGACAAAGAGGTTTGTATGTTTTTAGGGTCATTTTCATGGAAGGGCTAGGGTTGCACCAAATCAAAGGGATAATTATCTTTAGTGCCTTGAGTAGGTTCAACAACAAAGACACAATCCAGGTCTCTTGGGAGCTCAATTATCTAATTTATCGGTGGCCAACCAGAAGCAATTTTTCGTCTTCGCAACAACAATGTGCACTTTTGCAGTAGGTATATACATTTTCCTAAGGAAATTTATTGCAATTTATTATGTGAATTTGAATCATCTTAGTAAAGGTGTTAAATTGTCATAAATACAATTATTATACCTCTTAGGATTTCAACTACCTTTAAACCCTCCACTAGGTTCATGTACCTCTTAGAATGCTAATGAACACCACCCCATTCATGGAATGCTCTTATATTTCCCTGTGGATGGCCTCAAATCCTTGTAGCCATGTTTTCTTCATTGGTTACCTTAGATCATGACTGAGTTTATTATTCTAGACTATGATGCTCCTCTGGACTGTATTTTTTGTTGCAAATAGTTTATTATGTTGGATATTTTTGACATGATACTTTAGTTTTACCCTTAAATACAAGGCATTTAGACGCTCAAAACTTGTCTAGAAATATTGATTCAAATAAGTTACAAGGACCAGCTCAAACAAATGCAAAACCATTTCAAAAAAAATCACCTCAATCAGCTTGGATGAATACACAGAAGCTTTCTATATGTCATCAAAAGAACCTGATTTAAAGAAAACACCTCTCCAATGAACCACCACTGGCAACAACATATGTACTCTACTTATAATTTATATCCGTAGTGCATTGTAAGTCGATGAAAATTTGTTAATACACATTTACAACATTTATAAATACAATTTAGTATCTCTTCTCTCCATTTTACAACAATTGGACTATTGCAATTATGGGGATCTTTTCACACAACTTTTGGGTGATTGCAATATGCACAGTCATAACTCTAGCTGTTGGGATACCAATTTTGACCTTCACTATTGGTTCATCAATCTTGATGAATTCCAACTCCCCACCTCTAGTACCAACAAGATATGGCCTTATTTCTTTAAGTACCCCCAATCAGGAATTCAGTTAGCCAATAAAGATGGAAAGGGAAAATTCTCTATGAGCTATTCTTTTCATAATTGATTTGACATTAACCTAGAAAGACCACAACTAATGTGCATGATAAACTCTACTTATCTGCATTAAATTATTTTACTTGATTAAACTTGAGTTGATTGAGCCTCTCTATTAGATGTGGAATATCAAGGCACTAAAATTATTGCATAATTACCACTTCGCTATCTTTATCCCCTAAATTAGCTTTGAATTCACGATTGTCTTGTAGCTGTTATATAACATCAATTTGCATCAATTTTCATCCTCGAAGAGTCCATCAAATTCATGCTTCCAAAAATCTTTCAATTTGCATCCTCCAAGAGTCCATCAAATTCCTTCTTCCAAACATCTTTCAATTTGCATCCTCCAAGAGTCCATCAAATTCAAGCTTCCAAACATCTTTCAAATATGTCCCAGTTGTGACAGTTTTGATAGATCTGCACTCTGTTACTCATAAGTATCAAACAAGATAACATCAGGAAAATCTCTCTGGTGAGAATGCATAAAACTAGGTTTAAAAACACTTATAAAAAATAAATAAAGATCCAATAGTTCAATAAAAAATTATTCCTCTATTCAGAGACCAATTTTGACTATCATAGAAGAACAAGTAAAATGTAAGTTCAGTTCGCCTAGAGCATCATCTTTCTCCTAGAATACAAAACCATTCAATCTAAACTTGGATTATTTAGAAATATAATTCAAAATACAAGTGTATTTCAAAGTTATAATAATTTTGGATGGTTAAAAACAAAGTCATGATTAAACCTTTCTTACTAACCTTGTCACAGAGGGTTTCAAGACAGTTTTAGAAAAACATGTTCAAACTTCCTTCATTCTTCATGGCCAAAGTTATGATCACTCCAAATAGGTTTCAAGCCCTGTTCAATCCATTCATCCATCCAAAAATGCTAAAGAACAATACCACGTGACTTTTGTAGAAGACAGTTAAGAGTTCTTACACAAACATTTGATTCCATTCATTAAAAATTCAATCAAATACATAAAAAATGATCCATGAATAGTTTAATATCTTCCTTACTTCCTTTCCAATCATCAAATGATAGATTAAATTCATGTTTGTGTAAGAACTTTTGCAAAATTGCACTCTTACAACTTGTGACATTTTTAACCTTTCAATACAAATGACCTCAAAACCTTATATGAACACTTTTAAACATCAAAATAGATATAAATTACCATTTACAATATTCTTACCCTTCCATGGGCATATTTGCATGATTTGACCACTTGACCAATTCAGGACCTTAATTGCACAACTTGGCAACTTTTACAAATGGCTTTACTTAGACTTGCATAATGATTCAAATGGACTCAAAATATATTGAAATGACCATATAAACTCAAAATTAAGTGAAATTACTCAAGGAATGTCTTTTAATCCCCTGGGATTAGGTGCTCTTGCACCATATACTCTTGGGAGTGTTAGGACTGCACTTAGAATACATTCTACAATGTATTTACAATCCTTGGCTCTCTACCAGAACAAACTATCCCTCTCCTGCACTATCACAGGAAATACTATATCACCACACTTGTAATCATGGTTTCTTTATATTATATGTCTTCATACATTAACTAGTAGAATCCTTCTCAAGTGAGAACAAAAGATAGAAATTTAAGATAAAACAATGCAATCAGAAAGCTTGTATCCAAACATCGATTCTTGCTTGGTTCATTTAGACTGAGAAAACAAAAGTAAAAATCAAGTACTTGCCTCGAAGTTACGATAACCACAGATATCATAGGTGGAAGCCATAATTATCACTTCCTTGAAGTATAAAATATCTAAAATCATATTAGGATCAGGCAAGCTTGTTCCAAACTTAACATTCATGACCAACTCTAAACACATTCAATGTCAATCTCTATGGTATTTTTATTCACTAAGAGTCTCTTATTTAAAGAAGCAACAACACAATACTTTATTAAATAAAAAATCAATACAACTCTTTTAATTTAATTTCTGTTCAGTCTCTTATAACTTTGTACTTTGTTATTTTCTACCCAATTTCCTTTCCTTCTTTCCTTCTTTCCACCACTCTCAAATTAGGTTTAAAAAGGATCATATGGAGGAATTTTTTGGGCTGCTAAAAGTGGAATTTATCACTACTTTATAGGATAATTAAATTCCTGGATTGGAATCTAAAATAAGATGGGCAATGGAGCTTCTAGTTTCTTCTATTACATGCTCAGGTTGTATGAACAAAAAATAGGTTCAAGATTGTTTATGGCCTGTAAGTATCATGAAGCTTTGTATATGATTCTGAATCCTGTCATCCAAGATTTTTATAGATGAAAAAGCATGCTTCACAATAAAAAAAGGCTCAAAGATCAATGTCAAGCGTATGGATGATGCGGGCAAATAAATATACAAAGACATAAATATAGATGGATGGTTGAATGTATGACAAGGGCTGAATATTATAATAATTTACTCATCCCTTGTATTTTGTTACAAATTATAACAACATTTAGTACTATTTTGAGAAAAGGCTACTCTTAGGTTCAATTTATGAGGATAAATTTTAATGATTTAGATTATTGTGCACAACAAAACCTCACCTGGACTTTCTTGCAATTGTGTTTTTATTGGGGTTATATGTGAAGGAGTTTGAATGCTTTAATATTGCTACTGATTGTGTAATGATGACATTTTAAGTTGTCACTTGATTCTTTGATGCAAATTTACTCATTCCATCAATGCATGAGAAAAATCAGCGGCTACCAATATGTGGCCCTCTTTCTCAACATTTTGGTGCCTTTCTGCTCCTTTATTGCATACTTTTTCACTAGTTTATGACAAATCTATAGCAACAAGTACTAAAATCCATATCAATGTATCACTTGAGAAGCTTTTATTGGTTCTCAAATCAACATATTTGAAGTTTCTAAGGAAGTGCCAATCCCTATCTCCAAAATCTCCCAATTGATTTGGCCAACTTGTAGAGTGCAACGATGAG